>NC_059492.1:330202-660404 GCF_018139145.2 Gymnogyps californianus
CACTTCCCTGAAGTACTTACAAATAGCAATCCTAAAAAAGAAGCAGTAGGTTAAAACTCTCCTACAGGAATAAGAGCAAGCGATCAAGACCTCCATCTCTTATTTAAAGCAGAAGCATCCTTCCAGTGATGGGCTAACTTCTTTTCTTCCTACTTGCTGCATATACTGGGGAACAACACTGAAGAACTGGGACGGAAATTAATCTGTCATTAACTATTTCTACAATAACATTCCCTCTAAACTGATTCAGTATTCCCTCCTCCCCATCATTCCTCAACAATACATTTGTTTGAGGGTCCCCAAAAACTTCTCAGTTGTGAGAGCAGAATCTACTGTAGATCCAGTTACAAATACAGAGCCTTCAACAGGAAGCTAGAACACGTAAGAGAATCAGGACCTTCACTTTTTTTCCGAGTTCATTTGTGCTGTTTCCATCTCAAATTGTAAACCTACAACATCATTCATTTAACAATCAGTAAAATACACACTAGTCCCTTCACACTCCACCACAAAATACATTTGATATATAAAATTTCCACCAGAAACAAACTTGGAATCCAACTTGGAAATAGTTTAAGTGATAGCTGCACACATCTCTCAAATAACTAGACCTACAAAACAGAGAGACTGAATGATATTTTGGGATCAGTGTGAAAAACTCATTAAGAAGGTCTTACCTGTGACTTTACTGAACTCTTCCAATATGTTTTCTTTAGTCTTGTTCTTTGGAATTGACCCAACAAATAACCTGTTGTTTGCCACGGAGATGCACACTCCAAGGTGCTTCCCAGGACGGATTTCATAGTTGTCACACTGAGAAAATAAAAAGCCTTTCATTTGCTTTATCCACAATAATATGGATAAAAAGATCCCCAAAATCATAAAATCAGCTATTTTTTTCATGATCTACTACTTTTATACATAGCATATTGAATTCACATTGCAAGAGAATTACTAGAACTGCAGTATTTGGGTCAGCATTCACTTGGAAGAACATTGCCGAGCTTAGGTTTTCCATAGAAACTTCGAAGTTCTGCTGAATGGAAAGCTACAAAGAAACTGATGTACACGGAACAACACATACCAGATACAAATTGCATGGGGTAAATTCATTCACCGACTGTTTATCTCAAACTTGAAAGATCTTCCTAGACAACTGGTGACTGCTTCCTGTGCTGGGACTCAACGTCAGTTATTGCTGCTGTTATTAATAAGCAAATACATAGCACTATAGATACTATGAGTTCTTCCACTTTACTTGGATAGCTTTTAAACACTGAGCGTATTTGCTGCGAGATACTCAAAAGTCTAAATCAGTGTGTGACCTCATCCCTACCACTACCACCACCTGGTTCCCACAGTAGGGATTTTTTGGACCTTGTTAGTGCTAGGACTCTAATTTTACTGTTAAGTTTTAAAAAACTTCCATTAAAAAAAATTTAGCCCACTGCTTCATGCTTGTACCCACAGATGGATTACTCTGAACACCACTTTCCTGACAGGTCTTTAAAGGTACAAGAGCTCAACCTTTAAAAAAAAAAAAAATTCAAGATAGACATCTTTGTTTTAGGTAGGATTTTCAAACACAACCTAAGAGGATGGATATTTGATCATCAGCCAGCTTGTGAAAATCTCATCCAATTCTTTAAAAGCAAGTTTTCAGCCATTTTTACCCTAGCTGAGACATAGCCATACAGATGAAGAACAATACCTTCAGTAACCTTCTTCATATTCAAGAAGAACTAGAACAATGTTAAGGTACCACAGGCTATCAGACTAGATCACTTTAAGTTAAACAAAAACATTTCAGAATTTTGCTTCACATGCAACAGTGATTCATAACACAATAAAACTTTGTGTTCCAGTGCCATGAACTTAATCTGAATCTGCTTCTCAAATTATATCCTATCTTACAAAGCCATTTGACCTACAAACAATCCCATTCCCACTGCTACCTGCAAACACAAGCAGAAGGCCCACCTGGTGTAGGGAAATCAAGACTTAAAAATTTCAAGTTTATGTTCTGAAAGAACCTCACTTTTCTATCAAGGTTTAACTAGCTCCAAAATTTAGCACGTGTCTGCCCCATTTTCCTTTCCCCCAGTAGTCTGTGGAAAATATTTCACCTAAATACAAGCCTGGCCCCATTACCAGATAATGGTAGGGTGGAGGAGGTAGGGGGAAGGGAATCCAGATACAGGACTTAAGGAATATATTCACACAAATTCACTTATTTGGTGCAATATCCAGGGTATGGAGGCCAGTCTTCCATCAGTGGCACATCGTTTGCTACATCTCCTGTCACTTCAGGATCTTCCCTTTAATCTCCCTCAATCAGAAAAAATTTAAAGTAACAACTCTGAGCACCTTCAACTTGGTCAAAAAAAGAAAAAAGTTTCAAAACAATTTTTCCCTCATAAGTGACAGTAACTCATGTCCACCATCTTCAAACACCGAAACCCAGAAGCAATCAACTGCAAAAAATACATTTTGTTCACCTCCTTCAGGAAACATCCAAGTAGGTTCTAGAAAGGAAAAACAGCCTAAGCAGGGACAGGCAATTCCCAGCCCTGGAAGAGCCTAACATAACAACTGCAACTATTTCTAAATACATGAAAATATTTGATGGAACAAACACTGGAACATTTAGAGGCAATGACTCCTTCTGAAGCCTTTACAATGCAACAGAAGTGCTTGTTAAGTTTCCCTAGGTTTCGGGGTTGGTTTTTTCCCCACAGCTTCACTAGATGTTTAGGTTTTCGCCCCCCTTCTTCATACAGGATCAGCTGAATTCTGCTAAGGCAAATGAGATAAAGCATTTCACCTGTTTTGGTTCAAAGTACAAGCAGTATTTCACAGCCATATCCAAAACCTCGTGAGATACACATTGATCTGCCTAATTCTACTTCCCCCTCTCAGGCAGAGGCAAGGCCAAATGAACCAGGGCCCCAATCAGACTGCTGTCTCTCATTTTAACTCTTTAGGGGTTGCTCTGTGTCCTTTGCCAAACCGTCTAGATGCAGGCCAAGTCAGGTTTCCATGTAGTGAGCTGACTGCATGACTGCCATCGGAAAGAACTAAAGGCCACCGTGAACCATAAAGAGCAGGAGTCAGAGACCTCCTCCACAGCAGCAGCAAAGCATCTCTAATTAGGTCTTTACAGTAGGAAGGGTGATAAAACTTAAACACAGTGAAGCTTAAGAATGTATTTTCCAGTTGTAATCAAGTAAGCTCTTACTATAATCACCCAAGTTCTCCAGCAGACTGCAGTAGGCTATAGCAGACTGCAGCCCTAAAAGTAGAACCTTATTTGTACATACTAAATAAAATCAGGAGGCAATTTTTAAGTAAAATTTTGAGTCTGTCAATGGATGCTTTAATGAAACACTTCAAAGACTTCATTATCTAAGAGACTACCAACATGCTTGCTGTTTACATTATCTTGTCCAGTCTGAAGATAAGTTACTCACCAGTTTGACTGCTTCCTGTGCTGCATCTTTACTACAAAAGGTAATGAAAGCGTAACCTCTGTTTTGACCAGAAAGAGGATCCATCATGAGGCGCAGATCCCAAATTGGACCAGCTTTCTCAAAGAGTGGTACCAATTCATCTTCATACAAGTCTCGGGGAATCTTACCAACAAAAACCTAAGAAGGAAGAGGACACTTAAACAAAGCTTTTTCAGAACTCCAAACTCACTTCTAATACTTGAAAGTTCCTGGGAAAGGAAGTACATCACAGCATAAACCATCACTGCAGAAACACTGTAGCCATCACTGCAGCCAACATTATTGTATGTCCTACAAAGTCTTCTAAACGTCCCGCTGTTAATACTAGGTTTTACATGGAAAACCTGGTTTTGTTATTTATATTGAAGAGGTTGTAAATTTCCACCACTGAAGAGGTAAATAGTTCTTACCTGGTTATAATTTTGGCAACTAAAAACAAAGACTTTACAGACTATCTAGTCACATATCCTATGTTAACACAGGCCAAGCACTTCCTTGCTCTTGCAGTATTTTCAAATCATTCTGTAACCCAATCTTCATTAGAAAGCTACAGAGACAGAAAAAAACCCTACAAAAATCCTTAAATTGCCTGATGCACATTTTCCATCTTTAATATATACTGTAATCTTATTTCTAGTCTGTGTTTGCTCCAGCTTCCACCAGTTGAATGTCTTAATATTTGTCTGAGAAAATCTGGAGCCCTCATGTTTTTGTTCCTTACACAGAGCAATGACAATAAACTTTGGTAAAGTTTTGTTAAGGAGTTTAACCTCTTCAGCTGAGGTCTCCCTAGAAAGCTTCCTGCCCGCCTCCCCCCCCCCCCCCCCCCCCCCCCCCCCCCGCCAATAGTTTAATCACTGCAGCTCTCCGAGTTCTCAAAATCTCTGAATTGCTAATACAAGCAAAACATTTCAAACTCCCATGAAGATAATATTCTATTCATTTTAACTTCAAATATTGTTCTGTAGTAAAAAAAGCTAGGAGGAGTCAACCTTTTCCATCAAGGTGAGGTCTTGCCATAGTCACATCTGGTACTGAAGGCTTAGCACATAATTCCAAAACTAAAGACACTCAGAACATCCATGTAAGCATTGATATGAACAAATCCATGAGGAGAACATGATGACTCTCATTTAAAAAATGTGGAACACAAATTATTTTCCTCCAAAGGAAAGCTAGAACCTTTAGATGTTTCTTTATGTTATACAGATATTCCTGAAATTCAGTTTCCAGAACATTTCTTGCACCTAGCTTAGCCTCTCTCAGTTCAGTGTGAATGCCAACTGACCATGATTTATTTGCTATTGGGGAAAAAAAGGAATGGATTTATCATACTGAGCAAAACTTCAATGGCAGAGCCAACAGGCTTCCCCCCCCCCCCCATCTCCCTGAAAAGCTTAGAAACCCCTACAGATAGGTATTTCTATTGTCATTATCCAGAACATTTCATTCTAAAACCCATGCGCAATTTTTAAAGACAAAAAACTGATACCATCATGGAAATCCACAAGACAACTTGCTACTAAGACAGCGAAACTGTCAACTGAACTCTCCACAAACTGTAATTGTTTTTAAGCCAGTCAAAGGTAGAAAGTCTGCATTAAATTCTTTGTTTCAGACACCACTGTTCCAGCAGAAACTAAAGGTGACACACCAGAACAGACGACTTGAGAAAAAGAAAAAAATCGTAATCCAAATACAAACAAAGTCTACTTTTCCAGCTATTTACCAAAGATTTACCATCCTGAAAGCTTCCGTTTTCTCCTTTCTTTCCAGTCTCTTTGGCTCACTCTCTACAAACTTTAGAGCACCGACAATTCCACAAGACTGCTACTACAGTTCAGTTCAGGTAATACACTCAAGGAGCTAGTATGAGAAACAGAATTAAGGATTTAATTTGAATACATTCATATCTGACCTGTATTCTAGAGTAACTTCCATCTATACCAGAACGACTAGATAACACTGTGGGAGTAACTCACATCGAAGTGAATTTGCTTTGAGCCCGTCAACTTAGTATGTTAATGAACTACAACATCAATATCAGACATGACAAACACCAGGTGAACATCTTGCAAGGGTCAGAAGAAACATCGGCAGTAACTTTTTTTTAGATATGTTGATAAGCTTGAAAGTTGCTGAAATACCAAAGAACATAAATGTCAGATGTCTTGTTTAATTTTTTAGTTCCACAAGAGTACTGTGGAAAAACTTCAGAAACTGGCATTATCAGTGAAACAATATAAGAGATCTTGTCTAGGTAGGATGCAACTGCATCACTTCCGGGACTTTGCTGGAATCATTGACCATTAGACTTTCTTTTTCCAGTTTTGCTTCCTAAAGGACACGTACAAAGTACTCCATTTTACTTCTTCCTTATTACTGTTTCAGAAGATTGATTGTGAAAAGTCTTAACTAGGAAAAAATTCAATTTCAGTTTCATGAACAACTTTACAGAGCATTATCGGGGGTACAATCCACTTCTGCACTCTAGATGATGCATGCTTCACTTATTTCAACAACTGAGCCCCTTCTGTTGTCATCGCAAGCTAATATAGAAGTGTACGTCAGCGTTGCAAGAGCTTCTTCAAAACCTCTCTCCTTTTAATAGAGCTCTTCATGTGCTTTGCAGTCAATCTTTCCTAAATGCCAGATTTAAGTGTTAATTAATGTAGGCCACATGACTGCTTCATCTCATCCAAATCTACAATCTTCACTGAAAAAAAAAAAATATGGAAGTGGAAAAAAATTCTGGCACAGTGCAAAAACCTTTGAACCCCCACAGTTCTTCCAGTACAAAAGCGACATTCCATTTGTGTACTAAATCCAGCACAAGCTTTGTCTAGTTCAACTCCTGCTGAGTTTATTATACCATTGCTTCTTAAGTTAGAGTTGTTACAGTATCTGATTCTTCCCATTCAATTTATTACGGACAAAAGCAGTTTAAATTGCCCTAACATCTCCAGTAACATAACATTTTCCAGATTGCAAGTTAGCCTCACAACCCTTCTCTGACTTTTTATTACAAATTCTGACCATGCATCCAAAGAGGAGCAGATGCAATACCAACTTACCGCTCACAGAACTAAAAGTAATTTTGCATTTTTGATAACGACATTCAAAGATGATGTTTTATCATATACTTATCCAATAAATTTCAGCTCTGAAAAGGATATGTAGCAATTCCTCCATTTTATACAGTCTAAACTGTTAGTTAGATATCTAAGCTTGCACTTCATCTTAGCACATTATGGGCAAATAATCTATTCAGAGAATTTTCAAGTTTTTATTTCACACCACTGAAAAACACTGACATAGAAGTCTCTCAAAACTTTAGGAGTAGAACTTATTTTTTCTGGAGACCCCTCAAAAAACTGAAACCAATCCAGCAGTCAGTACAGGGTTAAATCAATTATTGTCTTCGTGCTAGCTGCACTGAGCTGATTTTGAAAAGTGCTTTCCCCCTATCCCTATTATAGTGGGGTAAAGGGCTGGTATTTTACAGTTACCAATGAAGCCTCCTGTTCTTCAAAACATGTCTTAAATGGTATTATATTCATTTACACCAAAAGGTGAAGGATGGAAATCAAGTACCACATCAGTCACCTCCTTAATTTTTGGTGTAACAGTAGTCTGGACAGGCCATATGCATATCAGATTTTTTTTTCACCCTCCTCTAAACAAAAAAAATATACATATATAAAAATAATGATCCTTCAGCTTTCCTCAATTTAACAACTAAAAGCATCTCAGTCAGCAGACTGAAGATCAGGAGTGAAAAATATGTATTTTAACCTGTTTAGCAAATACAGCTCAATCTCATTAGATATTACCCATAAATGCAGACACTACAGATACGATGTTGGATTTACCATCCAGCATTACCCAACTGAAACACTGAATGCTTGTCTTGTTTGAGTGAAAGCTTTATCATCGCTGACTAGTAGTGGACTTATAACTAAAATTCCTTTTGTTCCTTATACACTTAAACTCCTCCTTGCTGTGACTGAATTTAATGAAATATTTATAACATCTTCTTTCCTTGTCTTGTCTGCACTTAATTTCAAAAGTTACTGAAATTGCTATGTAGAGATTACTACTGTCTATGTGTCCTCCAATGTTGCTGAACAACTGGTTTATTTTAAACCGCAATAAGACAACTTGAAGTAGTTTTGTGTAAAAAAAAAAAAAGGAATTTAAGAATAAAAAAAAAAATTATTTTTTCAGCATTGCTTTCATACATACTTTAGTAAAATGATAAACTAGAATTAGCATAGAGCAAGCATACCTAAGCAGAGCTTGAGAAGTTATGCAAATCATCAGTTACTATCTTTCTGTTCAAGGACCCATTCTAATTATTTCCCCCTGCCAAGGAATTTATTTTTCTTCATGGCATATGAATATTCCCTTTAGAAATCATCCTTACTGTGACACTTCTAAGCATCTTCTTGACAGTATACACAAAAACTTCAGCATCTCAAAGGATGCAAAACTAATCTATGAACTGAAAGATGCTCAAGAAGTTGACCATTTTCTTAAACCTGATCTGGTGGTTTATAGAAGAATCTCCAAAAGAACTCCTGTATCAAAGACTAGTCACAACAGTGTGATTGAGAGTATTCAGTGTTTAGAGTAAACTACAAAACAACCTGCTAGGGACCAAAACCTTGAGGAATAGGTAAGTGAGGAAATACACAGCTCAAGCATTTTCATAACCAAACTGAAATTTGCTCATAGCTTGCTAGCAAGATGTACTGGTTCAATCATGACCTTGAATTTCCAAATATGCTTACTGACTAGACTTTGTCCTTCGGAAGGAAAAGGGGGTAAAAAAAAAAAAAAAAAAAAAAAAATCTTTAAAACTCTTCCGACCATCTTTAACTTTAAAAAGAACAGCTGGTGTAACGGGGGTAAGAAAAGGCAGAGAAAAAAGATCTTAGAAATTTTAAGCAAAACAAAGGAGCATTGTACAAGCCCCTTGAGGATAAGCAGTGATCAATGTTTGCAGATGCAAATGACAAAGCCAGTGTAAGAAGAGAAGGAAACACCCTAATAATTGCTTCCATTCTCATCCAATAAACACTCCCATAAACGTCTCCAAGTATCAACATCATGTGACCTCACTATAAGCAAAATGCTTTACATTGGAGCAGCAAGTCTTTAAATAAAACGAATGCTCAAGTTTAATATCAAATCCTATGGCAATTATTTTCTCCTCCAAGCTTCCACAAAGCTGTAACTACTTTGTCTTTATTACAGAATCACATTCCAAAAAGGTCCAGCTGCTCTTAAAGTCCACCCACTTGAAAAAAATACATTGGACAGGTTCACCCACATAATCCTTTCAGCAAAGTGTTCACTGTGACAAGTTGTGAACGTTCAACATCCTGAACATCTATGAGATTATTTATCAATACTTTAGTTTTACTGCACAATGTTCAAGTACATATTGAAAGAGAGTTAAAGCTACAGTTAACATGTAATAAATTCCACTATGTTTTAAAAAGACAAATTAGTTGGTGTATAAATATTTACAGTAGAAAGATCTCGTACTTCTTGGGGGGGAAAAAGTCTACCTAGTATGTATCTTCTTGAAATCAGTAACAGTACTTGGGTATCCTTAAAAACCAGAAGTTTGCCATTACTGACACCAGTGACAGCTCTGGCATCAACATATCTGAGCTGGCACAAGCTATGACAGCTTCAGTATTATTTAAATAAATTTCAAACACAAAAGATTCACTGCCACAATCCAAAGGGATACATCTTGTGTTTTTTCATATTTTTACCCACAATATTAGAAAAGAGGCATTTACACTCCTGTATAACCAGAGCTGTTGAGGACAAAAGAGAAGTGTTCTCAAAAGCTTAAGAAAAAAAAAAAAAAACAAACCAAAACATACCCACCTCATTCTAGGGAAAAAAAAGTGCCACAATAATATCCAATCACTTGTGTTCAAACATGCTCTGCCTAGTCTACCAAATCATAAGGTCATGTTTAAGTTGTTGATTACTATGTCTCAGAGCTCAACAGAAAGACCTAAAGACTAAATTTAATAAAGCATACAACAGTTTCAGCAACGTGTTCAGCATCTCAGCCAGCCAAACCATGCAGCAGGTCTAAAGCAGTAATCAGTCTTTAAATCCTACAAAATGCCAGCAATAAATTAATTTGGTAGAGGTATGGTTTCTATAACTAGTTGGCTGAGGTTTGCTACAGCCTCTAATGCTGATTCATGGCAGAAGCATTTATGTTCTTATCTTAAGGGAGTTTCCACAAGTTACCCCTTCTAGCAAGCTTCAGGAAACTGAAAAGTATAAAAACATACTCTTAATAGTATTAAAGCACAGCCAACTTTACAGCTTTCCTGTGACTTCCGAAAGAGGCTACGATAGGACAAAATACTTAAGATGAGTATTTTCAGTCATGAATAGAATAGTTCAGTTGGAAGGGAACTACAATGATCACCTAGTCCAACTGCCTGACCACTTCAGAGCTGACCAAAAGCTAAGGCATGTTATTAAGGGCATTGTCCAAATGCCTCTTAAACACTGACAGGCTTGGGGCATCGACCACCTCTCTAGGAAGCCTGTTCAGTGTTTGAACACCCTCTCGGTAAAGAAATGTCTCCTAATGTCAGTGAGGCACAGTGCAATTAAATAACACTTTATACCATCACATAATCACCCTGGCAGCACCACTAAGTTGGTAAACAACTTCTAAGCCACCTTTCTGAATGCAGAAATGCAAAAATTTACAAAAGAAAACAAGCTACATGGACTCTTCCAGTGCGGTAGTTTCACTATCAGTCCACGCAAGCATCAAGGATGTTTTCATGTAGATTGAAACAAAAGCAAAGAAACAACTCCTTAATAATTACTAATCTCAGTTGTCCTCTCCAAAACTTTGTATGTAAGTATCTTTATACAATATCCAAGTCTTTTTCACTTTCAGCGCATTGCATGAAATAAACCTTGCTACTGTCGCTTAAATTCCATTGATGTTGTAAACAGAGTCAAATACCTTTGAGTCATGCTTTTACCTATCTATACAGCTAATACCTACATTGGTCACTTTTTAAGTGACAGACCATAAACTTTACGGTGAACCATGAAGTCTGACAATTTAAAGATCTATTTTACATTTTAATAAATTTTACATAGCCTTTCCTAGTATATTCCACCTGCTTTTCCCCCCTCAACCTATTATCCTGTCTTGCAGAAAGACTGAGACACACATAGAAGAATGCTTTCCTCTACAATACTTTAAACTTTCACTTGTAATATAGTTTATTTTCAAGTATTTATTTACCAGTTTGCACAAACATACAAAACAACAATCAGATTAGTCTGTATATACTAACCTCTGTTCCAATACCAGGCTGAACACCAGAATATACAGTATCTGGAGGAGGGCCCCCATATTTCCTCTGTCCTGTAGTTACATCCAAAGTGTAACCAGTCCTCTCTAGCAAAGCCTGAAAAAAAATTGTCACATTAGCTACGGGGCGGAGGATAGTGGGTTAAAAACATAAAGAATAAAAAAGCATCCTAAGGTAAGCATTTCCTTATCTGCTCCTTGCCACTTTTGATAACAAGGTATATATGGACAGACTGAACCTACAAAAAAACCCTGTTATTTTGGGGGTTTCAGAAACCACCACCACAAACAGCAACATTTGTTTTATACTACAAGATCACTGGAAAGAACTTGTTTTTCTTTTCCCTTATTTTCCATTGTATATGTAGTACCCCAAGAACTCCAGAACACCAGCCAACTCTTTTCACCCACTCTGTACTTAGGTTTTTGCACAACAGAAGAGTTTCATAATATACTAATACCTTGTTGAAATGTCCAATCAGTCTCAAAGTAACTTTATGAGTGCGTAAAAGCTTTAAGATAAAAGGACAACTAAGACAATTCCTAAATAGGTACCAATGTTTTCATAGACCTTACATAACACTAAGTTCATACATTTTGGCAATTGTGTAATCAGGAAGATCTGCATTTCAAACAACCACTCTCTCTTTTGAATCTCTATCATGCATACATTTCTTTAAAGCCCAGTGTGAATATACTTATCCAGATAGTATTGATGCTTTTTAAGTACATTCAAAATTACTTCAGTCTGTGTACAGGCAATATATCAGGTAGTACAGAATAATCAGTATTTTCTAAATGTTACCTTAATCTTTGCTTCATCTGGTCCCTTCGTTGATTCCTGTACTTTGCTGCCTTGTTTCTCTCTTTGCCTGTAGGTCTTCATAACTCCACATAAAAATGCACTTTTGTTCTGTAGATACAATTTACAAAATAATTCAATTGTGTGTATGACAAGCCCTGGGAATCCACTGAATCTTATACTCCATACCATGAGGTCACTATATCAAGCCAATGCAATAAACAAAATATCAAAAAAATCCTTTAGAAAAATGGAACAATTAATTGAACAAATTTGTCAGACTGAAAAAATCATCAGATTCCAGACAGTATTTTTACCTTATTTTCTCAATTGCACACTCATTTTTATTATCTGGGAGCTTTTGCTTTGCACTCAAATACCTGCACATTTAAGGCAATTTTTAACAGTCTTGCGATTTGGGTTTGAAATATAAGAATACAGCAATGTCAATGAATTTCTAAGTTACAACTCTCCTGCCAATAGTGCCAGAACACTATTTATGCTTATGTGCTCACACTCCTGGAGCTCTCACCTTACCTGTACATGCGACAGGTCACTTTCTTTAAACTGCTGTAATACAGAGAGGGCTCCTTCTTCATTAAATTCCCTAAGAGCATCAATTGCTCTTTCATCAAGATCGACATAAGCTACCAACCCTAAAAGTTAAAGATAAAGAAGTTACAGATTTTCTATTGAATTTCACACAAACTAAGAACTATGCAGTTTGCTTTTAAAGTCAAAAAGTTACGTTCCATAGCAACAGAATTATACATTTAATATAATTACATATTCCTACACAAGCATATGAAAGAACATGAGTACAACAATGAAAAAAGTTAAATTAAAATGTATATACCTAAGCACTAACTGATGTGCAAGATTATACCCCATGTGTAACAGTTTTCTAACATTCAGGAATCCAATCTGCTGCATAAGAGCAGTATTACACACCAGGGTTTGAAACAATGAACTCTGGCTCACTTCTAATAATTTGGATTTTGTTTGTTTGTCTTTCGTTTTAAGTTTCACACTTCCTTCTCTTGAATGGAGCTGTTTTAGAGTAAGCTGACACGTGAACATTACAGGTATCCTACTGTACATGAAAAGGGAGCTACCTAACTGACGATCAAACACTTATGAACCTCTACCCCACAAAATATTAGGAAGTAGAATGGTTTGTTCACTCTTTCCTCCAACTTCAAAAAGCAAAAATCAGTGGACTTCCTATATGTCTAAAATAAATTTTTTTTTTTACTCATTTTGTTGCTCTATGCAGTTCCAAGAGCCAGAATTCAAAAAAGTACTATTTTGAGACCTGCTATGTACCCGAAAAGGCTAATGTTAATTTTACAGGTACAGACTCCCCCAAGAAACACTGGACCAGTTCTGAAGCACTTTTTCTTTTTAAGGGTCTTTACAGGTTATTTCTTTCCTTTTGTAATGCACTTGCGTAAGCTGTGGAGTGTGAGAAGTATAGACTTCAAGATTTGCACTTTTTAAACTACACAGTGAAATTTAGGACAGATACCAAGAACTCCACACACTTTGCAACAGCTTGATCTCCAAAATACACAGATTATTTAACTGCTACTTGATTTCAAAAATGCACAGTAGTGCCAAGCCCAAGGACTACATTTCAGAAGTGATCCTGCATATTGGAAGGCACCTGTATCTTTCATATCTTTCACCTCAGCAGATTAAAAATGTCTAAGTTCAACCCCAAATTTAGGTGTCAAAAGTAGTTTGCTTCACTGACAAACCCCTGCACAATGCAAACATCTTCAGTGGCATTAAGGAAGTGTGAATAAATGTTTTCAGGCTACTCATGCAGTGGAATTATACTAGGTAGTCAGGTTCTGGGCTGAAAAGCTTTTAAGTCCCTTGAGAACTCCTCACAACACAACCTAACTGCAACACGTGTTAGAGCCCCACAAGTTCCTCTGCCCAGGCATTTACACCTTCTCTCAAACCATCAAGTGCACATCATTGTGACCCACAGTTAGAAAGTGCATGTCTAAAGCCAATAAAAGCTGGTAAAGGCTTGATGAAAGCTCACTGTGAATGACTTCCAAAAGACATCACCCACGTGAGCCACAGTATCATACTGAAGATTGATAAGGTATTGTTTTTGAACTGCCTTCACTTGATCAGTGGAATTTGACTCTTTTCAACAAAAACTGTCATCTTGCCACCAAGGCATTCAAGATCAGCACATAGAGCAGTTCTACTGCTTCTTGTAAATCTGTTCACAGAACACACTCTAAACAGGAAAAGGAAGCCTCTATCTATAGGACAAAATAAGGGGGTTACAAAAACAAAATAGAAAAACCTTTGTATATAAAGAAACCTCTGTAGAAGCTGCAGAGACCACTTGCTACCAGCAAGGTATTACTCAATTTGCTAGATAGCTTAGTGCTCAACTTTGTTGAAAAGCAGTTAGTGTTAAACTGAACACTTCAGTGTAATAACCAACATGGATTAAACTGTCCACTCAGAACTAGAGAGAACAAAAAAATCCACAGGCAGACTCAATTCAAATGTAGTCCCAGGCAAGACAAGCTAGTTGCTTCCCTCACTAAGTCACCTATCCAGCCTTTGAGTGTTTAAGAACCACTGTGAGGAGTTGACAGTAGAAAAGTAAAAGCAAAATGATGATTCGGATTGAAGGAAAAAAAAAAAAATATGTACAGTTTAGTATGCTCAAACATACATCTTTATTTGACAACGTCTAAGAAACTAGTGCTCTGTGCCCTAACGCAACTAAGATATCACATACAACACTAAGGATGTGTCAAGTAATTAGTCAATGTCAAACCCAATTTGCCTTTAGGGAAGTCAAAGTAGCAAAACATTCAGAGCTACACAGATCAAAAACAATGAATTTTTAAACCTTAATCTATAAAAATTTGAAAATGGTATGCCCTCACTTTCATAACCAGTCAGAAACAAGAAATGCATATTATACCTGTCTGAAATATTTCATCAAGTCTCTCTGCCACCTTCTGTGGGAGGCCTGCCTCTATCAGTGTCTTGTAGTGTTCTGTGTGAGTTACACTGGAAGTATCCATTGGTTCTTCCTCTTCTTTTAACTGTACCGCATTACCATTCACCTGATTAGCCATTTTATTATGCTGCTGGAAAAAATTCAGGAGCTATATTACAATAAGCCAGAAATAACTAGTTTGTAGGACAATGCATGATTTATCTAAACTAATTTGTATACATGCTGCAAATGACCTGTATCAAAAGTTTTATTTAATACTTTTTGGATGCAGCTGATCTAAGTTTCAAAAGAAAGTACAACCCTTAATACTGTGGAAAATGTACATGGAAGAATTTACATAATTTTAAAAAAAATGTACTTCATGTACATAACGATGTCTAAACTTTAGATTGCTGATTGTCAGTAAGTTAACTGGTTACCATAGCAGCTAGAATGTACGGGGATACGATAACAACATCCTTCAACGAAGAATCAGAAGAGCTAGTGCTATTTTCATTTCCCATTCCTCTACTTTTAAAACAATCGTTTAAAATGTAGTGAACACATAACCCTGCAGGGTAGCTTAATGTACAAAAATGTCAATACTTGTTTGCTAATTTTCACTTTCTTGGCTTGTTGCCATGTCTTCCTTCAAACCCAACATGCTGCATAAGACTAGCCAAACACTTTCTCACGACACTGTCAGAACTCAGTAAGGACAGAAAGAGAAAAATTGCACTCTAATGCACATTATAATTTGAAGCTGCAACTGAACTGTTTCCATGCTTTCAGTTTTACTCAAATAGGAGCTCTACAAATCACAGCTACTTTTTTTATAATATAAAACTTATTGGTTTAAAAGGAAGCCATGACTGCAGCATCTTCAGTTCTTACATTAATAAAAAGACTTGCTTTCAGAATTAACAAACTGATTCCAAATATGTGCACCGAAAAATGCACAACTATCTTCTCAGACAATTCCAGTGGGCTTTGCCCAATTCATTAAAAACAGTTTCAATTTCTCAATTAGCCAGCCAGCTGATATTTAGTACTCTCAAATAAAAAGGCTGACAAGAAACAATTCAACTACCCAGCAGAGAACATTAGGATGATCAGCTGTTAAGTTCAGAAATGAAATGAGCCTTGGGCTTTAAAAGATAGGGAAGAAATCGATGATCAGCAGTGAAATGATAACCAGATAGACATATGCAGCATGGTCAGAGCAATGCAATTAAGTACTGGAATACAGGTATGAAGATGATTCAAGAACAGTTTTTTTTTAAAACGCTGAAGCCTTAAGCTATTTACTATGCTGCAAAATGAGTCTCCAAACATAACCACACCTCTAACAGTCACCTGTATACCCATCCCTTCTAGACTACAGCTCACGAACTTTTTGGAAGATATCCTATGAAGATTTGCAAGCTTGAGCAAGGAAAAAAAAAAAATAATCATTTTTCTTCAGACAGAAAAGTAATGATTTTACTAAAGCTGTCTTGACTTGAAGGGCAATTTTAGAGAGATGTAACGCAGCCTCACATTGTTCTCTGTCAGATGCCACTTCTTCATGCAATCAGGGAGGAAAAGAAAGGAAGTTTTCTGTAGCTACATAGCGCATATATACACACACACATTCTGTTACTTGACGAAGAGAAACTGCTTTCTAACCAATTCAGTTTACTTAAAAGCAACCATGATTATAGCCTAATTACAGATGAAAAAAAAATGCTACCTGAAGACTACAATAACGCTTACCTATCATTACAAGTATTAACTGACCTTTCAAAACACTAACTGAACATGAAGTTTCTATAGGTTACAAAAATCATGGAAAACAAAAATCAGCTAGATGTCTGCTTCCTAGATAGCCTCTGCAAGATCTCAAATTTAAAACAGTGCAAGGCAGAGGGAGTTTAGTAAAGCTGAAAATGCTTTGGGTACAGTATGATTCTCAATCCCTCTTCTCAAAAATGCATAGGATGATATACACAAAAAAGATATACGGAGGGGATTATTTTTGCGTTCACCTTTTTACTGCCTTATCAAATCAGTTACTTACACTTATTGTCTTCTCTGTACACAAAAAAAAAAAAAAAATCACCAAGAACTATGAGGCTAAGCCAATACACAAATATGGAAGAGTTCTACAAGTACCTTCTAAACTTCAATGGCTTATGGTGATGGTCCCAGGCATTTTTTTTGTGAAGTAGCTTTCAAGTGTCACATACCCAAAAGTTTAGCACTGTTCTCAGTGTTGCCTATAACTGAACAAAAGGTTGACAGCTATTCTGTGTCCAGGCAGAAACACCTCATCTGCAGTTCAATAACTCAAACTTCTGACAGGCAAGATTTGCAGCCTAACAGCATGAAAAGGTATCTACCTTCATCACAAACATACACCAGTGTGTGGAGCAATATCTAACCCCTAAGTATCAGATTACTACACAGCACCACAGCTGATCAAATGCTTTTTTAAGTAGGCTTTTAGACAATGTAAATTAAGTCTCAGCATTTTAATTCACTAGCTGTATGGTTTATTTTTCCTTAAGGATTAGTATCGTCATACAGAACTTAAGTCAAATGCAGTGCATGTTCACCAGCCAGAAAAGTTCAGTTTCAGTTTTCAAATTTTAGCTATTTCCTGTCACACAAACTTAATTTAAAAGACTTTCTTAAAGAAATTTACTCCAGAAAATTTTGAAGTGACTTAGCTGTCAAAATATTCAGGTCCCAACAGCATCCAGAAGAAATATATTTCTTTTCACAGTTATAGTAATAGATTCCCTGCTGGCTTTGCAAGCTTGGCCTGAAATCTGAGATTAGACTGACTTTTCTTCCTGAATAATCACCAACAAGCAAAATTACATCTCTTACAATACTGAATCTGCACCCTGAGTTCAGCAGAGATACATGGGTGAAATTCATAGCTGAAAAAGATTGTTTAGATCTCCTTCTAGATAACATCAGCTACATGTAGCTATCAAGAAAAACATTTTTAAACTGAATTTTATCAGTCAGGAAAAAACACAATGATTTCATTAACATTTTTTTTCCTCCTCTAAAAAAATATTAAAAGCATATTAAAGAAAAAGAGGAGTGATATCATGTTTGCATGCGCAGTGTGTCCATGTGACTCAGCCTATGACAGGCCAGGCCACACAGAAGAGCACTCGCACGCACTCAAGAGTTTTTCAGCTGCATTAAGTAACTCAAATATCTAGAAAAGAGGGAGACTGGTTGAATCAAAAAGATTTTAAGTGTGGATTATAAGTAAAGGATTATGTATATTAGTATGTGTGGGATATGTATTTGTTTTTAAAACATGCAGAAATGGATGAATTTAAAACAGTGTACAGAAAACTTGCTTACCAAATGAGCAGCAGTAATAAACACACATTGGGGGCAACTTTACATAGGCAAGGAGAATTTCCACTGGTGCCTGAGAGGTTACCTAACTTTACCACCTCAGAACTGTGTGTACAGGGAAGGGGAGGATTGTCTTGTTTCAAACTTCACACTGTTGTTGCCAACAATGTTTTTCTGAAGACCATGACTACTTCACGATATAAAACACGTTTTTAGCCATCCACTATCTTTCAGCTAGAAAACCTGCATCTCAAAAGAGTAATCTGCAAAGTGACTAGTCCCTTTTTTAAGCTCTAATCATACGACAAGTAGGAGGTTAAAAGTACAGGTGCTTCTAAATTACCCAGAAACAACCTTCTTTTTCATATTTAATAACTCAAATGGCTCAAATAGTATTTTTCCTAGGGAAAAAAAAAAATTAACACGCACCTGAGCCTGACAGCATATGGCATCTTGAAAACAGAAACTTGATCTCAGCCTCAATTCGACAACCACTGGTTAAACAGCCATGATGTTACTATTCCCTGTATTTTACACCATGCCTCTAACAGAGGTTGCCACCCACAGACTATCTAAGTATAACTCTATCCAATTAATTATAAATTCACAGTCAAGTTAACTCAAAACATGCTTAGTAACAGCTTAAATGAAAGGATTGGCAATTTCTGGCAAAGGGACAATATCTCGAACTACCATAACGAACTTCATAGTGATTATACATCAATACTGTTTTCAGCCTTCTGCTATGTAACTTTTCATTTCACGGAGGAACTAAACTTGCTTAGCTCAGGTGCACAGGAAGCGTAACCAATTCATACATAGGAACTCCGCACCAAAGTCATTCAACTTGCTTATGTTACTATTCCTTCTGTCCAATATATTATCTCTGTCAAGCATTTAAGTGGTACCACATTAAAAATAGCATTGAGGGGGAAGTCTTTTTTGGGAGGGGTTGTTTGTTTTTGTTTTGTTTAACAAACCACAAGAAAACAAGTGAAGTCCCTATAGTTATGCCTTACACTTCAAGAACGGTCTTGTCAAAACAGGAACATAAGAAACACATGAGAGGGGAAGATAAGAACTCACATTAAACGACTGAACCGGGGATTTATTAAAGCCTCACTTGTTCACAAACATTACTGGCACATCCCTTTATTTTTTACATGAAGGCATTATAGCCACTTCTTTTGTACCATAGCTTATTCAATCACAGAAAGTACATTTTAATAGCTTAATTATGATATACTAAGTGTTTATTAGCATGAATACAAGATGACTTGTTTTGAAGTTATCACACCCTGAAGACCTTTACACATTAGCCAGGTTTCCATTCCAGCATTTCAGTGGCAGACTATCTTTACGACGAAGTGTAGTTAGCACCCTCACCCCTCCAGCACAGAGTTCTGAGCCTTTCCCACTCCATAACCCCATGGAATGAAAAAATCTGAGAACCTCCATCACGATGCTAAGCAAGAGACTAGCACAGCCTGTACAGAAACTATGCTTCAGTATCTACACAAGTATCATCGGGAGATGACTTTACCACAACAGGTTAGCAAAGTGCACATCAGTGCCATTAAAATACAACACTGACTGCATCAGCAGCTACTACATTTTGCTAACCTGAACCACAAAGTCTGTACATGCTCATTTCTAACTGGAGTTGGCCATTCATAGGTTGTTTGGGTTGTACAGAAGAACATTTGCGGCACTCCAAAGCAACACTTCAACAAAAATGAGCTTTGTTCTGATGAATTTAACCTCAAAGAATTTTTCTGATCTTTGCCTAAGAAAGCAGGGAGTACTGCTTTTTTTGACAAAACTAGTGAGTATTAGCAGGAGGCTCAAATATTGTTCCAACAGTGTTCACATCTAAACAGAAAAACTGACAGGTAAGGATACTAAGTACTCATGGGAAATACAGTTTCTAGGATACAAAATTATCAAGCAGACTCTGCTAGTTTGCAAACACCGCAGTTTGCATAGATAAAAAAAAAAATATTGCACTGCAAGATGCAGAATTCTGGTTAGATTACCTTTACTTTTAGAAGACATGTAAAAAAAATCAGCGTTAAACTAAGTGTAATCTCAAAGGAAAAAAAAAAGAAAAAAACAGTTTCATGAGCATTAACATCCTTCGCAGCACAAACTGCTGGCGGGATCCTTTAGTGTAGTATACGGCAGAAAGGGAATCCAAGCAACTTTTTCAAAAAGAGTAGTCCAGCATAGCTCAAGTACATAATTAGCCACTTTCAAAAACTGACAGGTAACAAGGCCACTAAGACCCAGTAACTAGAGCCTTATTTTAAAAATAATACTAATAATGATGTATTTAACTAAAACGTTTGAAGATTCGGTAAAGGCCTTTGGTAGAAGATCATTTAAGAAAAACAACGTCTTAGCAACAAAATTCTGGAGAATTTCTTCTTCGGAGCATTTGACAGGTGTTACTCTCTCAACCAAAGTATTAAGCGCGAACCTGAGTGCTGTGAGTAGGTGCAGTGCGGTTTTCCCTCCCTACAGCCGCCTCTATCACCACATACGCTACGCAAGATTTTAGAGCGCGCTGCAACAGCTATGCGTTTTCTGCTGAAAGCTTTCTTCGGTCCCCGCAGGCATACCGCAGCGCAGGTCGGACCGCAGCCGCGGACGCTGCCCGCCAGGGCGCCTGACCTGTTCCGGTATCGCAGCTCCGCAGCGCCGGGAGGGGATCGAGAAGGGACCCGACTCCCCGCGCAGCGGACGCACCGCCGCTGCCCCTCGCAGCAGCGCCGCGAGAAGAGCGCGTCCCGGCTCCCCGCCACATGCAAACGTCCTCCGCACGGCCGGGCGGAGCGGGGGCAGCCCCTGCCCGCGGCCGCGCCGCCCTCCCCATGCAGGGCCCGCGCCGGGCCGGGCCGGGCCGCCCCGCGGCGCCGAGCCGCCCTCCCCCGCCAGGCCGCAGGGCCCGCCCCCGGGCCGCTCCCCGGCGCCAGCTCCCGCGCGCGGCCGGCCCGCCCGCCCCGCCGCGGCCTGCGGAGCGGACACGCCGCGGCCGGCGCCCCGCGACGCCCCCGCCCCGCTCTCCTACGCGGCGCGAGCGCCCCGGGCCCGCCTCCGCCAGCGCCGGGCCTACCCAGAGTCCCGCGGCTGCCGGCCCCGCCGCGGGGCCTACGCGGGGGCCCTCGCCCCCGGCCGCGGAGCGCCCCCCCTCCACGCGAGGCGGCCCCCCGGCGCCCCCGGCGCCTCCCGGGGACTCACCGGAGCGGGGCCTGCGCGGCGCAGCTCGGGCCCAAGCAGCGACGGCAAATGGCGCGCGCTCCTCCTTCTCCTCATGGACGGCGGCGCGACCCCGGCAACACGCGGGGTTTCCCGGAACTGTTTCCAGGGACCACTGCTTCACCCACTCAGGAACTCACGCTCTGGACGAGCAGCCGGCGGCGCCTATGAGACCTGGGAGGCGGGACGCGCCGTTCCTCCCGAAGGCCAATGAGAGGGAGGCGCCGTAACCAATCGCGCAGCACCTTCAACCCGCCGCGCCGGTAGGGCCGGAGCTGGGGCGATTTAAAGGGGCAGCGCCGCCCGTGGCCTCCGAACAAAGGGAGCGCGGGGAGCGCGGGGAGCGCGCGGGGCCGCCCCCGCCCCCGCCCCTCCTCTCCCGTGCGGCGCGAGGGCGGGCGCCGCCCCTGCGGCCGGGCGGAGCCGGCGGCGGAGCCTCCGCCTGAGGGGAGCGGGCCCGGCGCCGGCTCCCGGCGGGCCCGGCCGCTGCCCGGGGCCGCTCCGAGCCGGGCCCGGGGCCGCCGGTGCGGGGGCGCCGCCCGGCGGGGTTAACCCCGGCCCGGGGGGGCGGGCGGCGGGTGGAGCAGCCGCTCTGCGGGCCGGGCCCGGCCCAGCCTCTCCCGGGCGCTGCCTCCTGCGCTGACGCCCCCGTCCCGCGGGTGGCGGCGCCGGGCTGGCCGTGGGACCGGCCGGGGCAGCGGTGGGCACGGGCGTTGGCGCAGCACTCTCCGCCCGTGGTGCCTCGTGCTGCCGGGCGAGGCCGTCAGGGGCCCGGCGGGCTCTGTGGGAGCCGTGTCCTGCTGTGAGCCCGCCGGTGCCGGGGCTGGTCACGGCTGGCCTCCGGGCCCGGCGTGAGGAGGGAAAGGGGTGCAGCAGCAGCAGCAGCAAGAGCTGCGGCTCAGGCCCTTCTCAGGGCATCGGCGTGAGGGACTCTGATGTCTCGGCCTGCTGTTTTGTAATTAATCTTGATTAAACATAACTTGCCTGCTTACCTGATTTGCTCGATCAGGCTCTTGGTGAGTGCAGACTTGATGCAATAAATACAGAAGTCTGGAGGAAATCAGCTTGTTGGCACCGGTGGCGTTGCACTGTCTTCATCTCCTTATCCTGCCGTTGCATAAAATGAAAGTAAATGTGTGCTTGATTGGGTCAAGCTGAGTCCCAGCGTACCGTGCCAAAGTGAATCCAGAGAATCTGTATGTGTGTGTATGTATCTGTATGTATGTGTATATATATGGTCATGTGGACTGTCCCTCTTGAGTCTGGTAAAGAAACAAAAGCAGTAGCTCTCATACTCTCAGAGAAGGTCCTTCCGGGAGTTTAAGCACAAAATGACTCTCCTGAAGACTGCATGCATCTGTGCGGTGTATTAAATACGTGTATTTCCATCACTGTTAATGTGGAGCATGCGTAAAATTTGTATGTGTTGCCTGATGTAAATAAAAGAAGCTTTCTGATCCAGAAGTCGGAGGCAAACTCGTGCAGGTAGTGGAGGTGTTCAGTCTATCTTGCTGAACCTGTCTGGTGGCAGACACGCTGCTTCTCCTGTGAAATTTGCCCTGCCTCTGTGACTTCCCTCTCCAGATTTGGCAGTAGTGACAGCTCTTTGCTGAACGTTGGGTCTACTGTGGCATAAAGATGGAAGGAGATACAATTGTTCATTGCCTTATCCGTTCGAGTTCACTGCAGCAGTTTATTTTACTAGGAGTTAAGAACGATAGGTTTCAGGAGTTCTCGCAGCACAAAAATTGAGAAGAATTGAGGGACCTGAGCATCTGTCACTTTAGTGGTGCTTAATAAAGGTCCTGCAAAGCTCTTAAATATTTTATAATACAGTATCCAGGAGTGAAATATGGAGCATACTGATATATCTCCTGTCAGCTGGCAAGTGAACGTGATCAGACTATAGCAAAATGTATATTGAGGTATGTACGCTTCTAGCAGTGTAGTAATTTCAGTTGTTGAGCACTACCAGATCTTACAGCAGGAAGATTCCTAATGTACTAATTGCCAAAATAAAAGCCTTGATGGCATTGCTGACACTTTCTTACCTGTTCTGCACCGGTATTTCCCAAGCCCCTTGTGGGTAATTAATTATATGCAGATCGTTGTGAGCATTAGCAGGCTGTGGGGTTTGGGGGTAGGGCTTTTTTTGGTAGTTCTCATTTCCTACCCAAAATTAATACTGATTTTGTGTTAAACCTGGCACGTTTTTGCCAGTACAGGACTTCAGCATGATATTTTTCTGCTAAGAGATTAATAATTTAAGCAATTCATAAATTGGTGTTCATAAGATAGAATTTGTAATTAAACATGGATTAACTCTAAGCTGCCACTCTTTAAGCTGCCCGCGTTCTTTAAGAGGATCTAGCGCTATTACTTTTTCAGTGGAATAGTATACTTACATTGAAGTTATTTCCCTTATAATACTGGTTCCATCAAGCAGTCGAGTTGATATTTTTTGCTGTGGTGAGGTCTATAAGCTTTGATTCACGTGACAATAGAACCCTTCTTACACTGAGAAAAACAGTTTGAAAATCGTCTGCTGGGCGCTGCAGACAGCACGTACGTTGCCTGTAACGGGCCCGACCGAAATCTGACGTGAAGGCACATCTGCATCCTTCGGTACATTTGCAGTTGTCTGCCTATGCCACCTGGGAAGAGGTGGTTAGTTCTGGGTGAATCATGTTGCTCTTTGTCCCCAGCTGAAGGTGGCCCTGTCCTTCCATTTTTACTTTTGGATGTCCTTGCCCTCCATGTTTCAGGGATTTACCATCCTTTCTTTCTATAAGCAAGCTCTGCCCTGCTGTTGTTCTCTGGGTGCTTGACTGTTAAAGGCAGCAGAACGTCAGAAGATGGTATCTTCTATTGTACTGCCATTTAGTATAAAGGTGCTAGAGCTCCAGGCTGGCTGCAGACGTCAGCCCTTCGGCTTGCAGGCCAGGTTCCGTTATATCACTCCAGAACATCTGCAGCTACTACCATGCTAGCTTCTGTGTGTGCTTTCGCAGCCGCTTTGCTCTTTGGTCTCATGCTCCATACAATAGCCTTAGCCCAAAATGATCTGAACATTGAACACCTCTAGCCAGGAACAAGCTATGGCCTGCAGGTAGGAGGGTTAGTCCAGTGCCAGACAGCAAGCTGAGCCTGAAAGGAGGTCCTAGATGCTCTGGGACAAAGAGTAATTTTAAATTTTTGCTAGATTTTTCAATTTTAATTTTTGCTAGAAATTCCTGGAACGATACTAGTTACAGCGCTCTCTGGTTGAAACTAAACAGATGCACACAAGACCTGATTTAGTCCTGGGTCAAGGCAAGGCAGAACAAAAACCGTCTTGGAACCAAGGACAAAGTTAATCTCTGCTGCAGAGATCTGGCTTGCATCAGTCTGGGAGGGCAGGCAACAAGTGTCCCTGCCTCAAGAACATGCGGAAGGTTACGGTGTCCCTGCAGTCATCAGCTGATAACAAAGTGGAGAGGTGAGACCACGGCTCCTGGCAGTGAGGCTGCCTTTGCTTGTCTGATTCCTTCAGCACCCAGGAGTCCCTGGATGCTGCAGGGGAGAAAGGTGAGCATGTCCATTAGCGGATAGAGCAAAGGAGATGAAGGGATCAGGCTTTTCAGCAGCTGTATGTATTTACTCTGCGACCTGTTGACATTTTCCTGTTGTCTTCCCGTCAGTCTGCCACTCCTCTTCCAAGCTTGCACTGAAATTCCTTTGTTTCCACATCAGTGGCAAGATGACAGAGTTGATTCTGCTGTAGCTTGCGTGTGAGCTGTTCACATGTATATGGAATATGACATTTTCCAGTGCTTTAGACTTTTTATTCTGACCAATTATCAGTGCAGCTATTATGGATAATGTGTCGTGGATGTGCCTGCCTCCAGCAAACATCTCGTTCTCTGGTGCTCTTCATGCAGCTCTTCTCATGTGTTTGCTGAAGCCCAGACTTCCAGTGAGAGGAGGTTTGTCTTAAAAAAAATCTACAGGCTTTATTTATCAGTGAGGAACTTTCTGAAAGCCCCCAGTGTGTTCCACCCCCTCTAAAGCAAGGAAATGCTCAGGAAAATTTCTGCCTACAGAGGCCATGCTGCTGTTATTACCATGTTATTTTTTGCGCATATGTTTATTTTGCCTTGCACAGAGCCAGTGTATTTGATTTTGGGAAAACGTAAGTATATGCTTTGTCTTTGTCCTACCTCATTCCCCTTATCTGCTCGGAGCGAGGAGGACTAGGGTGACAAAAAGGCCCAAAGAGACCAGACTGGGCAACCTGGGTATTTGCACTAGAACCGGCTTGCTGAAGATCTTGGATGTATCGCTTTCCTCTCTTGTCACTTCTGTCTCTGCCCCTCAGCCAAGGATTCCTGGCAATTTCCATCACATTTGTGTAGGATGCAGCACAAACTAAGCACCTTGGGAAGAAGCTTCTGTTTGCTGCAGCAATAATCACCGGCTTGCTTTTAGCTGAAAAAAGTGCCCTTTCCCTGCTTCTGCAGTGACCAAGCAGTGTTGGGCCATGATCTATAGGAGCAAGATACGGACAGAGGATCTGGGGGTAAGGAAGGATATGCATCTCATTGAAACGTAAAGGCCACTCCAAGAAATGAAGCTTTTTCTTCATGGATCTGCGGTGTAGGTGGCTGTCGAGAGTTAGGGTGTTGTGAATAGGGTCAGTCCAACCCTGAGGAACAATCGGATGACCAGGGTGCACCAGTGCTGGCAGGGAAGAGAGAAGAATCCTTTCCTTTGTG
The DNA here is from genome assembly GCF_018139145.2 of Gymnogyps californianus. Classification (NCBI taxonomy): domain Eukaryota; kingdom Metazoa; phylum Chordata; class Aves; order Accipitriformes; family Cathartidae; genus Gymnogyps; species Gymnogyps californianus. The sequence goes on from NC_059492.1 coordinate 356,256, forward strand.
TACCCCTGTGCCTGCGGGACAGAGGGGGGGCTATTCATGCCATCAGCCATTCCAGAGCGATTGAGGAAACCCAGAACAATAAGCCCCTCTATGGCCTGTTATCCGAGTTAAGCGCCATCCTTGCAGCCTCACCAGCCTCAAACATCAGCTTCAGGTTTTGGTTGCTCTGCACCAGAATTGCCTGAAAACAGCTGGCAGTTTGTAGCTACTGATTTCCAAAAGACAACTGAGCCCTGCCCTCCAGGTCGCACTGGACTGAGGGGGAGTTCTGGGAAGGTCTCCAGACAGCTCATACCTTCTTAACCCCCCAGCGATCACGTCACGTCTGAGGTGTAATCCTGTTTTACTTCTCAGCACTCCTGCTCTGAACTCTGGAGTTCTACAGCAAACCGCAGGCGCTGAAGTGGCCACAGTCCGTAGCTGGCGTCTCTCCATCTGCTGGCCCTGGAAGTGGATGACTGAACCCCAGATAAACTGCTTGTTCCTAGTCACACAACTGCTCACATAATCTGTCAGAAGCCCTACGGTATTGCAGTGCACTCCAGGATACCAAACCCTGTTGGTGAAACGTCCATCAGATCAAATGCAATCATCTTAAATCATCTCCGCCTTCTTGTAGTTGAAATGCTTCTGGTAAGAGGTCTGTCTGTAACTGAAACTCAGACATCTTTCACATTTACCTGCCTCTTATGTTTTTCATCACAAGCACTGTCAAAGGAGCTGCAGAAAAAACACATTACAACCCTCCAAGCTGGTGCTATTGCCTTATTGCACTCCACTTGGAAGAAAAACCTTCGTAAAGCACCCCAGATCCAGTGTACTCACCTGTGATGGGTTACTGCTGTATCATAAGAATCGGTAACAAGTGACATACATCTATGTCATTTGGTAACTTATTGCAGAGGCTGACAGTTCAAAATTCAATAGAACAAAAAAACACATCTGAAGAGATGCACTGATGATGAAACTACACAAACCAAGATGATTTAACATCGCCCTTGCCAAAAGGCAGAGGTCCCTCTCGAACATTTACCTCGAGCCACCTTTGCTAGTGATCAGACACTACACAAACTCATTCTTCTTACTAACCCCGAGGAAGAGGGAAAGACATTTCTGCAACCGAATCTGCGTATAAAAGGTTTTAATGAGCACCAGAAACAGCGCAAGAAAAGGAACGGGGTGCTGTGGCCAGGAGGGGGGTGCTGGGAGCACGGTAGGAGCTCAGTTGCTCACAGAATTGCCCCTGGTAAAGAGTTGGTACAAGAGGTGGGGTGGGTGAGGTGCTTGTGATTTCTAGAGGCAAGTCCAGGAGAGGGCTCTTCTGCTAGGCAGAGATATTTGCATTTCAAGGAAATGAAACAGTGCCTGTTAACAAGGAATGGCCAGAGTGTCACCGGCATTAAACTGAAGCAAACTGATTTCAGGGAGATTCAGGTTATTGGGACTCCCTGGAAGAGGAGGTCAGTGGGTAGAATATAGTAGAGAAACCTCATCATGAGGACAAATAGAACAGACACTACCCAAGGCATCAAGGTTCACAGCCAAGTGGAATCCCTGGTGGGCGGATGGCTGCAAAATCAATTATCATGCCACCTGGATAAAAATAGAGACCTTTCTAATTTAGCAAAGGTAATTTCAAGAGATGGGAGAAGACTGCTCCCACCACACCCCCCCTCCCTCCTCAGTACCTCTTGAATTTGCTTGGTGGTGATTTTGGCACTTTTGGACTCCACAAGCCATTCAACTTGCTAACCTAGCAAAAGATTCATTGGGCTCAGAACAAAAATACAGGCTGGTAAGATAACAGGCTGAATGACTCTCCCAGGAGTCCAACACACCCAAGACAGTGAAAGAGAGGAGAAGAGATGGAAGCAGGAGGGAGACTGTCCACTTTACACAGCAGCATCATTAATCCGTTCAGCTTGTCCAGCAGCCGTAGTCTGTGGGCACGGCTTTATAATCATCGCCTGCCAGTCAAACCGCTGCTGAAAGGGACTTCTCTCCCCAGCCCACTTGCTCAGTCAAGATCTACAGCTGCCTGTCCTCATCGTGTGTACTTCCATTGCCATAACCTGATAGAAGTTCAGGATGACTGCAAAGTAGTGAATTAACTAGGCGTTCCTCTCTAGAAAATGGGACGGGTTTATGAACACGTGGTAAGGGACCCAGCACATCTGCCAGCGTGGGAGCCCCCCTGAAACTTGAAACATGGGGAAAGAGAGACGTGTTTCAGAGAGTGCTGGTGGGCAAGCAAGCTCTCTGCTGCGTAGCGAGATCCTGTACCGCACACCTGAACTCTGGGGGACTTCAGAGAGTTTGTAACACCTCTCCCTGCGGCACGGTAGATGATAGTGGTCCAAATCACAACACTCTCACAGAGTCTCACAGCAAATCTGTGAAGCTGGGAGGGGACACAGCCAGGACAGCTGACCCAAACTGGCCAAAGGAATATTCCATACCAAATGACGTCATGCCCAGTATATAAACTGGGGGGAGTTGGCTGGGAGGGGCGGATCGCTGCTCAGGAACTGACTGGGCATGGGTTGGTGAGTAGTGAGCAATTGCATTGTGCGTCACTTGTTTTGTATGTTCTAATTCTTTTAGTACTACTATTGTCATTTTATTATTATTATCATTATTTTCCTTCCTTTCTGTCCTATTAAACTGTCTTCATCTCAGCCCACGAGGTTTTATTTTTTCCAGTTCTCTCCCTCATCCCACTGGGTGAGGAGAGTGAGCGAGCGGCTGCGTGGTGCCGAGTTGCTGGCTGGGGTTAAACCACGACATCCCCTCTCCCTTCCAGGCTCTTGGGCAGAGGCTCTGCGGCTGAGCTTACATGGCATAGTTAAGATTTCAGTGGTGCACAAAAATGCAGAGTAAATCACAAAGCCATGAATTTAAGCACTCATCTGTTCCCTTCAGAATATAAAGTTGTCCTAATATGTATTATTTCAGCTGTTCCATAGTTCACTGTAGCTGCGATGCCAGGAAATTGGTCTTCAATGGGGACGTCTCACTAGTGACTCCACAGCTTTTGGGGGAAGCCAACCAGCTGACAAATACAATAGGAAAAAGATTTTGAAATGGGTAAAGATTTGGATTTTTAAATGGGTATAAACTAAACAGGTCAATAGTATATTGCTTTTCATGATGCAGTTCTTTCCACCAGGTTTCATATTGCCAGGGAGGTGAGGAGGGGGAAATAGTAATATTTTTGTCTGGTGTTAATCAGCCCCAACTAAAAAGAACGAACCCCACAGGGACAGCTCTACACACAACCTCCGCACAACTCACTGCAACACCACCTCCCACAGACTGAGCAAAGCCAGGCAACGACATACTTCCCAGCGCAGCCTCTCTTTTCCATGGCCGATCACACGGATGACATTTTCATTAAACAAGAGTTTTTAAGGGCATGGACTCTCCATTAGAGCGATAGTGCTGTCATTTATTCTGCAGACAAGATGTACCTCTGGCTGCAATGTTCCTCAGGTGAGAGAGCGGCCCAAGGGGACCAGCCGATTGGGGATGCGCCAGTTAACGCAGGAGAAAGCGGGACACCTTCAGCCAGGCAGTCGCACCCTTGTCAAAGCACTTTCTACATCAAAGGCTCCGATTTGCCCCCCGCTGTTTCATACAGGGCAGGTCCAGCCACTTACCCCCCAGTCCAGCTTCACCACAACACTTCACAGTGCAACATACCATACGCTAACGTACGGTGGCTTTTACCAGTGGTAGAAACTAAGCCTGGTGAAGCCGATTTACGGACACGGCAGCGCAGGCGTGGAAGGAAAGGCTGTTTTCTTACCTGCCCATTCTTATTACATAAAATCCCCTTCTTGTCAGGGCTTAGTGCAGTAAGGCCACAACTATTTCAGTAGGTCGCTTGCCGTATGTTTTACGATGGTTTTCTTATATTAAAACTGCAAAAGTGACTGAACCTGCATAAAATTAATCTTAATGCATCCTTCTTTGGAAAGGGACTTGGATAAGGAACATGGAAAACTAGAGACAGAAAAAAACACCATTGGGCAATTAAAGTCTTTGCGGAAAAGAACATTCATATAGAAGTCAGGATCTCAGCTGTCTTGCTCCAGGAACTCACACCACCACAAGTGAAGTCGCTGTAACTTAGAAGTGTTTTTCTCTCTCTGTTTATGCCAGTAATCACTAAGCACAACAAAAGAACCTTATTCTTCATACTCTGCTAGTTCAGTGGACAGCCATCTCCCCCCACACCACAGTGACGGTTTTCTTGAGACAAAGTAATTTCTGTGTGAGCAGGTCTCTACCCAGGTACCATTTTTTCCCAACTTTTCTTGCAGCTTTAACTATAAAGTTACCACACTAAGTACAAATGGTCATTTATTTCAAATAAATCTAAAGAAAATAGTGGCATTCTGTAAAGGACTGCCTACTCAAGAGTATATCCTTATTCTGGAATAACAATGAAGTTTAAAACCAGACAGTGGATTTTTTTTTTCATTAAACAGTTACTGAACAGAAAAGAGAGACTGAGTAGTTTATTTGACATTGTTGCAGACCACAGTATAATTGGACGACTTTGGATTATGTTGGCCAAAGCATACAGTCTTCAATGCTGTTTTACACCGCAATCAGTATTGGCCATGCACATTCAACAACAGCATCAGCTTAGTCATCGTCTTTAAGCTTCTTGATCTTATACTTATGGCGCTCAATTTCTTTCTGCAGACGCTCTATCTCTTTCTTGTGGTGATCAATCTCTTCCTCATGGTGTTTCCGTAAGGCAGCGAGCTGCTCCCTCTCCTTCTCCCTGCAAGAAAGCACGGCACAAGCTGCAGCACCCGCACGCCCGGGCGCCGCCACAACCCTTCAGCGCGGGGCTCGGGAGCCGGCGCAGAGGCGAGGGTTTGGCTGCTGGCAGAGGCCCAGCGCCAGGCCGCCTTGCCGGGCCCTGTGGCCGTTACCCGGCGGGCGGGGGGGAAAGCTGCTTGTGCAGGCCCCCGCGGCGGAGGCCGCAGGCCGCGCCGCACCCCGCTCACCTGAAGTACCGCTCCTCCTCGGCCGCCTGCTTCTTCCCGAAGGCGCCCCCGGCCTCGCGGATGGCGCCGCCACCGCCGCCGCCCTTCCCGGCGCCTTTACCCAGCTCGCCCAGCTGCGGGGAGAGACGGCGGTGAGCGGGGAAAGAAGGGAGGGAGGGAAGGGGGGGGGGAGCGCCCCGTCCCGCCGCGCCCACCTGGTCGGCGCCCGAGCCCGAGCTCCAGCGCTGCTGCTGCGCCAGCAGTGCCCCGCGCAGGCCGCCCCGCGCCGCCGCCGCCACGGCCGCCATCGCCCGCCTGCCCTTGGAGCGCCGCGCGGACGAGACCCACCCCCGGGCGGGGCGGCGCCCAGCCCGCCGCGTCACGGCCCGCGCATGCGCGGCCTTCACCTCCCCTCGGCCCCCCCGGCACTAGCGGCCGGCGGCGACGGGCCCGTACGGCTCCGGGCCCGCGGCCGCCCGCCCCTACCCCTCCGCCCGCCCCCCCCGCGCCCGTGCTGCGCTTCCCTGCCCCGCGGCCTCAGCGGCAGCTGCTCCGGGCGGGGCGGGGGGCCGGCCCGGCCCATCCCGTCCCGTCCCGTCAGGGCGCGCCCCCCCGGGTCCGGCCGCGGGGCGCCGGGCAGCGGGGGAAGGGGGGAGGCGCGACGGGGGCGGTGCCTGTTGCTATGGCGCGCGCGGCGGTCACGTGCCGGGGGTGCCGCCCGCCTCGCCGGCCTCAGCGCCGTGGTCACGTGCGCGCGCGCGGCGTCACGTGGTGCTGGCGATGGCGGCGGCGGGGGAGCCCGGGGCGGGGGGCGCCGCCGAGGAGGCGTTCCTCACCTTCTACAACGAGGTACCGGCGCCTCCGCGCCGCCGAGGCGGCGGGCCGCCCCGCCCCGCACCCCGCGCCCTGCCCGCCCGCGGCCGGCGGCCGGCGGCCTGCCCTCCCAGCGCCGGGGCCTGGCGGGCCGCGCGGCGCCTGGCCCGGCCCGGCCGCCCTGAGGGGAACCCGCCGGGCCCCGAGCCTGGCCGTGGCGGGCCCTGGGGCTGCCCCGGGCCGCTGGCGGGAGGGCGGGCGGGGCGGGGCGGGCGAAGCCGCTGGCGGGTGCTGGGCAGGGGGCGAGCGAGTGGCCGCGGCGGGCGAGCGCCAGGTGCCGGCGGGTTCGTGCTCGGCCCGGGGGGAGCGGGCGTTCCCCCGGCTCGCTGCCGCCGGCCCCGCGGCGCATCCCGCCCTCCGAAAAGCTCCTGTTGTGGCTGTGGGAAGGAGCCAAGCGCTCAGCCCCCATCTCGCTCCCTCGGATAAACCCGGTGGGAGTTGTGCGCTCCGCGGTCTCTGAACGTAACCTTCCGCTGTGCTCCGCTGCTTGCCTTTTTGTGGACAAACTGTCACTTGGGAAGGTGCGCGGGGCCCCTTTCCCTCAGCCTGTGCTAGTCTCCGTTACTTTGTGCACAGCTTGGATATGTTTAGCTGAGCCTGTGCGCAGAAAGGTAGGGCCAGTTTGGTGGATGCTTATTTCTTTAAATAAAGAGGAACGTTAAATGTAAACGCATGGTTTGGTTTGGCTTAATACTGTAAAGAACAAAAAGTAAACTGAACTGAACTAAATAACCTGTGGTCAGAACGAAGTGGACTTGTATACTTGCACTGGTATCAGTTAATGTGTTTAATGGGCTCTCCCACCAACAGTGGGTTAACAGCAATAGTGCAGTAGGTTTCCAAGGAATCACGATGACAGTGCTGGTGTAGGAGCAAAGGTAGGGGAAAAGCCACAGCTGTTGAGCAAGCCATAGGAGAGACAGGCAGAAGTGATTTCTAGGGTTTTTTATAGTTAAAGTGTAATGTTAAAAATACTGTCATGCTGAAGGAAAGGCTAAAAAAAGTGCTCTGCTAGTGCTTGAGTAAAGTAACTACAGGCTTGGGATGAGCAAGAGGTATTGTGAATTGTAGTACATGACGATGATGACTGGTGTAGTAATCACACAGGAAAACAGGTAAGCACATTGTGATGGTCAGTTAATATAGGTCTCCCTTGTTCTTCAGGTAAAGCAAATTGAAAAACGAGACTCTGTTTTAACATCAAAAAACCAAATTGACAGGCTGACCCGACCTGGATCTTCCTATTTCAACTTGAACCCTTTTGAGGTTAGTTTGAACGTTTTATCCTCCCGTCTGACTTGGTATACCAACTTCCAGATTTACTGGGTATTTATTTCAGTAAAAAGACCAAACCTCAAGAAAGAAAAAAATTCTCTAGACGTAGATTACTGTGCAGAAGGTTTACAGAAGACAGAAGGATGGTGTATATGTGCTCATTCTCTTTTTCACTGTTTTATGGCAGGTGCAAAGTATATTCTTTTGACACATTTCCCTCATGCAACAGCACTGGAAAATTTGACAGATTAACGGGAATTTAACAGCTACAGGTGGCATGTTTGTCAGGTTCTGTCCTGAGGACTCCTGACTCGGCATTTCTAGTTGCATCTTTTATTTTGGATGTTTATCCCACTGAACTTGCGTAGTGCATAGAATGAGAGAAGGACTCTCACTGCTCACACTAGTGAGCAATCTTTTGAGGAGTCACTGGAAAACGGGTAATTCCCTTGCACATTACATAGTTTGATTCCAGTTGCAGTCAGTTATAAAGTCTTAACGAGTACGAAAGCCTGAGGAAGACAGTAAAAAAACGATCTGGTGTTCATCTGGAGCTGGCTTTCCCTGTGTGTATTCCTTCATCTGCCTTTTTAAAGCCTCAGGTGCTTTTTGTAGTCCCAGTTTAGGGCTGGTCAGCAAGATCAGTTGGCAGATTCACCTTGACGATGTTCAGTTCTGTGTAGATCTTAGTACTTGACTTGGAGAGTAAATTAAGAAAGCCATTTAGAAGTAGACTGTAGCTTTCCTATGAGAGAGAGTGTTTTTTATTTACAGATTCTTAGTGTCAGACCAGCGTGCGTCTGCATTGAGTAGGCTCACTTGTCGCTTAGGACTTCCGTTCAGTAAATTAATTCACAAAAGAGCTCCTAAACTCTGCCACATCCCTAAAGATCAGTAGGCAAGTGGGCTCATTCATGGAAACCAAACAGTAAAACTCTCCTGTCTTTTTTCAAAATGATAAAATGAATAAATTCTTACAAATTAGTATGTTTCCTGCCCAGAGTTCTCCGTTATGAATGATCCGCCAGTGTCCCAAAGCCACCATATGCTACTGTTTCTGCCGAACTAAGCATTGCTACAGGACTGGTTGAAGGTTTAAACCAATTGTGGCTATTTAGAGGTGGCAGCTGTCTACATGAGACTTGAGTGTGGAAAGGATACTGGCATAGTCAGAGGAATCTAGCATTGCTAAAAGTAGAATGTCCCAAACATGGTGTCTCTTAAAATGTTTCTGTTTTACTAGGTGAAAATTCATGTCCTGAAGCAGCTCCCTGATGGGGGGAGCTTTCTGGCGTTGTGTCTGTATGCCAGTGAACCAAGTGTTTAGAGCTTGCTGCCAGGAACCTGAAACATGGGGAGTATCATCGAACTTGCTCTGCTCTCGTGGTCTCTTTTAGGTACTGCAGATGGATCCTGAAGCCACAGATGAAGAGATAAAGAAAAGATTCCGGCAGGTATTTGGCTTTTGCACTTGAAGCCTCTGGAAGGAAACTAGAAGCTCTGTAGAGATTGTGCAGCTGTGCTTGGGAACAGGAAAAATTACGGTAAAGCTGTATCTGGGTAGAGGAGTAGCCATTTTGGGAAGAATTGCATAGAACAATCTTTGTGTCAACAAGAGGAGAGCTGCAGAAGTGTCCCTGCTCCATGCATGGTGTGCCTCTTTGCCTGTAAGGTGTGTGATGGGGCTGTTGCAAACTGATATGCCCATGTATAATCAGCTTATTGAACTTTTGTTCAAAGAAAAGGTCAAAATCTGTCAGAAATTAAGAACTGAGAAAAGGTATTTTTCTCAAATATATGGACTTGGATCCAGAAGTGTTTTTTCTGTGAGGTTTCTTCAAGAATTTCAGTGGTCATTTTTGGTGGCTGTGTTACCTGGAACAGCAGCAGCCCTGCTCACTGACCCACCTGCATTGCCCCATGCAACGCAGGAAACATTACCCCAGAATTACTCTGCTGACGGAGCTGCAGGAGAAATTTGAGTTTAATCAGTGCATGCAGCAAAGAAACACAATCTTTGGAGGGCTGTAGTCTCCCACCTGAATTAGTGGTGTAAACGTCAAGAACTGTCTTTAGACAGGAAGCTGTGCTGGCTGACAGAGGAACATGCCTGCCAAGTTGGTGATGGATATGGGCTACTTCTGTATGTGGGAAGCGGGAGGATAACCTTTTAGTCTGTTGCTGACTTCTCAGTTCTGTGAATCGATAAACTGGGGCTGTCTTAGCTTTAGGCTGGTAGAATACTCCAGGGAAATGTTTTGAAGTCAATGTGATGAAATGAAAAAAGTGCGTGGAATTGTGTATTGAAGAAATCAAACACCTAAATACAGAATGTGGAACAGCCAACGGAAGGAAAAAGACATTGGCTGTAGCAAATCACAGAGTAAATCAGCAGCATGCTGCTGTTGAGGACCAGAGGCAAACCTTTTCCTGTGAACCAGAAAGTGCCATCTGTAGAGTTCAGGAAGTAATTATTTTGCATTCTTTGGCACTGATGCAATTTCAGTTGCCGCGCTGTGACTGGTTTTGAATGTTATACTGAGAAAGATGCAGATAAACTAGAGAGTCCATACAGCAACAGCAAAAATAAGAGGTCTGAAAAAAAAAAAAATGCCATATGGGGAAAGTTTGAAAGAACTTTCTCTTTCTCTGGAAGAGGAAGGTGGAGGACATGTGCTTTCCAGCCCATTTAAAGTTGCTCTAAAGATGGTAGTGATGAATGTCCTGTCTCTGCTGGATAGAGTACAGGAAGGGATTTTCTAACTCTCAGTAAATGAGCCTGAGGAAAAACTTACCCACTCTTTTAAATAGTTTGATATTTGATTGTTTATATAGTTTAGAATAGTTTGATATGAACAGCCTTAGGGATACTGGAGAACTTCTTGGGAGATGTTGTTGAGTAAAAGGTAAACTTTGGTTCAGGATAATCTTTGTAGGTTTGTTTCTTCTTAAGAGCAAGGATACAAAACTTGGGTGACCAAGTTTTTCGTATCAGCCCCAGGCACTGCAGCTGAAGGGTGTTTATATTGTTCGGCACATTCCAAGCTGCAGCTTTTCTCAGACAGCCTGTTTATTACAGAGATTGTATTTGATTTATAAGCTTTTACTGATGCATACTTCTACATGTTGTCAGCTGATTTGTCCGTATACAAAGGAATGTGATCCCCTGTGATTCCTTCTAGCTGAGACTATTTCCCGCCTCTCACAAAAATCTCTGAAATATTCTTCATCTTTTACAATGATCTTGATAACAAGATCCTTTCTCTTGCAGTTGTCAATATTGGTGCATCCAGACAAAAATCAAGATGATGCAGATAGAGCCCAGAAGGCGTTTGAAGGTAATGCTCTCATCCTTTTTCTGGGCTGGTGTATGACAGTAGTTGGACTGCTATTTTTCTGTAGCTGGTTTAAATGTTTATTAGGGGGGGAGGCCCCACTGACAGACAGAAGAATTGCTGTAGAGGCGCTTCAGATGAGGGAGAAGCAGATGTGTGGGGTGGCATTTCAGCAGAACATTTCACCAGGTGGCGGTAGTTGCATTGTCAGTTCGCAACGGGGACAAACACGTCCGTGGCGTTTTGAGGGGGTTTTGAGATTGTTCAAGAAAAACTGTGTAATCTGTGCATTAGATTTTATTCAAAGACCGTACGACAGAAGTAATGTGATGGTTTTAGGTGTATGCTTTGCGTTAGGGTGAGGTGTTATGCACCTTAAACTTACCTCATGCCCTATAACTAAATCACTTGGTAGGAGTGATACTTTAACCCTGCTAACTCCAAAAGGTATCTGACAGTTTCTACCATTCCTGTACCCCAAATCTCATTTGACTAATCGTGCTATCACTTACCTAGATGTATTTAAAAAAACCAACCAAACAAAACCCCCCAAATTCAAGGAAGCAAAATCTGTATGGTCAACAAGTAGCAATCTTGTGATGCCTTGTGAATGTGACTACTGTTGCTATTAATATTGATGCTTTTTGTTAGCTGTAGATAAAGCGTACAAGTTGCTGCTAGATCAGGAACAAAAGAAGAGGGCCTTGGATGTGATACAGGCAGGAAAAGAATATGTGGAACACACTGTAAGTATTCCATAGGAACGTCCGGGGTGGAGGTGAGTGGTAATCAGTTGTTCATAATTTGCTTTTTGGTACACCCGCTGCATGTTTAGGTCATCAAAAGGTGAGCTGAGCAAACCTGGTAATGAAGCTGTGCAGGTGGACTCTGAGCTCTTCACGGCATGAACAAATGTGCTTTGTCCAAGACTGCTGCTGAGCTCAGTGCAAGATAACTCAGTGAAATTCAGTACTTGAAATAATTAGGTCAGACCATGTGATCTGACCTAAATATTTTTTTTCAAGTCTGTGAATGAATGATGCAGTTGAAATGTATGTAGGTGGAAGAAAATAGGTGGTGACAGCAGGAGACTGGGAGGTTTGGGCGAAAATGACCTATAAGAAAAGGAGCTTGGATTGCATTGGCCAAGAAGTTAGTTGAGTGATGTGGGTGGACTAAAACACAACAAGCTTGAGAAAGTAGATGATATGGGAGAACTCAGGTACTCTAAACCAAGGAACACTTTGTTCTGCTTGTTGCTGTTAGTCTTTTGAATATTACAAAGCAAAATATACTTCCTGTGGTTTGGATGGTGTATATTGGATATGAATATATCTTAAAAACAAACAAACAAACCCCAAAGGGATTGTGTTGAATGAATAGTATCTAACATAGTATTTTTAATTACTACAGTTCATGTGATAGTGATCTTGTATGTGTTTATCTGGACCTAGGACCAGGAGGTTTTGGTCTAAAATAAAACATCAATCCAAATCAAGAACTTACTGTCATCCAGAGTTCTTCCCACACAGTGGAGCAGGAATGCAGAACTACTTGGATACGATTATGTAAGCCCTATGAAACTTTTTAGGCTCTTATTTTTGTTCTTAATCTTTAGGTGAAAGAAAAAAAGAAGCAGTTGAAGAAGGATGGAAAACCTCCCACTGTAGAAGAGGATGATCCTGAAGTTGTAAGTCATATACTGTTCAGAGAAACTGGGGAGTACAAAATGTGTTTTGAGGAATTAAGAGTCAAAACCAGTATGGAAGTATTTATTAGACTTGTTAGAGTGTTGTAAATCCTTGCACTTACAGAAGAACAAATTCTGATAAGCCACTGTAGAGTACCATGTGTTGGGTAATACCTGTACATTTTAGAAAATAGTTTAACTGTAGTGTAAAGAGTAAATATATCATGAGATTATGTAGATCAAACTACCCCATTCTTTTCTTGGAGCAAGTCTTCATTGCTTGCACATCATGCAGTCTTTTTTGAATTTAATTTCTTGTTGTATTCTGAATGCTGGAACTGTGGCATTCTCGCTGCCAGCAGAGGCATGTATAGAACCCACTGCAGCATGTCTAAAATGTGCTCTTAGTGACATTTTGTAGTAAGAGCTGTTTTCAGCTGTTTCTTCCATATAGCACTTGAGGATAGATGTGCTGTTCTGCAACAAATCACTTTTATTAAAAAAGGCATGACATAACTTAGTTCTTCTTACCTGATTTCTAGTCTGAAAAAGTCAAGTGATATTAGAGGCTTTAACAGAATGATAGATGATTATCAAACACTGACATCATTAGTCTTACTGTCGTCACCTTTTTTTTTCCTACAAAGTGATTTTTTCCTCTTGATATCACCACAGTAACCCCATAACCATCTTATTTTCCATTGATTTTCAGAAGTCTCTTGCTGTTCTTTAATAACGAAGTTTGTTTTAAGTATACTGATATTTCCTACTGGAAAGCCAATGCTAGACTTTTACAACACATCAAGAAGATCTGCTGGGAAATTACTATCTGAACAGTGACCATTTTGCCTTTTTTTGTCACGTGTAACATTGCAAGACTTAACAGAAGAATAAGAGAGCTTGAAATGAACAGTTCTGTTTAGGCACAGCTTCATGAATAGAAATGAAAATGAGACTAATATGAGGCTAATAAGTAGTAGTTTCCTGGTGTGAGGGCCAGAATTTAATCAGTGGTGTTTTATACCTTTTCATGTGTTGCTGCCACTGACTGCTGTCAAGGCAGGATACGGAGTTACACAGGCATCCGTATGCTTCGCATTCTTTTTATGTTTCTTACATTCCTATGTAAAACAGACTTCTCTAACTGTGTTAATGGGCATTATTTTAAGACTGGATTTGTGTTTTACAGTTCAAACAAGCTGTATACAAACAGACGATGAAGCTCTTTGCTGAACTGGAAATCAAGAGGAAAGAAAGAGAAGCGAAAGAAATGCATGAAAGGTATGAGCGGCATTCTGCTTGTGCAATTCAGGCTCTTCCCCCCTCATGCTTCCTCAGAGAAGATAAGGAGTCATAGTCTTAGAAAAGTCTAAGTTGGAATGGACATCTGGAGGCCATCTGGTCCAACCTCCTGCTGAAAGCAGGGCCTTGGATTAGATCAGTAAGGGTCCTGTCAAGCTGACTTCCAGTGATGTAGATTCCACCACTTCTCGGGGCAACCTGTGGGTTGCAGAGCTCTGTGCTTGAGAAATGCAAACGGGAAACTTGCCTTCCTGTATTTAAGGCATTGATATATTTGGTATGCTTATATACTCTTATTTTTATACACAGCCAAAACAGTGAAATGGTGACACATTTCTGCATGTTGTTAGCATGCAAAGAATTGATTTTTAATTTTAGTTAATTGCCAGAAATACCCTGTGGCGTGTGTGATCCTGAACTATTTTAGGTGTTTTGATCACATATTGCCTGAGTCCTCACTGTGGATGCACTTCATGGAGCGGGATTTCTGTACTGGTCAGTGAAGGCAGTCTGGGAGATGGTTGCAGGGCACTACGTTTGATTACAGATGAAAATTAGGGGGAAAAAAAATTTCATTCTTACCTTGCATGCTCAGGTGTTTATTAACTTCTCAAAATGTGTACTCTCAAATGTTTTAGAGACTTATCAGATGAGTTATGAAGGAGTCCAACTTGTTTTGCCGAGCAAGAGAAGCTGACTCACTAATTAAGTACATGCATGCTGTCAGTGGTGCCAAACCATCTTCTCTGCTCACTGCTCTTCCAGATTTGACATAAAATTCTATTTGCTGTGCTATCTTGGGTGTGTGTATTTATCTCTTCTGATAAGTGCTTTAATCTTCCAAGAAATCAGAAGAGCTTTCCGAGATGTTTTGAAAGTATTACTGTGTTTCTTTTAAAGTAGATGCTTGTGGGTTCATAACTTCTTCCTGGCTTCCCTTCCAGGAAGCGGCAGAGGGAAGAGGAAATTGAGGCACAAGAGAAAGCTAAACGAGAGCGAGAATGGCAGAAGAACTTTGAGGTAATCAGCAGCTTAACTTACAGGATGGGCCTCAGCAATTCTTGGCCATGCTGCAGGGAATGCCCCTGGACAGAAGAGAGACTTTTTGTCTGCAGGTGCTATAAGATAATTTAAGTAGACACTTAGTAAAAGGTGCTGCACAAGCCTGGGGTTTGTCCTTGTGTGGGGAGAAGAGCCCACGGATGGGGCTTTGGTATCACTTTCCAGAAACAGGTCTGGTAAATTAAGGTGTAGTATTTTTCAGCTCTGTCAGCAGTTCATTCTTGTCCCTAGTCAGAAGTTTGAATTGCTGCTTAGCCCAGGTCACTGGTGACCAGTAAAACTTAATCTGGCAGCTGTTCAGCCACTAGTGTGGACTGTTGGTGGTACTTTTCAGTCTGGTTGCTAACACGTAGGAATCTGTATCTCCCGTGAATATCAGAGACCTGAATGACAGTCACTTCCCTTTGACCCTTCCACCCTATATTCAGGGTTTAGGCGTATCAGAAGTAGCTTTGTGGTTGTTGTGCTGCTACTCTAGGTGTCAAACCTACAGCCTGCCAAAATATTTGATCGAGCCTGTAACTCTTTCCTCATTACACACCAGAGGTGAAGTCTTGTGACATGCAGGGGGTGGTGGGCAGGAAGGAAGTCAGTAACGGTGTGCAGGACCTCATGAAAAGATGAGCTAGATTGTTCATTTAATCCAAAGCTGGATCCCAGTCTATGTGCAAGAGGACTTTAAAAAAGAGGGTGTCTGGGAGAGAAGTGTATGAGCTGGACTGGCATCCTGTGGAAAGTGGACAACTAGGATGTTTCTGGAGACTCAGCTGGGAAGAGTTTGTGTTCGTGTGCTATATAACATGGATCTAGGAGGCTGGATATTCTGGAAAACTTGTGTAATGCTGCTGTGTTGAGTGCACTGTGGGTTTCGTCATGTAATGCCAGAGATAAATGAGTATGTCACTGGCCTTGCTGCTGGCAGAAGTTCTATGTTCTCCTGCCAGAATGGCCACAGAAGTTGGATGTCATTGCTGTAGGGATGTAGTAAAGCATAGCAGCTGAGGAAATGTGAGCAAGTATTACAAGCAAATAATGATGGACCAAACAGGGGAGCTGCAGAACTATTGATATTGCAGCTCTGAGTACCTGCATGTCCTCAAGCACTCCTGGACAGCTGAACCTCTGCACTTGCAGGTGTCTTCTCCAGCCTTGCTGGTGACCATTTAATCTGTGTGAAAAGACAGTGTCAAAGCTGGGTGTTAATGTCCAAAATGGATCACTGGAATACACAAGAATAAGAAGCTTATTTCTGCTAGTGAGCATCGTTGAGAGAGGGTGATTGGAGACAAAATAACACATGAATTCTTGGCTGCTCCTGTATGTGTACTAATTCAGTGGCTGCCTTTAAAATATATCCAAAAGGAGTATGTGTGTTGCTGCTTTGAATGATATTTAAAGTGTAAGGAAAAAAAACTTAAGTTGATATTCTGCAATTGTGGTTCTGTCTCAGTTTCAAAAAAACCCCCAACAAACCCAACACAAAAATCCAAACCTTTAAAGGTGCTCGCGTTGTACCTCTGCATTGCTCTTCTGGGCTTTCCCGCTCCTGGTGACTCCCATCCTTGTCTGCATACTGCACCCTAGTTCTGATCCTGTCTCTTTACCCTAAAGACCTGTAGGTTTTGTCCCTCATGTATGTTCTGCAGTATTTCTGAATCCTCATAGGAGTATCTGTGTCATGCAAGTGGTTGCCTGCTGTTTCTAGAAGCTATTCATAGGCTGCTTTCAGAGCTGCATTATATCTTGATGTATTTTAGAAGGAGCAGGTTGGAACATCTACTTTCTCCCACCCCACCCTCAAAATTCACTTTCTTAGTAATTTCAAGAATAGCTTCCACCAACAAACTGTAAGAAACAAGAAGGTTAGAACAGAAGTTGCCATACAGCCTTCTCCCTAGCAAAAGTGTGATCACAGAATGGTTGAGGTTGGAAGGGACCTCTGGGGTCCATCTGGTGCAACCCCCCTGCTCAAGCAGGGCCACCTAGAGCCAGTTGCCCAGGACCATGTCCAGATGGCTTTTGAATATCCTCAATGATGGAGACTCCACAACCTCTCTGGGCAACCTGTCCCAGTGCTTGGTCACCCTCAATAAAAACATGTTTCCAGATGTTCAGATGGAGCCTCCTGTGTTTTGGTTTGTGCCCATGGCCTCTGGTCCTGGCACTGGACATCACCAAGAAGAGCCTGGCTCAGTCTTCCTTCCACCATCCTTCAGATACTTGTACACATTGATGAGATCCCCCCTGAGCCTTGTCTTCTCCAGCCTGAACAGTCCCAGCTCTCTCAGCCTTTTCTCGTATGAGAGATGCTCCCGTCCCTTAATCATCCTTGTGGCCCTTTGCTGGACTCTCTCCAGTATGTCCATGTCTCTCTTGTACTGGGGAGCCCAGCACTGGACACAGCACTCCAGCTGTGGAGTGCTCACCAGTGCTGAGCAGAGGGGAAGGATCACCTCCCTCGACCTGCTGGCCATACTTTGCCTGATGCAGCCCGAGACACCATTCGCCTTCTTTGCAGCAAGGGCACATCGTTGGCTCACCTTCAACCTGGTGTCCACCAGGACCCCCAGGTCCTTTTCTACCAAGCTGCTTTCCAGCCGGGCGGCCCCCAGCATGTGCTGGTGCCGGGGCTGTTCCTTCCCAGGGGCAGGACTTTACACGTCTCCTTGTTAGCTCATTTCTCCGCCTGTCGAGGCCGCTCTGGATGGCAGCACGACCCTCTGGCCTGTCAGCCTCTCCTCCCAGTTTTGTGTCATCTGCAAACTTGCTGAGGGTGCACTCTGCCCCATTGTCCAGATCACTGCTAGTGCTTGGCCTTGCCCCATCGTGCCATGGGGAGGGAGGGGAGTGAAGCAGACAGCTATTGTGGGCAGAGCCTGTGTGCTGCACCGATACTGCAGGCACAGCTACGGTCAGATGGGCCTCGAGTGTATGGATCCCACACTGTGAAGTGGATCATCCCTGGACTTGTTCTGTCATACAGTGTGAAACCTTCAGCCTGTAGGGATCATGGGTTGGCTTTGTGGGGACTCTTTCCCACCCCCCGCCCCCCAGGAGGGGTTTCTGCTGCTCTGCAGGTAGGCCAGGGAGAGGAGAAAAGAGTGCACCAGAGATCTTTTCTCATTGTGTCTTTGTGATGAAGCTTGGGGCAAGAAGCGTGAGAAAAGACAGCAGTACGTTTCCCTTCTCTGTGCCTCCAAGCTGCAGCACAAGGAGAGCCGTCTCAAGGATGAGAGACAGAGTAAGGAAATCGCATGTTTTGGGCTGACAGATTAGGAACATCCATTGGAGATGAGGTTTCTTGTTTGCTTTGCACATCAGAGGATTCAGTAGACTCTAGTCAGGACTGCACATCCCAA
The DNA here is from genome assembly GCF_018139145.2 of Gymnogyps californianus. Lineage (NCBI taxonomy): Eukaryota > Metazoa > Chordata > Aves > Accipitriformes > Cathartidae > Gymnogyps > Gymnogyps californianus. The sequence goes on from NC_059492.1 coordinate 374,155, forward strand.
GCTGGTTGCTTCTGAAACAAGAAACCAGCATAGTGCTTATACTGGTGTTTGTAAGCTCACTTGTAGTTCCACTGTGCTGTGTCTGTTGCTCTGGCTCTTCACAGTGTCTGTATGTCCTGGCTGCCAGGGTGCTACATGCTGGATAAGGGGGAAATTGCTATTGATCTCTTGAAAATGGTATGTACTGCCTGTCCTCTGGCTCTTGCACTTCTTAACTCTCCATTTCCTCTCTGTTGTTCCCAGGAAAGTCGGGATGGTCGTGTGGACAGCTGGAGAAATTTCCAGGCAAATACAAAGGGGAAGAAAGAAAAGAAAAACAGGACCTTCCTGAGACCTCCCAAAGTAAAAATGGAGCAGCGTGAATGATCCTGGCAGCACTGCCCAAGTGCGGCTCCTCAGTCCCCTCCCTGCTTTTAAGGACTCATTGGCACCTAGAGTAAGAATTGCTTTTTAGTAGACTGTTTGTTTCCAGTACAATTAATTATTGGTCAAAGTATTTTTTGTACTCTGTCCATTTGAACTAGGGCCATAGTATGAACTCGGCCAGGAACCCGCTACATGTAGAACACTTGGCTTAGGAGGGTCCCCGCCATTATTGCTGTCCTGTTTGTCTGCTGCCCTGTAACTCGATGTTTTGTACTTCAGAGATTGTGCTGTTTCACCACTTCCATTTCTAGTTTGAGAGCTGAACAAAACAGTGGAAATGCATCGTACCTTTCCAGACATCATCTTTCTCAGAAAGTTCAGCTTCAGAAAGGTCTGAACGGCCTCTGGGAATCTGCTTCCAGCACTGCGCAGTGCAGCTGACCTGCAGTTAAAGTCCTGCAGCTCCTCACTGAACTGAGTGGTGCTTGGAAGGACCCTTCCCCCAAGATCTGATTTCCAAACTAAAATCCCAGCTCTCAGGCTTAGACTTCTGTTAATCTCAGACCAGCTGGTCACTTCCTGTAAAGGAAAAATAACTTCTCTTGATTAATAGTTAAGTTGCAATGGTCTGTATGTAAAATAAATTTTTACCCAAGTTGCCGGGTTTTTTTCTTGGAATTATTCAAAGATACAATTGCAGGGGTGTGAGCTGAGTGCTGGCCACTGAAAAGCTGCTGCTCTTCAGCATGAACACTTTCCCTGGTAAGGGTCTGCTGTCATCCCAAAGTCTGTTCTGACTTGAATTTTGAAGTGGCGGTCCTGCAGCATGGCACCCAGGAGGACGAGGAGAGCGTATCTCTTCCCTGGATGCTGCTTGGGTGGATGCAGGTGTGCCAGAGTCCGTGCTGGAAACCGAGCTTGTTGCTGTGCCTTTGGGGAGCGTGGGTGGGTTGGGAGGACTTGGGCACTGTTAGGAGTGTAACTGCTCAGAGCTGTGAGATGAGCTCAGACTCATGAGTTTTGATTTTTAAATCCTACTTTGTGTGTGTATTGTAAGTTTTTAAGAGATTCTCAACTGTTTAAATGCGTTCAAATGGAGTATACTACAGATTTGCATGTGCCTGGCAGACTCCTCTGGAGACCTTTCTGCAAACTCTTCCCATCTGTCCTGATGGCCATCCCCGTACTTGGGTCCTGTGGGTAGCTGCCTCCATGAAGATACTGCTTTTCTTCCTCCTCACTGCTGTTAGCCAGCTCCTTTCGCTTGGACTTGCTGTCTTATGTGCCCTCATCTTCAAACGAGCGCAATCCTTTGTGCTGCTCTTTGTGTCTCAGGCATTGGCGAGGTCTCTCTTCAGAAGGATTGGTTCTGCTGCCCCTGAAGAGATGCCTCCATTTTCTGGTGTCTCAACTCTTTCAGTTTTAATTAATTGCCTTCTATTTCTGCCTGCTAGGGAGGAGCGACATGATCAAGTTGTTGCGTTACCAAACAGATTTCTGCAGGAAAAGCAGCTCCCAAGGAAGGTAGTGCTTTCTGACAGGGCCTGGGACTTAGAAGAATCTGCTGAAAGGTGGCTGGTGCTCTCCACTCGCCTTTGTTTCTTCTTTGGTTCTCATGCACTGGTCTGTGTGAGCAGATGTAAAGTGAAACATCCTTCCCTAATAAAACTAAGGCATTTTGGTGTTTTATACATTAACTAGCTCTTGGAACAGTAGAATACAGTTCCTATTTTCTGTGTAAACACAGGAATACAGTTTCTTTACCTTATTTGTCCTGCTAGGTATAACCTGCTAGATAGATAGCTTGAGCTGACCCTCAATGGGCAAAACATAGCTTAAAAAATAACACGTCGGTGATGTCTGGGTGGCACACAAGAGCCAAACAATAACTAGCAGCAGACTAAGGTGGGCTGACAGGTCTGGGAGACACTGAGCTGTGCAGCATTGCTCTGTTCAGGCACTGAAATTCCTTTTTGTTTGCAGAGCCTGATCCTCCAGTAACTGGGAACGCGTTGGTAGGACGCAACTTCCTTGTCAAGGCAACGATTAGCCACATTTGTTCTGGGGAAAATGTCAGTTAACTTTTCCGGTGCTGTCTCTCAGATGCAATCTCTTCTGCTTCCTGGGTGTAAGAAACGCGCAGTGCTGGGCAGTAGCTCAGATGATTAGAGTATTTCTAAGTGCAGTCTCTTGCCCAGAGGACATGCTGTCCCTCTAACTTGTCTGCCTCTTGTTCCCCTGTCAAAGTATTTCCAGCTTAGGGATCTGTCCCAGTCACTCTTGTCCCAGAGTCCTTCCTTTTGATATTGAAATACTGGTCTTTCTGGCAGCGTTTCCTTTCAGATGGTGTAATGTCTTTGCTGACCGATGGTACTGACTTTTCAGATCTTTTCTTTACATTTTTTTTCAGGTAGCTTAGGATAAGTCCTGTGAGAACTTGAAAGGTTTATAAGACTCATGTTATGCTTCTGATTCTGTTTCTCAGAAATGTGTATATTTATGAGAATTTGACCAGTGGAGTGACTGACCTCTGGATCTCGAGGAGTGCAGCCTGTGGCCTAAGTCACCCAAGTACTAGTCCTGCGGGCTTCTGCAGTTAGAGTCATTTTTTCCACTGGGTATGACTTGGTTGGGGCAGCAAAACATGTAGCTTCTAACAATGCTGTTTCTCAATTTAGCTGTTCCTGTTTCCTTTTCTTCCTGTCCTGCCTATGATATGCTTCTCTGTCCGAATATGCAGTATTTCTCCTGTCTTATCTACTCAGCCAAGTCCTGTGAAGCTTCCCATCTGCCAGGCGGGCTTTAGCAGCAGCGAAATACCTGGCCCTTTGCTAGGTATTTCTCTGCTCCACTGGAGGGAACCTGGGAGGTTAATTTTGATCCTTGTATTCAGGCTTTGTAATGTTTTGAATTGCCTGGCTGGAAATAAGTGAATGCACAACGTGGACCCCCACAGATGCAGGCTGGGCTGTTGCCTGGCCTCTGCAACGCATGCCAAGGCAGTGGGATGGATTGAATGAAACATCATTTAATTTCAAGAGGTAGAGATCTCTAGGCCTTCTTCCTCCTTGGAGCTCTTTTTGGGTCAGTGGTCCTCATAGACTAAAATATTTGTCCTCAATATGCAGGACAAGAAGATACATCAGTGGGAATAAGGAGTAATTTTTTTTCTTCCGGAAGGAGAAAAGGTACCGGATAGCTACAGAAGCACCTTTCAGTAGGGTCTTGGCTTTGGTTTTCTGTGGAAATAACTTGTCTTCTGTGTCCAGTTCTCACAGAATGTACACAAGGGCCTACCAGAGTCCAGCTCAGCTCCTTGCTGCTTTCTGGGAGTCCAGCGATCGCTCCTGAAGCTCTTGGTTCCCTTCTGAGGCAGGGAGGTTGCCTTCCCCTTCATATGCAATTTGCAAGGGTGTTATGGCCTGTTCAGCAATAGTGGGATGGGAAAGGACCTTTGCAAGTTACTTGGTTTCTTGGGTCTGAAGATAAAAAAGGGAAACTGCAACAGAAACTGACTCACTTGTGGATTAAAGGGGACAGGGTGCAGGACCTTCCTGTCTGGTGCTACTGTGTAGTGTAGGGATGAGAACGGAGGATCCCCTGAGCACGTCGACAGGCCTGCGTCTAGATTTCCGCAGATGTTCACCAGATTAGCTAGATTTCACCAGGTAGAAAAACTATTCAGTAAAGGCTAGACCAAGTTATGGCAGCTATAGAAAGCCTGGGTGATCAGCCAGAGATGAAATCTATTCTTGATAAGACATAAACCAGTGTGTTACTTAACGTTTATCTTAGTTTGGCAAACACAGTGACGTGGTCTAAATTAGCTGTCCACCCCTTCTCACTGGGCAGTAACAACTCTCGCTGTATGCGATTTGTATTTAGGAGCGTAACTAGTTCTGGGGGATTAACTACAGCCAGCGTAGTGTTGGATAGAGGGACCCAGGTGGGAGAGATCAAGGGCTTGTGCTCTCCTCTTCTTCCAGATGAGTTTCTGTTGCCAGTCTTTCTCTGCCCTCTTACAACAACTGAAACTGGAGAGAAACTGTGAGAGGTTGGCCTTAATGTAGGAAGTTTCCCTCAGAAAGAGTTAGGCGATTGCAGTGTCTTATCTAGAGCAAATGGGCTGTCTTGACTTCCTTTTCCTCTTGCAAGTTGCAGCGTGAGCAAGACCTCCCCTGCTCGGGCAGCTGAGCCCTACAATTCACAAGCAGAAAAGGGGCATCATCCCTTGTCTTGTGCACCAGCACAGCGTGCCCAGGCCTGACAGTGTGCAGGGCTGCGCCGGCTGGGTTCAAAACCGCCTCGTTTTTGTTTTCCAGAACTCCTGCTGGCAGCGCACCTCCTGCTGCTGGGGCCTCTCCTGCCTTCAGCTCCGGGGGTGGCTCCTTTTGCTCCTTGAAAGGTGAAGCTCTCTCAGCCCTGGCTTCATGTTGTGCACAAAATGGGCAGATGTTTGGGAGCGCTCCTATAGGCTGGGGTCCCGTCTTTCCCGCACCGATCTCAGCGCCGCAGTGAGCACCATGCACACTTTAGGTAGATCTAGGATGTAGCTGAGCTCACTATTGAGGCTCGGCAGCCTTCCTACTAGGAAGTCTCCCTGTCACACCAGCTGGAGGGCTTCGGACTCCCAGGGCAGGAATGGACATGTACTTGGGGGCAATTAGGTCTTTCCTTTGTAGCAGGAGATCTCTGCCTCAGCCTATTCAGTGCCATTAAAATGGACTCTCCTGCATTACGGGCCTCCCTGGCCGCCTGCTTCATTCATATTCCCGTTCTGGGATATTCAGTTGTCCTGCAGCAGCAGGGAAGTCCAGACGTAGCATTAATATTAACATTAAGGTACAAAGTGCCTTGCTTCACAGCCACTGCTGGGTTCTCATTGAAGCAAACAAGGAGGTAACCTGAAAATAATCGATGGGATTTATGTGTCACCCACCTTCTCGGGTCTGGTCAAATTGCTTCCTTTTCAAATGCCAGCAGGGCCTGTCTGGGTGCTTTTTGTAACAGTTTTTCTGGGAGGAACGGGGTTTGCAGGAGTGCATTTTGATGACAGGGAGAGCACCTGTAAAGGAAAACAACACTGGCACACGTGCTAGTGCAATTGTTGCAGTTCAGATCACAGAACTGAAATGTTTTGGGGAAGGACCTCCGTAGGTCTTTAAGTCAACCTTGTGTTTGAAGTGGAGCTGTCACTAATGCTAGGTGAGGTCAACTGTGGCTTTATCTAGCCAAGTGGTAAGGATGAGACCTCTGGCCTCTCTGGGTTCCTGTCCCAGGGATGCACAGCCCTTCGAGCAAAAATATTTCACCAATGTCCATCCTGATTGTCCTGCACCCCAGTTTGTGGCTCTTGCCCCTTGTCACACCATTTGCCACTACCGAGAAGAGTTTGCTTCTGTCCTCTTTGCAACTTCCCTTCCCACAACTGCAGGTGGTGATCAGATCGTCCCTCAGCCTCTGGCCTATCCCAGCCTGGCTCCCTTCGGAGGACGTGCCCCAGGGCTCAGACCGTGGTGGCAGTTCTCTGCCAGCGCCTCTCCAGTTCTCCACATCCCTTTTGAGTTGCACATGCCGTTCCAGGTGCAGCATCACCAGTACCAAGCAGAGGAAATATTAACTGTCCTCATTCTGCTGGCCACACTCCTCCTAGCATAGCCTAGCTTTCCTTATTCACAAGAGTACGCTGGCACCTTCTCTGTTGAGAAAGGCCATAGTTAAACTGGTGCAGCTTTGCTGTTTGGTTGGGAAATTGGGGTATTTGCTGCAGGTCTGCATACAGCAGCTGGGTGTCTGGCAGGTTTAGATGGGGGGACAACAGGATGTGCAAACAGCCAGTTCCTTCTGACAGTGGTGCAGGTTGTGTGCCTGCTCTGATGTGCTCTCAACGTGCTTTTGTGCACCGACCAGTTGTGATTGTCTGGCCCTTCAGGGCTGTCTCAGAAACCTCACGCCTCCTTCCTTGCAGAAACCAGTGCCAATTCTTAACAGCAAAGAAAATCAAACAACCCACAGTGAATAAAGGGAGCAGACAGAAACACATGTGGTTTCTTGTTATAACACGAGTGACTCAGGCGGATGTTATGCCCATGACCTAAGCGATGCCAGTGCCACAGTACACATCTGGGGAAATCCCATGTGAAACCTGAGCAGAGCAATGCCAGAGCTGCTGCCCTGGGACTGCGGCAGCAAGAGGGAGTGGGTCCCCCATGTGTCCATCCACCCTTTCTTCCCAGGCTGAAGGAGCACAAGAACTGACGGGGGGTTATAATGCTGCAGAGAGGGCAAGGAAACCAGCTGCCATAGCCTGGAATATTTTTCTGGCTAATGTTTCCCCATACGGGGACTCACACAGCAAAGCCGTCTCATCCTGATGCTTTGCCCCGCTGCAGCAAGTCTCCACCTCCAATGGAAGCATTTAAACAAGCACTCGCCGCTGTGCTGGCTCCCGGTCCCAGTATCTGGAAAGAAATGAGAAGCCCAGAGGACGGATCTGCCGAGGGCACTGGCCCCCTTGCCAAGCCCAGACCACCTCGGCCACCCTGGCCCGGCCGGGGAGCACCCCTGCTCTGGAGTTGCTGCAGAGCAGGGCTACCCATCTCAGGCCTGCAAGGCACCGGGTGACAGGGGAGCACAACAAGCCCCTGGCCAGCACAGAGCCTCCGCCACCGTTTCCTTACCGCCGCCTGCTCAAGGAAGGGCCATGGGAGTCAGTGTTGAGGTCCAGGGCGCAGCCGGGGCACGTCTGAGCTGTGTCACAAGTGCCAAGAGGGAAGTGAGTCACTCACCTGCGAGCGAGCACGGCACCCTCCTTCCCGTCCGAGCCTCTTCCCAGGCAGGAGAACACCGATGGCTCAGCCCTGCCGGTGGCTCCGCTTGCAGCAGGGACCTGGCGGGCTGGGGTGTGCTGAGCCAGGTGCTCTGTGGCCCCAAGGTAAGAGGCTCCTTTCCCTTCTGCTTCTCCCAGGGTGCTGGCCTCCCTCCCTGGGCTCCACAGGCTCCTTCTGTGTCTGGGTGTCTCAGGATATGGCCTGGCTGTGCATCCCCCCTGGATCTCTGAGCTGTGGCATCTCAGACAGCTCCGGGGTCTTCAGAGCCATCCTTGTCCTCCCCATCTGGGTGTGCTGGGAAGACACATGCTCGCTTCCCGTGCCCAGCAAGCAGGGATGAGGTGCATCGTGACGGCATGAGTCAGGCTAGTGCTGCTGTCGCCTTTGGGGCTGTGGGGATGGGGACTGCCCTCATCTGGGTCCTGTCCCACCCCTGGGTGGCAAGAACGACCCCAGCTTTGCTTGGACACTGCAAAGCGAGGTGAGGAGCCCTGCCATGGACCTTCCTCCTGCGAGGAAGAGGAGGCAATGCTAGGAGCCTCTCAAAGAGCCCAGGTCCCTCATCCCACTGGTGCATGGCCCCTGCCCTTGCCCCTGCCAGGCTGGGGCAGGGGGACAGGGCAGAGCCTGCCCAGGGCAGAGGGCAGGCAGCCGCTGTCGGGAGGTAACTTGCTGCAGCCTGGAGCAGGAGCAGAGTGACCCGGCTGTGGGCAGCTCAGCGAAGGCACGGTTTTCCCCTCCGGCAGAGCTACGACAGCCTGGGGCTGCAGCATACAAATCCTGACGAGGTGGCCCATGGAGCTCACCCCTCTGCCCAGTGTGGCAGGGCTGGACTTGGGCTCTACTTGCCAAAACCAGCCAGAGTCTGCCCTGCTCCCTGCTTCACCCGCTGCCGGCGAGGCAGCCCCAGCTCCCAACAGTGACATTTCCTGCCAGGCTGCGTTGTCCCAGCGGCACCACAGCAAGCGGCAGAAGCTATGCCCTGCCTTTGCAGCTGTCAAATGGCTACCAGGAAGCGTCGCTGCTCGCTGCCCCAGGAGGGGCTCTCGGCTGCTGGGGTGGATGTATTTCCCTGCTGAGCAACCCAAGCTCCGGGGCACATTCCTGCAGAGTCAGTAATAAGGTGGGGACATGTTGTACTGGGCTCTGAAATGCTCGCAGGGGAAAGCTACAGAGTTTAGTATTTCTTTCCTGCAACAAGCAAAAGGAAATTGTGCAGAGGGTGTGAGATGAGTAGTGGAAACTCACAGACAGTAATGCTTAGCATCAGATCATCAGCCGCTCTGGCTCGAAAGGAACTTCGTGTCCTTTCAGAGACCTGTCCTGGCACTTGAGAACACATCCTGGTGACCAGGACCGGCAGGGATCACGCTCATCTGCGTGCTCGTCCTGCACGCTGCATGCACTGCACAACTCTAAGCCTGGTGGCAGCGGCTGGTGCTTTCACAAGCTCCATGTTGGTGTTTCATCTTGTCCTTGTTCACTGCTCTTGTCACTGAACAGGGCAGTCGACAGTGCACGCAGAGCCTGTCGGCTAAAATGCTGGTTCTCTGTTTGCACTCCATGGAGAGCTCTGCTCCACTAATACAGTGTGGTTTTGCTCTTGGAAAGAGATCTCTGGGTATTTGCTTATAATACTGTATTTTCAAAACCAAGAGTTTCTGATACCTGCAAAATTTGTATGTGGTCATCAAAAGTGGGTATGTTGCTAACGGGCTCCAGCTCAGAAGTAAATGACCCCAAGGAAACATGCCAGAGGCAGACAGTGCATACAAGGAGGCAGTGTGCATCTTTCATGGCAGCGTGCGCTTGCCATCAGAGTGCTGATATGGTGCCAGAACCAAGGGGAACAGCCTGCTGCCTACCAACCAGCTTGCATGGAGTTACCCCCAGAAAATGTCATTTGGAAGAGCTGCTCCAGGATCCGGTGTCCTGATGTAACAACCTAATGTACCATTAGTACTACTTAACAGCATCGTATGGGAATCAGTTATAGTAAAAGAAGCTTACTTGGTTTTTTATTAGATTGTAAGTTTGCTTGATGAAAGTAAGGGCGTATTCAAGGTTTTTGTTTTTAACTTGGCCTTGCATGGCATTCAGTGTTGTCAGACTTTGTGTGCATCCCCCGGACTGGAAGAGTGTTAAATAACACTGAGAACAGGGCAGTCAAAAACTGCCAGGACCACTTAATAAGCCAGGCCACCGCAAACAGAATGCATCTTAATACTGGATTCAAAGTTAAGCACTCGGAAACAGGCAGCAGTCCCAGGAGAGCAGGGGAACAGAGTCCCCAGGCTGGAAGGGATGCAAGAGGGAGGAGTGCTGGCTGCAGGCGCTGTACGGGGCGGTAACGGGACCTGTCAATGCAAAACAGACATGAGGCAGTTCAGGAGGAAGGAGGGGGACTATTCTCACCCTTTCTCTATTGCCTTGGTACTGGGAGTGCTGAATCCCGGTCTCCTTCTACTTTTCATGCTTTAAATGCAACAGCTGAAAATGGAGATGATGAGGAAGGGAACTCCCCAAGTCACTAAGAGGTGCACAAGCGCAAGCCCGGCAAGAGGCCAGTCTACATGACCAAGCAGTCGTTCTGGGCATTTCTGTGAATCTCAATAGCTTGAGACCTAACCTGAGCATTTGAGGCAAAGCTGAAAAATAAGTAAATCTGGGGAGCAGAGAGGGGGCACTGGCCAGCACAGACATGGTCAGGTCCCAGCTCGGGGCAGTTAGAGGTGTCCTGGCTCCAGTGGGAGTGCTTAAATCAGAAAGCAAAGCTTGTGTCACTGCTAGAACTTCCACCCAAGCTAGAGCTTCTCTTTATGTCTTTCACAACTGAAGTTCGTATGTTTTTGTTGTTTGGTTCTCTGGCTTTTACAAAAGATCTTTTTCGCTGAACTTCGGTGACGTGCGTGTTCCCCATCAGTGGCAGAGCTGACGCAGGGCTGAGCAGAGGAAGGATGAAGATTTCTGATGAGAGCTCCTCCCCAGCCCAAAACCTCCTGGGCTTTCATTTCCTCTAAGAACTTGGCTGCGGCAGGACAGCAAGCTTTACTTGGCCGTTGCTACTGCCTTTGCAAGCGCTCCCCTTCCCTCCGTGACCAGACATCCTCACTGGCTGCTCTTCCCAAAGGCATGGACTGGCTGCCAGCCAACCTCATTAGCATGCTTTTATTTTGTTTTTAATTTAAGCTCCCAGAAGCAGTCTTACGGGCATAACTGGGGCTCTGTCCAGTCCATGAAGGGTCAGGTTCTTCGGTCCATCTTGACAGCAGCTGATGGGGAAGGGGGAAGGAGGGAGGATGGCAGGCGACGGAGGGAAGGAGACTGCTGCAGCCTCCATCCCAGCACAGATCTGTAGCATCACTACAGGAGCGTCATTTCACCCTTCAGGTCACCCTGACATGGCCTGACAGAGACAGAGCCCGGCTGTTTCCTGGTCCCGTGCTCCACAAAGCCAGCCCCCCTGGTGCAGCCCACCCTGCTGAGGCAGGGCAGGGTAGAGCAGGGCCTCCCACCCTGTGCAGCGCTGTTGCTGCGGAGCTCCCTCATGCTGGGGGAGTTCGGGTCCCGCTCAGCTCAGGTGGCTTCCGAGCCCCTTGGACACCCCATGCTGTTGCTGTGGGGGACAAGGGTGATCCCGCGGCAGCTCAGGGCATGTCCAGCTGTGGTGCCAGTTGTGGCGTTCATGCACCTCTGGGTGATTTGGAGCTTCCCCTGAGCAGGACCCGGAGCAGCAGGACATCCTGGTTTGCGCAGCAGTTTGCTGAGCACTTGCACAACGCCCGGCCAGGCTGGGAGCTCGGCTGGGGCTCCTGGTGGCTGCCAGGCACCCGGGTACACAGCCTGCCTCTGCTCACCCTGGGGCACCATGCTGAAGGGCACGCCAGGTGCTTCCCTCTATAATGGCCCTGGGAAAGGCTGTCTGCACCCTCTGGAGAAGAGCCAGGGAAGAGCTGATCCAGGCAAAGAAGCCCAGATCAGTGCTGGGGCTTTGCCTGCCCCGGGCTGGGGACATCCAGGCACTGGCATGGACAGAGGGTGGGTTCTGGCACTGTGCTGGCTGCCCTGATGCTGGGCAGCCCATCGCCTCGAGATGCCTGAACCCAGGCAAGCCAAAAGTCAGTGTCTTGGCAGGGCAGTGTTGCTGCTGTCCCCCTTGCCCCCTCTGTCAGTGCCCCATCTCCCCGGCTGATGAGGAGGTTGCTGTGTCGTGGCTCGGAGCCAGGGCTCACCAGCCCAACAGCAAAAGCATGACCTGAAGGTGCACCAGGGTCCGTGCCAGCTCCTGGCTCTCGGAGAAGTTTGGCTGGTGCCCTCAACTGGCGTGGCCCAGGGGACACAACCCTCAGCCTGTCCCTGGTGGCTCTCCCAAGACATGACACCACACCATGGGGGACCCTGGTGCTCCTCACAGCATGGACATGGCCAGGGCCTACCATGGGCTGTTTGCTGTAGATGGCATTTCATGAGAAGAGCCAGGAGAGCCAGCCTTCCCGGGGAGCACCAATGTGGACTGACCTCTTCTGCTTCTGCTTGGGCCCATGTTGTTCCTCAGCACCCTAGCTGCAGGCTCAGGCACCTCTTTGTGCTGGTGATGGACTTTGTGGCTCCATTCCTATGTTTCACACTGAACCCAGGCACCAGACTCGGTGTTTCAGTTCCTGTAGGTGTCTGCAGGTGTGAGGTTTGTGCAGGACATGGTGCAGATACTCCAAGCTCACATCTGCACTGTGTGCAGGTGCTCCAAGCTCACATCTGCACTGTGTGCAGGTGTAAGAGCAGTGTCTGCATGGAGGGCAGGTTAACCATCAGCATGAGAGCTACAACTCAGGATTTATGGCTTAGCTGGGACCATGTGTGCAGCTTTGCTTATCACTGGTGTCTCCCTGAGCACCCCACCAATTTGCATTACTGTGATGAATGGTCTTCAGGCTGCCACAAATAATGGTGGTCACGATGTGAACGTGGATGGGCCAGGTGAAGGCCTGCCATGCTGTGGTGTCTCAGTGCCTGCTGAAGGTCCCTGAGATAAAAGGAGACTTGGGATGGCTGGATTCCTGGGTCTGTTTAGCCCCAACACAAGTGTGAAGGAGACTCTGCTAGGGAATGAGTCCGTCCATGGGATATATGAGTTTCCTGGCACTTCCTTTCCTTGAAGTTATTAAGTGAAAGCTCTTCTGGCCTCTGCCACTCGTCTCTTTGGAAGAAGGATGCTCAAATGCTGCCTAATCCCAGATCTAACCAGGGACACAGAATGGATTCCTATTCTGCCTTTAGAGGAAAATCCCAACTTTGCCCTCTTTCAGGATCATCATAAGCAGAGATACTTTGAGGAAACAGCTTTAAGGGCTTTCCAGATCTTTGCTGTGGTGAACTGCCTTTCCTCTACAGCTTATTTTATTTCTCATTTCCTTTGAGCTGATGTCACACATTTCCTCTTCTCTAGTGACTCTGCAGTCATGCTGCAGTTGCTCCCATTCTGGTGTCCTGTTCTTGAGAGCTGCCTGCGTAGAGACCTCCCAGCCCCAGGTCAGAGAAAATAACGCTTGGAAGAAGACCGAGCATCCTCAGTAAAACACCCATTACTGCTCTACTAAAGCTGAAGATGGACATATTGTGCTGAATCCTTTCAACTGTGGTAAGCAGAAAATATACTTTAGTACTATTTCTCTTGGAATATACTTTTGCTGATGGCATAGCTTGTGTTAGCGTGGTCTTTGCACCTTGCAGCCATGAGCCAGTAAATCCTTATTGGGAGAGCATGGCCCATGGGAGAGAGCGTAGGCTGGGAGCAGAGTCCACAGTTGCCCCGGCCACACTCTGCTGCGCAGCGGGTTACTTCCACCTCTAATTCTGCATACAATGGAGCTGATGATATAAACCACTTGGGATTATCGGCTGGTGTACTACTGTACAAGGTAGTGGCTTGGGCTAGAATTGCCAGGGATTTTGGTAATGCAGCGCAGCCTGCTGCAGCAGAGAACAGGACCCACACCCGCCAGCCCGCACCCTGATCACTGTGCCTGTTCTCCCTTCTGCTGGCATGGAGAATACTTAGGTGTTTTATACAAAGGGGAACTGCTTCAACAGGAGAGGCTAAGTGAGATGCCCCATATAGTACTCCAGAGTCTAGGGCTTAGGACACCTCACAAGTATATGGGAGACGTGAGCTCAAGTTCCTCAGGCTGAAGAGGGAAGTGGGTATCGAATAAATTTAGTGGGGAATGGTGCCATGCTCTCTTCTAGCTGTATTTTGTAGAATATCTGGCTTGACAAGTGAGAAGGGAAAAACAACTCTCTTGTGATTCCCTGAAGGACCTTGGCATTGACACTGCACAGCCTACTGATGCAAAGACAGATGAGCTCTACCAAGTGCTGTTGGGGCCAGGAGACAGCACTGCCATCTCCTACAGACCACCTTTGCCAGAGATTTCTAGCAGACTTGACAACGTAGAGCACATCTTTGCATTCATCTCTCCAGGTCAGAGCGCAGCCCCTTAGCTCAAAGCCATCTTCTGTGCAGGGCTTTGCAGTGGAGGGGGATGTGCAGGTTCGCTCTCCCTTCCACCCCATCTACTAAATCTGGCAGCTGATGGGCAGGTCTGGAGACCCCACCAGTAAAGTTCACCAGAGCTCCCAGCCAAAGTCTGGAGGCTGCCATGGCCATGTACAGCAGCAGAAATGGAGGGGTAGACGGACAGTGCCCCGGAGCACAGTCTAAAGGGACTTTGTGCATAACAGTTGTGCCTACCTATTGGATGTGGCCACTTCTCTCCTCCTCATGAATTCTGCTAGTGGGATGCATCACCTTTTTTTTTTCCCGCACTCTTGGTATATTCAGGTCAGGTGCTACAGTGATAGAGCACCTTTCATTGCAAAGATTCCAGCCCCAAGCACCAAAACTATTTGCTGAAGTTGGCAGATAGTCAGAACAGTGGGTTTACGATGCAGATTTGAAAAAAAATTAAGTTCTCTAATGATCTTAGGTAATCAGGACTTTTTTTTTTCTTATTCTAACGTCAGAATAGTGTATCAAACACAAAGCTCCCCACTAGTTTCTCTTGCCCCTGCACAGCCTCACCCCTTCTCTGAATGTCTGCATCTGCTAGGTGCCCTCCCGAGCTGAGAGATGCAAACCCTTCTAACTGGCATATGTCCTTACCAGAGATGCTCCCTCAGTGGGTGGGAGAGCTGGGCTTAAACATGGACATTTATTTAAGGCCATGTTGTGACAATTATGACTTTTCATACATGGATAAGGGTATGGAAACAGATCCGTGAGATGACCAGTAGGACTTGCCTTGGGTCCTGCATAGATCAAAGGTAGAACAGGGACCAGAGTGTGGGCCCCTGCCTGCTCTGGGACCTCTCTGCATGGCAGCAGGAACTGACACGTTACTCCTCAGGGATGTGCCAGACCTCTGTGGCCAGACCCCGATGAGGATGGCCCAGACCATCCTTACCTCCTGGCTACCACCACCTGAATCAGCTACTACCCTTTAGAGATCAGTGGGTTCTCAGCAGGGTGGCAGAGATCAAGGTTAAAGAGGACAGATACATGTTGTCACCTGGCCAACTACTAGTACTGCCACAGCTACTTGTTAATTCACATGGAACATGGCTGTAAGATTGAGTTTAAAGACACTCAGACCCCAGTGCTGCCCAGCATGCAGCAGCCTGTGAAGGTCCAAGGACAAGTTGTGGATATCTGTAGTTGTCATGTCCTTAGGGGAATTGTGAGGGGTGAGGAGGGACAGGCTCGGGAAGATGACTATTGTGCTCCTCTCTTAATAACTGGAAAGAAGTACTGAGGGGTTTGCAGAGTTTTCTGAAGAAAGGGAGAGCTCTCTTGAGCTAGAGCTGACTTCCCCATTTGCAGAGGAAAATTGCAAATGTGCAAATGAGGAACCAACAGCACATGGGCACAAAGAGAGACTCAACCCAGAGAGGGTGAGATGGGGGTTCATGGCACTATGTGCTGCTGGGGAAGATCCAGAAAGTTTCGAGGCAGGAGGGTGCCTTCTCAAGAGGCAGCAGTCTTTGGGGGAAAATGCTTGTTGTCCATGGGGCTGGCAGAGCTGAGGCAAGCACAGTACAACGTGCAGCACCCGGCATTCCCATCGTAACTCGCACAAGAAGTTTAGGCTTCATGACTGGTGGTACAGTTTACTCACTCAAGGAAAACCACCATGTTCTGCAAATTAGGTTAAAAACCCAACAAGGTTCCCATCAGCGAGCAACCTAGTGCCCTTGCTGGTGTCTCTCAAACTGCTTTACCTTCATTAGTCAGTTATCTTCCTATGAAGGAAGAAGGAGAGAAAAACAAGCAGATCTGCAGGATTGTGTCACGGAGAGGTGAGTACCTGCCCAGCATCAGACAGGGAGTTGGCGCTAGAGCCAAGAACAAGCATGTACGTCCTCTGGATGGTAAAAGCAGCAGGTTAAAGTATACAAGGGATTAGACCAAATCCATGTAAATCTGAGACAAGAACACGTATAGTATTGATGATGCAGGAATTTGATACGTCCAAACTGTAGGCAAGATTTGAAGAAATACTAACTGAGGTAGGGACTGGTAATATTAAAAACCTGAAGGCGTCTCTTTAGGGACAGTGTTTGTCAGCAGCCTCACCAGTGACACAGGAAAGTACAGAATTGCTGCTGCTGACACTTGCATTTGCTGCAGAATTGGGGGAGGGGGGAAAGGGAGCCAGGCTGGTTTGATGTCAACCTGAATTCAAAAAGATGGCACGATAGACAACAGCCAGGATTTTAAGAGAGATAAACTGTAGTTAAAATCAACAATGCACCACAAAACATCACCCTTTAGGACTAGTGACTCATCTTTTACATCATTCACTGAGTAAAAAAATTGAGAGGTCTGGTAGCCTATGAAGTGAATGTGAGATCCTATGGTGCCTGCAACTAAGGAAACAAATACAATCTTTACAAGTGTAAGCAGGAAAATGTCAGAAAACAAGTAGAGGGCAACTCTGGAAATGGCACTAGTGAAACATTTTTACCAACCATTTATACCAACCATTTTTACCAACAATTTATAATTGTTTCACTTCTGGAATTTCTAGGTTAAAACAAACATAGGCAAGTTAGAAGGCACTAGGAACCACAGGGGAAAAAAAGTGACCCAGAAAACCTGTTTGCTTATAGTAAAAGATTAAGAAGCTTGAGACGGAGAAGAGTAACAGATGATTTTATCTACGAACCCTCATGTAGAAAAGTCTTTTGAGATTACAGATTAGTGATCTGAGATCTGCACTGCAGCAAATGCTGGATGAAGACACAAAGGCTAGTATGGTGTGGAAATGGGATCAAAGAGAGGACCAAGGGGACAGGGCAGGTGCCTGTGGCTGGAGCCAAGGCATAGAGCAGAACTCCTGTGGTCAGAGACAGCTGAAAATGAAAGGCAGGTTTTGTCTCAGCAATGGCACCATACCAATCAGCTCATTTTATGCTTTATATTATTAGGTAAGAAGAAAAGCTACAGCAGGAAATTCTGCTTCAGATGTGCCCACTCAGCACCACGATGTCTGGAAAGGGTAAAGGTGCTGCTGAAGGTAGTGCTGATTCCTACATTTCATGCCACATAGACTCTGAGTTTCGCTACAACCTCTTCACTGTTTTCTACAGCATCATTTTCATTCTGGGCTTTGTTGCCAACTGCTACGTGCTCTGGATTTTCAGCCGTATTTACCCCACCAAGAAACTCAGTGAAATCAAGATATTCATGGTGAACCTGACAGTAGCTGACCTGCTCTTCTTGGTTACGATGCCAATGTGGATTGTTTACTATCACCACCATGGAGACTGGATCATGCCTGAGTTCCTCTGTAATGTGGCTGGCTGTTTATTTTTTGTTAACACCTACTCTTCTGTTGCCTTTCTGACGGTCATTACATACAACCGTTACCAAGCTGTGACTAATCCCATTAAAGCTGCTCAGTTTACCACCCAGAGAAGGGGTATCTACTTATCAGCAGCTATCTGGATCGTAATAGTGGGCAGCTCTTTGTATTACCTTTTTGACAATAATACTAATCAGGAGGAGACTGATTCGAAGAATTTCACGCGGTGCTTTGAGCACTATGACTCTTCTAGCAGTGTTTCAGCTGTTCTCGCCATTCATGTCATCATCTGCATCCTCTTCTATATCATTTTCCTTCTTATACTAAGCTGGAACATCATCATTATCAGGACACTGTTCTCCAAATCAGCGCATCCGCGGAAGAGTGCTCATGTCAAGCAAAGGGCGCTCTGGATGGTTTGCACAGTGCTGGCTGTGTTCATCATAAGCTTTGTACCTCATCACATAGTGCACCTGCCCTGGACCCTGACTGTTCTGGAGCAGTGGAAGAAGGAAAACTGTCAGTTGCGCCAACAACTCAATGATGCTCACCAGGTGACTTTGTGCCTCTTGAGTACAAACTGTGTGTTGGACCCTATCATCTACTGCTTCCTCACCAAGAAGTTCCAGAAGCATCTTTCAGAAAACCTGAAAACCATGAAAGGGAGTCGCAAGTGCTCCAGGCAAACCACGGACACAGTGATTGAGGGCACCATTCACCAAGAGGACGCCATTAGAATCTAGTTCAGCCCTGTTCTGATTGCAGATTGAGATGCGTGAACTAGTCACTCATCTTTTCTCAGGAAGAGACACTGAGGGACACAACAGAGGACCAGGGTATTACATTTCCTTTTTCCCATTAGACAGAAGAATGGACGCTCATTTCTTCTATCACATGCAACTGGCAGAACTGGAACCGGTAGCAGTCTGGCAGACAAGCACCTTCTGTCTGGGCTGATGTTCTCATCAGCACTGAGAACAACTCAGACGATCTGCTATTAGGTGAAAGAAATGTGTCACTGAGCCTCTGCAGTGAGCAGCTAGAAGCTAAGTGCACTGAAATTATCCATTGTGTCAGCCCAGATAGCACTGTCCCTGGTCCTTTGCCTGCCCAGCTCCCACAAAGAATCCAGTATCAGAGTTGTAAGAGACTCCTAAAAGACCCAGAAGAACAGACTGTGCTGCTAGTATCATCAAGTGACTTTTCTAAGCAGCTTGCATGGTTCTGTGAAGAGAGTGAGCTGAAGAAGCTCTTGAGTGGCTAGAAGGGACGTAATCCGAGGAGTTCCTCAAATACCATCAAAGAAGAGATCTGCACCTCTGATCCGTTCTTATCTACTCGCATGGTCTGCTGGGGTCCATACTTGACAGATGTCTGGGTGTAGCTATTATGAACTTTTGCCTTTGCTCCTAGCTCCTGAATCAGTCAAGTAACTGGACTAGTAGGCAAGAAAAGGAAGATAAATTGGCAGTGCCTCAGTCGCCATCCCCAGATCAGCATTATGTCCAAAGGGGACTATTGTCTGCCCTGGCTTCTTGTATGATAGCAGAACTGGCAAACCAGTGGCCTTTTGCACTCAGTTTAGTAATTTTTGGCTGACTACATATGTCTGTGGAAATCCAATCTCACTTTGGAGGCTCCAGATAACAGAAGATCATTGTCGGCATGGGCATTACGATAAGTAGAAAAAAAAGCTTAAAACGCTTCAGTATCTTTGTTCTTATTTATTTAAGTTAGGGTTGTAGCAAGCAACTGTACATTATTCCTTCCCCCAGCCTTTCTATTTCTGCTACGAAGAAATGAAGCTGACTAGTTCTTGATACCCTACCACAAGTGAAGTATTAGGTCAGGTCATGGCCATTTTCTGAGTAAATCAGTGCTGCACAGTGATACAGGACACTTGACAGACATGTAATTCATGCATTCCGAACAAGCCTGGAGACTCCTCACTCAGGGCTGGCTGCAGTCAGTTGGGGCCCAGGGCAAAGTGGTTTTCCAGGGGTGCTTATTTCTGTTACCAATTATGAGACACTTGAGGTTCCTTTTCTGATGCAAATTGCTCAATCCAGCACAGGAAACTGGGCAGGGAAGGGAACTTACTTGTTTTCACAACAGTTTTTGGTTCCCTAAACTACATAGGAGAGTCTGGCTGATGACAGGAAAAGTGTATCTATCTGACCTGTGACACTGATTATTCATATGCAAGGACAGCAGCCTTCCTACACCCACCAGAGAATGTGAAAGATGAGCTCAAGTCTTTCCAAAGATAGGACCAACATTTGTATCAGACTTTGCCTATATTCAGTGGAGATACAGGTCCTTCAGATGTATCTCCTGAAGATCCTAAGGCAGCTTTTATGCTTACTTGTGCAAATGAGCAGAAGAACTAAGAAATTTCTTTTTCTAATGCCATCTGCCAGGGCCAGCCATGCGCTCCAGGCCCAGTGCCAGGCAGAGGAAAGAATCTGATCACAACATAAACGCGTTTCCCTCTTGGTCCTGGACTTTGCTCCAGTGATGGCCACCCACAAAGGCCACACCTGCTGGCACCTCTCAGCAGAGAGGTAATTCCCTGACTATGTCCCTCAGCCATGTTCAAAGCTTTGCCCTAAATCTGCAGTCATCCGAGCCACAGCACACAGCAAGGGGGGCGATTTCTGTAATTCAAAAGCCTAAATCCCACTTGCTGGAGGAACCTGCCTCTGTATTTCTGCCCTCCTCAGATGGCACATGCTGGCTGAGGAGCTCTTGCAGCTGGCAGACAGGGTGGGGCTTTCCTCTTTTCCCCTTGCCACCCGATGTGATAGCAGAGCTCTCTTGCTTCACAGCCCCTAAAGCACTGAACAGATGGAGTTTGGCAACTCTTAGAGGAAATGGAAAGGGATTTTATGTGGAGATCTGGTAAATGCGTGGTCTTCTTCTATTGATTCCTGGAAAGCTTGCAACAGAGTTTACAGTTTAGGCTACTTACTGTGGGTAAATAACATGCTTTACTCCACAGACAACAGCTGTAAGGCCAGTGTGGGCTCAGAGAACAAATGTAAACTTGCATCTAAGGAAAAGGGCAAGTGGAGGAAAAAGCCCTGAGGACACTTCAGGAGGATATGTTGCAGTAACTAAGTCAGTAACAATGCATTTCTAAAAACCAGTCTGAGCTTCTACTTCTGTTCCTGGAATTACTTTCTCAGTTTTACCGCAATGTTGCATTACTCCACTTTACTTTGCAATAAAATGGATCCTCAAAAGTTCTTTTAAATAAAGCATGTTCCCCAAGTGTTTTGCCCTTTAACTTCTCCCACCTTCTCATCTTTCTGTATTTATACTCAAGGGAAAAGCCTCGTGTCCTGGTTTTGGCTGGGATAGGGTTAATTTTCTTGCTAGTAGCTGGTACAGTGCTGTGTTTTGGATTTAGGATGGGAATAATGTTGGTTGATAACACACTGATGTTTCAGTTGTTGCTAAGCAGTGTGTTTACACTAAGTCAAGGACTTTTCAGCTTCGCTTACTGCCCTGCCAGCGAGAAGGCTGGGGGGACACAAGAAGCTGGGAGAGGATACAGCCAGGACAGCTGACCCAAACTGGCCAAAGAGGTTATTCCATACCATATGATGTCATGCTCAGCAATAAAACTAGGGCGGAGTTTGGCAAGGGGGCCACTGCTCTGGGACTGGCTGGGCATCGGTAAGTTGGTGGTGAGCAATTGCATTGTGCATCACTTGTTTTGTATATTCTAATTCCTTTATCATTATTATTTTCCCTTCCTCTTCTGTCCTATTAAACTGTCTTTATCTCAACTCACGAAATTTTACTTTTTTTTTTTCAATTCTCTCCCCCATCCCATTGCAGGGGTGGGGTGGGGTGAGTGAACGGCTGCGTGGTGTTTAGCTGCCTGCCGGGTTAAACCACAACACCTTGGTAGCACGCTGACACAGCTTGAATTTGGTGTTATTTTTTTTAAGAATCACCATGTGAACTCCTGGGAGAGGTGAAATTAAAGGCTCAGCAAGTTTTGACCTGCTAAAAGGGAAGGGGAAAGAAATAATTTCAGAGAGGAAACAACTTCTGAAAAATCTGCTATGGTTCTCCAAAACCCAACCAGGCAAAAACCCCCGAGCTCTGTGACCTGCACACATGGGAAATTCTCCACAGGCGCCCCACCGCACGGCTCTGACACTCCGGCTGAGAAGTGACGCGCTATTTTAAATAACTTGCATTGCAACACCTACAGCAATAACTTAGCAAACCAGAGAGACGACCCTATAAGCGTAACAAAAAACAAACCCCAAAGCAAGGCAGCTGCGGTGACTCCCGGCCGAGCCGGCGCCGCTGAAGCCCCCTTCACCCGCTCTCACACGGCGCCCGCCACTGGCGGCACCGGTTACCCGTCTCGATGCGGTCGCGCTCGGCACTGCCGCGGCGGGCGGCGGGCTGCGGGCCCCGGGGCGGCCGCACGCTCGGTCCCGCCGCCGCCATCCCGCCCCGGCCTGAGGCGCCGCCGCGGCCGCCTTCGGGTCGGCGGCGTCACTTCCGTCGCCGAGCGCTCTGCTTCCGGGCGGCGCTGCGGCGGGCGGGGGCGAGGAGGCGCGGGGCCGCCGCTGCCATGTCCGCTGCGGGACGCGCTCCCGGGCCCGGCTCCGGAGCCGCCTCTCGGTAAGAGCCCGCTGAGGGACGCCCGGCCAGCGCTGCGCGCCCGGCGTCGCTGCGGGGGACGGGGGGGGGCGGCGCGTGGCCTCCCCCGCCCTGAGCGCGCGTCGTTCCCCCCCCCGGCGCCGCTCCCCCGCCTCGGGCCGGGCCGGGGCCCGGCGGGCCCCAGCTCGTCGGCCGCGGGGGCGCAGGCGCAGGCGGCGGGGACGACGCGTGTGTGAAGTGCGTGCTCCCGCCCCCTCCCTGAGCGTCGGCCCGAGGAGGCGTCGAGGGGCGCCGCGGTCAGGGCCGGAGCGGTGGGGCTGGGTCAGAGCCCGGGGCTCGCTGCCCCCGGAGCACGGCGGCGTCCCGGCCCGGCGGGGCGTGCCCAGCAGTCCTGGTGCCTCAGCCGCTGCTGGTGGTGCTTGGAAGAGCTGGGAAACAGCCAGAAGGTGCAGAAAGACACTGACTGACTCCCTTAGCTTAGCTCAGGTAACGAGGAGTGGCTTGTGCGAGGTAACCGGGAAGAAGAACTCACCCTGGGACGTGCCCGGCGCTTGGTGGGTTGTTCGCAGGGGCAGCAGCAGTAGGTAGCCTCAGCTCAGGGCAGCCCTGCTCAAAACTGTGTTGGCTTTGCAAGGAGACAGTTAAACGTATCTGCACTTAGTCGTTGTATGGGTTTAGTTGCTCACACGAGCTTGTGCAGACAAGTCCAAGAGGATGTGTTTGGGCTTGGCAGGGCCATCATCAGTTAGGCTACACAAGCTGTGTTGGATCCAGATCAGCTCTGCTGGACGTTCCTGGTTCTGGGAATGCTGCGCAGAGTTGCTGAAGCTTTATGTGGAGCCAGCTCAAGCACAGCATGCCTTATGAGTTTGGTTTCTGCACTGCATGGTGTGGCTAAATTGTTTCCAGACTAGAGCTAGCCCTAGCTGTAGTAATTCAGATGGAGCATCGTACAAAAAAGTCTTGGTGGACTTCGTTTTCGGTATGGAGCTAGCTCTGCTTCTGTGATGCACTTAATCTGTAGTGCAGTAACTTCCAACTGGTAATTAAAAGTCAACCATACTGATTAAGATAAGATTTTTATGATTATCATTATCTGCCTCTATTGTTTGGTTTCCTTCAGTTTTGTCTGTGGCAGATTATCTTAAATTCATGATATGGAGTAAGATAGGTTTTGTTGAGAATCATGGCAATTCACATGCCTCGAGTCACTGTTTTCATAATAAGCTACTTTTAAAAATGCATGAAGATAGTGGCTTCCTCAACCTGCAAAACTACTGACCTATCAGACTGGACCTATCATGTTTTGGGTTTTTTCTTATCACCTCATGGTGTGATACTTCTTACTTGTGCAGTTCTGTGATCCAATTTTTGCCACACAAATGATGAGCAGGGAAATAGACTGCTGTATGTCTAAAAGGTAGCTGAGGTTAAGGTCTCGCAGTTTACAAGCCATTAGAATTCCTGCACAGCGTCTTCCTGCAGCTTTGGCCTCCCTCTCAGCTCTTCCACGCAACCTCAGCAGCAGTTATGGCACCTTGGTAACTGTGTATGGTTGGGTTGTGTGACAGATTTGATTGAAAAACTGTCACTTGCCCATCACAGATGTATGCAATAGCTGTAATAATTCCTGAGTAATTGGTGACTTCGGAAGGATTTATAGCTTCTCAAAACTTTGCCCTGTAAATATCCAGACGTTGAATGAGTTTTGAATTGAATATGTCAGAGTACACTTTATTAAACAGGTTTCCATGTTTTGTGGTAATGGGCTGGAGTACCTCTACAGCAGATTTCCTAACGATTTACAGTACGATTTCCTAACTTTTGTGTACCAAAGGGTAGTTATATATGACTAAACATAAAACTGGATAAAATATACTGAAATATTTTAATTAAATGAAAAGCCTAGCAAGTAGTGTGTTCCCGTGTGCAAGTCGTGTTATGCAGATTCAAGGCTTAAAGCAGATAATACATCACTGTGGACATGAGTAACTCAGTGCCTGTATTCTTAGTTATCAGAAGTAGGATTAATTTTTTTTTTCCCCCCTCCCTACAAGTCTGTGCTCTTTTTTTTCCTGAAAGGTGCTCCTAGAAAATGGATGTTTGTTAAAACTTGTGCTGGGTCTGCAAAACCCTGTGATTAAAAAAGGAGCTGTCAGTATGAAGATGTACAGGAAACCTTTGAGGCCTTAAATGGAATCATGTCAAGATTTAACAACTGGTATTTTATGTATGAAGTCGCACCAAGCAGTGTCTACAGACAACCCACCTCTAGACAGCATCGTCTCTTGCAGCGGCTCCTGAGTGTTTTTGTCACCTAAACCATGACCAGTGGCACACACTGGTTAGTCGTTAAGTTGAGGAAGGTCTTTTTCAGCTCTTCCTTGCTTTGTCTTATCATTAATTTATTCTCTTTCTTACATCCTAATTTGTCTGGAAGTTTTTCCTTTAATTGGTTAAAGGGCAGCAAAACAAGCATCTCTTCAGCAGTGTTCTCTCTGGTGGCCCCTCTCTAGCAGTGATCAAGGATAGTTCATGTGGATGCTATGACTGGAGGCACTCCAGTACCTGAGGGAGTAACTTCAAATCCTTTCTTCCTTCTTGCAGTCGCCTCCAGAGCTTCAGTGAAGGTGGTGCTGCAAGGGTTCAGATCTGCTCCTAATGGGTTACCCAAACCTGATGTTTAGGAGAGTGCTGTGGGGAGAAGACACTGCATGTCATAGCAGGCTCTTCAGTGTATGGTGTCATTTTGGTCAACACCACACCAGTCACTGCTCTCTCGTCTTTTCCAAGTTGTCACCAGTCAGTCCCATAACTGGGCAATATAACTAGAAAACAAGCTTTGTATTTAGAAAAATAATTTAGTATTGTGATGAAACTGATTGGGAACTTTTTCCATTTCTTAAATAAACTTTTGGGGTTCAAGGTATGGCTAGTCTAATTTCAGAGGTGATTGAACAGTTCTTCAGTTCTGCAAAGACGGGTCTCTCCTGAGTTGGGACCCGTCTGCAGAGCTATTCTCACATCCCAAGAGCTTCCTACTGAGTCTTGGAATTTGCATTGTTTGTGTTTGAATACTGACAGTGCTGTTTCTCTGGGAGTCACCAACTGGAACATAACATAAAGCGTATGGCACCTTGGGTGATGGTTCATATTTCTATAAATATATGTAATTCCATTTTGAAGATTTTACAAATCAGTCTCATACTAATGTCTTTTCTGTGGCAATTTTTTTGCCCTATTCTATTTGAGAGAGCTTAAGAAATTCTTCCTTAAATATGATTGATTTAAGATGATCAGGGTAGAAAAATGCATATTCAGGACCAGGATCATTTGAAAAAGTAGGTGATTAATTGTTCTTCAGAGCAGAAAAGAAAGTGGCAGCTGTTTTCAAAACCACGTGGAAGTATTCTGAAGTAGGCTCGATCACTGGTTCCCTATCAAAATTGCCCCACGCTGCTTTTTTGGTAAAGGCATAGTTGTTCTCGCATACTTATTAGGAAAAATACTGTCACAGAAAACAACCCTGTTGGTTCAAGGCTTTGAAGTTTACCATAGAAGTGTGGTCCCATTTGCAATATGTCTGATGTTTTGTTCAATACCTTTATAATAGCTCTTGAAATTTCAGAAGCCATTGCCTTGATTATTCTGTGTACTTTAAATCCCCATGCCTTGTCCATCCAGAACTTTTGGGGTGTAGGGAGGGGAGCTGGCCTTTCTAGAAGATAAAGGGACTCAAAGATAACAGGGACTACTTTTTTTTCTTCATTAGCTTGGCTGGTATTCTGGAGAACTATAAAGACACACGAGGCTTAATTCTTCTTTTTCCACTGTATAATTTTTTTTTTTTTTCTATCCAGTAATTCGCTCTCATGCCAAGCCTGCTGCTACATTGACCTTTCTGGATATGAGGAAAAATTTGTGACACGATAGTATTAACTAGTTGTAGATATTGTAATCATATCAATTATTTTAAGTGTGATTAGGGATGTTCTTTTGATGGTGATTATGGGGAGCTAACCCCACGTTATGCTATCTGTGCTGTAACAAGCGTCTCTGAGATACGGTGGAAGGAGGCTTTCACTGGGATGTGGTAATGCCAGGGTACCAGCTGTACAGAAATGGTGGGGTAGGGTATGTAGTGGGAGATGGGCACTGTGCATGAAGGATTTTTATAAGGGGTAACAGCATTACAAATACAGGAAAAGAGAAGCACTACTGGGTCTGTATGGGTGGAAATCCCAGACCTTAAATGTACTACTAGGATTATACTGGCAACCCCTGGATCAGGGCAGTGATAGTGATCGGGAGCCATTACGTGAGATCAGAGAAGCTGCAAATTTGGGAGAGTTACAGTGGGAGACTTCGGCTACCTGGACAGAGACCGATTCTGTGCCGCACGAGAAGGCGAGGTAGAGAGAACATTCTTCTAACTCAATAAGTAACTGCTTCCTACAGCAACCAAATTTAAACTGACGAGAAGCTGCTTTTCGGAGTGTTGTGGTGCATAGGACCTACTTTAAGCTAGTAGTGGAATGCCTTGTAGCAACCACAGTACAATTAGATATAACTGAGTAGAAAGGGACAGCAGACAAAATAAATCCAGCACATGGATATTCAATTTCAAGACATTAAAATACCTAAAAATGAATCAAGTAGTTTAAAAATCCCCCAGACCATAAAAGGATCTGCCCAAAAAGTGAGCAGCCTACAGGGAGCTTGGAGTCTGTTTAAAAAATACGGTGTCAGAAGCCAAGATACACAGTTTGAAAGTGAACAAATTGGTCTGTCGTCCCCCCCCCCCCCCCCCCCCCAAATCCCTGCGTGGCTCAATGGGAAAGCTGAAAAGCCATGATGGGGAAAAGATGAGCATTTAAAAAATGGAAAGCATGGCAGGTGAGAACAGGGAAATCTGTAGCATAGCAGGTGAAATGTAAAAGGAGAATTAAAAAGGGTGAAAAGAAAGTTGAAGAGCACCTTGCACAGGAGGCTCAAACCAGTAGTAATACATTCTCTAAATCCATCAAGAGCAGGAATCCAGGTAGTGATTGTGTGGGACTGCTCGGTGACCAAGGGTGATGGAACAGGCACCTGGGGATGGTAAGGCATAACAGAGAAGCTCAGTGAATTCCTTGTTGTCACTGTTGGTGCTAAAGATGGGCTCTAGGGGACATCCTGGGAATACCATACAGGTGACTGACTTCCAGCAGCAATAAGATGATAAACTTGTAAAGAACAAAATCACTGCTTACTGGAAAATACAGTCCACTGGAAAAGAGTCACCATGGCTTCTGTAAAGGGAAATTGCACCTTGTTAATGGAGTTCTGCAAGTGCACGGGTAGAGGGAAGCAACAGGTTGTCGTGGTTTAACCCCAGCTGGCAACTAAGCACCATGTGGAAGAAAATAATAATAGTGGTGATAATAAAATGACAATAATAATACTGAAAGAATTAGAATATACAAAACAAGTGATGCACAATGCAATTGCTCACCACTCGTTGACTGATGCCCAGTCAGTTCCCGAGCAGTGATCCACCCCTCCCAGCCAACTCCCCCCAGTTTATATACTGGGCATGATGTCATTTGGTGTGGAATATTCCTTTGGCCAGTTTGGGTCAGCTGTCCTGGCTGTGTCCCCTCCCAGCTTCTTGTGCCCCTCCAGCCTTCTTGCTGGCTGGGCGTGAGAAGCTGAAAAATCCTTGACTTAGTGTAAACACTACTTAGCAACAACTAAAAACATCAGTGTGTTATCAACATTATTCTCATACTAAATCCAAAACATAACACTACACCAGCTACCAGGAAGAAAATTAACTCTATCCCAACTGAAACCAGGACACAGGTATAATCAAATTTTCAGAAAACGTTTGACAAAGTTGTATTAAAGAAGCTAAGTTTCCCTAGGCTTGGAGGAGAGGTTCTCTATCAGTGGGAAGCTGGTGAAAGCATAGATTTGGACTTAGGGAACCTCATGAGGTGGCCTCCTTCAGTCTCCTCACAGAAGGTAGGTTGTTCAGGGTCTTGTCCACTGGGATTTGGAAAATGTGCAAGGGTGGACATTTCTCCACCCCTGTGGGTCACTCTTCCAGTGCAGACCACTCACACAGTGAATAAATTTTTCCTCACATCGAACTGGAATTTTCCTTGTTGCAATTTATGGCCATTACCGCTTTCTCTAGGCACTTGAGATGAGTCTGGCTGTGTCTTTTCGATGATATCTTTGGCCTAGCTTGAGACAAGCCTTCATTGCTGCCAGGACTCACAGCTGACTCATGTTGAACTTCTTGTCCACCACAATCTCCAGTTTCTTTCCTGCAGAACTGTGACGTCTCGGTTTGTCCCCAGCCTGTCCTGTTGCGTGGAGTTGCTCCATCCCTAGGGCAGCACGTAGCACTTGCCCTTGTTGAACTTCACGAGGTTCCTGCCAGTCCATTCTTCTAGCATGTCACAGTCCATCTGAATTGCAGTTCTGCTTTTCAGGCTTTTGGACTGCACCCCCCCAGTTTGGTCCTATCCACAGATTTTTTTGAAGCGGTGTTCTCTACTGTTGCACTGGTCAGATGTTAATATTGTGTCCACTATCAACTCTTGTACGTAGCTTTTTGTTACCAGCCACTAGTTAGATTGTAGACCTGTAATCACTCTCCTTTGAGCCTGGCAGTCCAGACAGTTTTTCATCCACCATGTAGTCTGTCCGTAGTTTATACCTGCCCAGTGTGGCCGTGAGGATGCTGAAGGACTCTGCATTACTAAGACGAGATACGGAATATTTATAGCGCTCTCATTGCACAGAGCAAATCATTTCATCAGAAAGGGCAGTCAGGTTGGCCAGGCACCATTTACCTTTGGTGGATCCGTGTGTCTTGTTCCCAGTCGCTTTCTTGTCCTTCATGTGCGTGCAAATGGTCTCCGTGTGGATTTGCTCCATAGTCCCCTGACACACTGGGGGCAGACAGGCAATTCTGACTGGCCTGTATCTCCCTTACTGCCTGTCTTGAAGGTGACATTTGCCCTTTTGCAGTCATCAGTCACCTCCTGGATTGATATGACCTTTCAAAAATGATAAAAAGCAGCTCCTCCTCCATCCTATTTGGTCTTACGGAGTTGTGTATGTCCAGTTTTCTTAAGGCGGTCTCTAACTTCATCTTTCTGTACCATTGTTAGTGTCTGGGAGCAGCAGGGACACGTTAGTCCGTAAGGGAAGGGACACTAAGTGTGGTAGCAAGACACGCAGCAGCAGTGGCCTCACCAGTAAGGGTACAGTCCCTCAGGACCCACGAGGTGAGCAGGGTAAGCCGGGCGATCGCAGGTAGCTGGGTTAAGGCAAGAGCCCAGGTTGGCAGACGGATCCACGGTGAGGCAGCGGCCAAGCTGGGAAGTCAAGTCTGTAGCTCAGGCGGGTGCCAAAGGTGAGAGCCACAGCTTAAAAGCAGCTCCCAGGGCAGGGAGTGGAGACCTCCCTGCTGAAGGGAGGCTGAAGCCTCCAGTAGAGCTTTCTGGAAAAGGTGACCCCAAGGTCACCAGCTGTACTATCTTGGCCCTGAGCCCAGGTAACCAAACCCCCAGGAGGGGGGATATGTGCTGGGGGCCCTGAGAGGTGGCATTTTCTTCCTCCAAGCTCTGCCACAAGGCACAAGGACTTGGGAGGCCTGAGAACAGACCTTGACGGTAAAGCCTGAAGCAAGGAAAACATTGAATACCTCAGCCTTTCCTGTGTCCTTGGTCAGTTGATTGCCTGCCCTGCTCAGCATCTGACCAACGGTTTTCTTGGTCTTTTGCTGCTAGTGTGCTCACAGGAGCTCTATAAGCTCTTCTTGTTGCCCTTTGCATTGCCTGCCAGATTTGAGCCAGCCAAGCTTCTGATCTTTGCAAGCCTCATCAGTTCTGGTGAAGTCCTCACATGTCTTTGCTTGACCTCCCATATGTTTCTTTTTTGAGCTTAGTCAGAAGTTCACTATCCAGCCAAACTGTCCTCCTTCTGCATCTGCTCATTTTCCTGCGTGTTGGGATGGACTATTCTCTTGTGCTTGGGGGAAACTGTCCTTGAGGATCAGCCATCTCTCCTGGGCTCCCTTGCTCCTTCAGGCCCTCCTGTAGTACCGTACCTATCAGATCAGTCTCCTGAACAAACTGTAATCTAGCTATTTATTTTGTTACTTGTCATCTTCACTTCTCCTGGGATCTTGAACTCTTACCATGTCACATCACCGCGTTAAAAAATTATCTTGGATGCATTGAGAAACCTGACTTTTGTTTGCCCCACCATGTTGCTCTCACAGCAGATATTGGGGTGGTTAAAGTCCCTCTTGCAAACTGTGGTCTGCGATCACTAGGTTTCTTCAGCTGTTTAAAGATGGCTTCATTCGCTTCTCAACAGAGGATCTGTAGTGGACATCCCCCACAATATTCCACTTTTTTGGTTACCCGTCTTATTCTGACTGTGCAAGAGGTCTGTCCATCATCCTGTAGCAGAGCTGGTTTGTCTGAGCATTTTTGTCACCCTGTATTACGTGTGCTGTCCCCTACTTGGTGGGTCTTCTCTGACAAACCTGGTTAAAAGCCCTCTAACTCGATTAGCAAGCCCAGGGAGCAGAGGACAGGACTTAGAGGTCACTTCAAAGGCTGGAGAAGAGACAGCACTGTAGTACCCTTAATGTTGGTGCTTAGATTGGTTTTGTCCAGCATTTTCACCAGTGATCCGGAGAAATGAATGACCAGTGAAATCTCCAAGTTTACTGATGTTACTGAACTGTTGAGTCATAAAAAGCCACACCAAAGGCAGAAGGATATTGCCAAACTGAGTGATCAAAAAGGTGGCAGAAGAGCTTCAGTGTAGATGAATTTACGAGAACTTAAAGTAATTAACATAAATATAGTTTAGATTGCTTTCCCGAAATCAAGGGTAATTCATCTAGGGAAAAGCAATCTAAACCATATCTACATAAGGCTGAACTCAGAACAGGCAGTTATGACTCCAGGAGGAGAACCTGAGGACAGTGATGGTTCATTGAAATGATTACTCGATGTTGGCTGTCATTAGGAAGGGCATTGAAAACAACAGACAGAGACATCATTTTGCCGCTCTGTAGTAAAGCTGTGGTTGCAGCCACATCTCGTATACTACGTGCAGCTCTGGTCGCTGCGTCTCAAGAGGGAGCGGAGAGGGGCAGAACAGTGATCATAGGGGATGGAGCAGATGCCTTACGAAGACAAGCTGAAGGCTGGGACTCTGATTTGGAGAGAGAATGTAATCAAGGTGTACAAAATCCTGAAGGCAGGGGACGTGCTGAAAGCGGAGCTGCTCGCCTAATCCTGGCATAGTAGGACTGAAGGCACTCGGAAGCTAGTTGCTGTGAAACAGCCGAGAAATTCTTTATGTGGCAGGTCATGAGCTGCCCCGGGCAGCTGTGGGAGCTGCCGACAGCAGCTGGTTCAGAGAGGGACCGGACAAATTCATAGGAAACAGGTCCGTGAGTGGATGCTGGAGGATGAGGCAGGGATGTCCCCTCTGTGGTCCCACGCTTGTGGCTGCTGGAGGCGGGTGCAGGGGGTGGTGGAGAGTGGCCAGGCTCACGCACTCCCTGCCGGTGGTGTCTGCTGTTGCTGCTGTTGGAGATGGCACGCTGGGCTGGGCTGGGCTGGATGGACCATTTGTCTGACCCAGTAGGGTGTTTCTGTGGTCCCATCTGCCTCTGCCAGCAGGACTGATGCTGTGTGAAGCAACTGGTGTAATAAACCTGCTTAATTAAAAGCAGTGACTCTTACTGAGCAGCTGAGCATTGAACACCATCATTTAAACTGTTTTTTTCCCCGGTAAAAAATCTCAAATATCCAGTACTTTATTCTTTCTTTAATTTTTTTGAACAGGTTACTCTAGCAACTGTTGTTGCTAAGACACAAATAGCTACAGATGTTCTCGGAACTGATTGCAGCATGATAAATACCATGGCTGCCTCTAATGCAAAATAACAAAAGAAATCAGGAAATTTACTGTAGTCACAACCTTTTTAATAAAATTGTGGTGAAAGTTGAGTACTGAAACAGTTTCTCTAATAGAACTATAGATTAATTTCCTGGTAGCCTCTGGTGGTAGCTGTATGACTTTTTGATGTGTATTAGTGAAGTCTTTTATTGAAAGTAAAGTTTAGAGCTGCATAGTGTAAATAATTCTGGTTTTGTCATTAATGTGATGCAGATTTGCTGTCTGACTGATAGAGGATTAAAAATTTTAATCTTTTGTTCAGGAAATTTCCTAATCTATTTGAATGTGTCTGAAGTGGCTTCTATAAATTAAAGGCAGTGTGCTCTGCTGTTTGAAAGTTTGTTTTAAAAAGCTTTTAAGACAAATGGTGGTTTTTTTTCCTCCAGAGCTGCAGCTCTAGAGATTTGCCACCCATTTATCAGTTATCTAAAACACAAAAATGTATGCGAGCCGCAAGATACCGGGTATCTTATCATTTGTGGTCTTCGGAAAAAATCCGTTAAGTCTCAATGCAAGTTGAGTCTTCATGAACAGAGGAGGTAATCAACTTCTCTACTTTTCTTACATTTACATAAATTACTGTGCTTTGTTTTGTAACTAGAAAGTTAATAGCCGTTTCGTATTCTTGTGCCATGTGAGCTATGCATGTTAGATTTATCTAGAAGAAATTGCTGACTTGTTTCTGGGCTCAGTGGGAGTTGTTTTTCTCGAGGATGAAGTTGTTTTTTCCAAATTTTCCTTTTGTGAAAACAGTTCTTTTCCCCATTAAAAATTTCCCTGCTGTGTTTCAAAATCAAATTTAACGAAATTGCATAAGATCTGGGAAACTAAGCTGCGTGTGTGTCATTGTTCAAGCGAAGTGAACTGCAGACAGCCTTAACGTTGATAGCCCTTCAAGGGTTTAAAAATAACGTGAAAATTCCTATTAATGAAATAGGCATTGCTTAGGGTAAAACTATATTTGTATTACTACACTTAATTTCAGTAATTTTCTCACTTTATAAATACTGCATGATTTTTTTCCCATTTTAAGATTATGAAATTTTAATCAAACCATGATTTTTTAATCCTACAGGACTGTGTTTACGGGCTTCTTGTGGCCACTCGTACCTTCAAAAATAGGGCATACAATCTGCCTTCCCCCGTAACTTTTACAGGGTTTTATTCTGAGTCTTCCCTGGTTAATAAAGAAGGGAAGAGAGAGCACGGAGAGCGAGCAGTAAGCAATCCAGCAGATCTCACAGCAAAGGTTTATACTTTGCTATTCTTCACAGTATTTTGTAAATATCCATGTGTGTGGTGTGTGTGTATGTGGGTGTGTGGAGACTGAGAAAAAGCGAAGAATAGCAGATTATAAATCTTTGCCGTGAGATCCGCTGGATTTGTTAAAGATTCGAAATCAGCAGGCTGGTGTGTAGCACAGCTTTCATTCATTAACTCTATTCTGTTTTCTTTTTTTTAAACAGCTGCTCTCTGCTGCTGAAAAAGGAAACTAGTAGCGAACTGTACTTACAAAGGGGGTGGATTTAACAAAACAAAGCTTGAGATATGGTGCCTTGAAGATGGATTTTAGAGAGAATTTTTAAGAATTGTTTGGGAGAGCAAGACTGTTGTCTGAGAAGTTGATTGTTGATAGTGTTAGAAAGTAGGATTTGGGGGTACCACAATTTGAAGTTAGAAACCTGAGTTTCCCTCTTACCTCATTTGCATTTTCAAACACCGGAGTAATGCACCTATTCTCATCTGCTTGGCAGTCATGGGATGACTGTCAGATACTGAATGTGTGCAGCCTTAATATGATATTTATAAATTAACTTGTGAACACCATGGGAAGGAGATAATGCATTATGTTACTTGCAGGTCTACTTGTGAAAGCAAATGATTCGTATTAAGCATTTCATTCCTTAATGGAAGAGGAAAGCTAGATGGGCCCCTCCTCCTCGCCCCTGCCTTTCTTTGCATGTCACTGGATTTGCATTAGCATATTAAATACTGTGATTCCCTTTTCGTTGAAGTATCGTTAAAGTTTTTTGAGTTCATAGTCAGACTCACCAGATAGAACATTTTACACACCCAGGCATCTGTTTGCTCACTCACTTTGTTTGCATCATTGTGATGGTACAACTTCATGAAGAATTTCCATTATCTTGTTTCTGCCTGAAGGAAGGAAAAATGAAGCTTAGTACACAAAATTGTTCAATTCCTGACAGCTCCTTAAGGGGCTGTTTTATTACACAGACCAAACTAGGAACCAGGCTGATGCTGTCATTTCCTGTGATCTTTAATCAAGCTGTTTAAAAACAGAATGGGAGGTTCTTCAAAACTTTAGAGAATGCCTGTTTTTGCCAAATCCTCATGAGAGATCCTGTAGGAGCGGGCAGTGGGCTGGGTTTGCTTGCTTGGTGTAGTCAGAACACTAGTTTGGCTATGTTGAATACCACGTTGGAAATATTTCAGCAGCTTGGCTGATGAAATATTATCATAGTTGGATATAGGAATGCTGAGATGTGGGGAAGGATAAAATTGTAAAGAAACTTTCCTGTGGAACAAGGAGGTTATATCCATACACCCGCTCACACCCTGATGTGGAGGGGCACAGGTCGCTGCCAGCGTGAGAGATGGCTGATAGCGTATTTTGTCTGAAGATTAAAAACTAAGTCATAAACCTTCAGAATAAAAAGCAATTGGTAGCTGTGCAGTGCATAGTAATGTCAGTATGTGTCTCTTCTCTCTTCACTTTTTGTATTTATTTCTTTGGGTGTTTTTAATTAAATTTAAAAAAAAGGGGAGGGGGGGATCTACCACATCCCACTGTGCCAAGTTCTGCTCTTCTCCAAAAGAAGCGGTTTGTCACGTGAGTGGCACAGAGTAAAAGCATATTGCAAGGAAAAACCCTGCTGCAATCGGGTGATGGCTTAGATCGCTTTGGCTGTACTCTCTGATCCCATGTGCGCTTAGTGTAGCAGCATGGGAGAGATTACCATGAAATACTCCACTGGAAAATATGGGAAGCTTAGATTCTTACGCTGCTGCTTAATTCATGTATTCATTGCTATTCATGGTAAGGTGCTGGCCCTTGAGTAAATAAGGAGTGGAAATAACTGCATAGATTACATTATTATGTGTACAAAACATTATGGCTACTGCCGTAGAAGACAATAAAAAATGTTTCTATAAATACATTAGCAACAAAAGGAGGGCTAAGGAGAATCTCCATACTTTATTGGATGCGGCGGGGAAACATAGTGACAAAGGATGAGGAAAAGGCTGAGGTACTTAATGCCTTCTTTGCCTCAGTCTTTAAAAGTAAGACCAGTTGTTCTCGGGGTACCCAGCCCCCTGAGCTGGAAAACAGGGATGGGGAGCAGAATGAAGCCCCCATAATCCAAGGGGAAATGGTTAGCGAACTGCTACACCACTTAGACACACACAAGTCTATGGGGCTGGATGGGATCCACCCAAGGGTACTAAGGGAGATGGTGGAAGTGCTCACCAAGCCACTTTCCATCATTTACCAGCAGTCCTGGCTAACTGGGGAGGTCCCAGTTGACTGGAGGTTAGCAAACGTGATACCCATCTACAAGAAGGGCCGGAAGGAGGATCCAGGGAACTACAGGCCTGTCAGCCTGACCTCGGTGCTGGGGAAGGTTATGGAGCAGATCATCTTGAGTGCCATCACACGGCACGTACAGGACAACCAGGTGATCAGGCCCAGTCAGCATGGGTTTCTGAAAGGCAGGTCCTGCTTGAGTAACCTGATCTCCTTCTATGACAAGGTGACCCGGTCAGTGGATGAGGGAAAGGCTGTGGATGTTGTTTACCTGGACTTTAGTAAAGCCTTTGACACCATTTCCCACAGCATTCTCCTGGAGAAACTGGCTGCCCATGGCTTGGACGGGCGTACTCTTCGCTGGGTAAAAGACTGGCTGGATGGCCAGGCCCAGAGAGTTGTGGTGAATGGAGTTCAATCCAGTTGGCGGCTGGTCACAAGTGGTGTTCCCCAGGGCTCAGTATTGGGGCCAGTTCTGTTTAATATCTTTATCAATGATCTGGACGAGGGGATCGAGTACACCCTCAGTAAGTTTGCAGACACCACCAAGTTGGGCGGGAGTGTTGATCTGCTTGAGGGTAGGAAGGCTCTGCAGAGGGATCTGGACAGGCTGGATCCATGGGCCCAGGCCAATTGTATGAGGTTCAGCAAGGCTCAGTGTTGGGTCCTGCACTTGGGTCACAACAACCCCATGCAACGCTACAGGCTTGGGGAAGAGTGGCTGGAAAGCTGCCCGGCGGAAAAGGACCTGGGGGTGTTGGTCGACAGCTGGCGGAATATGAGCCGGCAGTGTGCCCAGGTGGCCAAGAAGGCCAATAGCATCCTGGCTTGTATCAGAGATAGTGTGGCCAGCAGGACTCGGGCAGTGATCGTCCCCCTGTACTCAGCCCTGGTGAGGCCGCACCTCGAATACTGTGTTCAGTTTTGGGGCCCTCACTACAAGAAACACATTGAGGTGCTGGAGCGTGTCCAAAGAAGGGCAACAAAGCTGGTGAAGGGTCTGGAGAACAAGTCTTATGAGGAGCAGCTGAGGGAACTGGGATTGTTTAGTCTGGAGAAAAGGAGGCTGAGGGGAGACCTCATCGCTCTCTACAGCTACCTGAAGGGAGGCTGTAGCGAGGTGGGGGTTGGTCTCTTTTCCCAGGTAACAAGTGATAGGACAAGAGGAAATGGCCTCAAGTTGCACCAGGGGAGGTTTAGATTGGATATAGGGAAGAATTTCTTCACCGAAAGGGTTGTCAAGCATTGGAAGAGGCTGCCCAGGGAAGTGGTTGAGTCACCGTCCCTGGAGGTATTGAGAAGATGTGTAGATGTGGTGCTTAGGGACATGGTTTAGTGGTGGACTTGGCAGTGTTAGGTTAACGGTTGGACTCGATGATCTTAAGGGTCTTTTCCAACCTAAACTATTCTATGATTTTATTTTAACTTTCTGTTTAATAGATATAATTTCGTTACCCTAACTAAAGCTTTGTTCTTAGGGAAATAGTGGCTATTTTAAAGTAATATGAAACCATATTCAAACAGCTTTTTTTCTAATCAGTATAATTACTGCTTGTTGGTTTTATCACAGTATCCTTGATTTTAATTATTTGCAACTTGAGAGGAGAACTGTTCCTCAGCCGAAATTTTATATTCAAAGCCAAGGCAGATGGGCTTGAAAAGAACAGAATGAAAGTAAATAGCAGTTTAGCCTGATGCTAATAGCGAGTAGCTTTCAGAAATTATATCCATAGTATCTAGTTCGAGAGAGTCTAACCAAGCTGGACTTTATGTTTTAGGATTTTTGAAACAGGAATTAGTGCAAGAAACTGTACATAGCTTGCCAGGGCTTTTAATGTTATTGGCATAGCAATCTTGTACAGAACAGAAGGCAGACAACTGATCGGTGTGATTCTGCAGTCCATTCCTCTGCTTTGATGCCTTCTGTTTTGAAGTTTAGATAATGTGTCTCCATAAATTGAGCAAGCAAAATGAAATGACATGCAAAACACCTGTCCTTGATATTTTACATTGTTGGTGTTCTGTGCAAGTTGGAATTAAACCAGGATGGCTATTGAAACCAAGTCTAGATTAAATAAAAAATGTTGTTTAAGTCACATATTGCAAAATAATTTTCATCAGGTAAATAATGAAAACCACCCCATAAAGGGAAAAAAGGATGGTATTTTGCTGGTTTTCGGAAGCATAACACTTGACTCATTTTTCTGAATGTTTCTTTCATTGCTGCAACTCATTTGATGGCTTGTTGCACTCTCAGTTACATTTTGTACTGGTTTTCTCATTCACAAGCCCAGTGGCCCACAGAAGTATTCTCACCACCAGAATCTACTTTTCAGATCTCCCTCACACACACACAAAAATATAAATAGATATCTAGATGGAAAAAATGATCAAACCCCAGCTGCCCCCAAAGCTGTTAATCACCAATTTCATCTCTTCTGAGGTTAGCAAGCGTCAGTCCCCTTTGGGAAGCTGTGGCTTTGCATGGGGGGGGGGAGCAGGACTGACGGTGGTCGCTGTTCTCCTGCCCGGCAGTTGCGTTGGCACCCCGTCATGGGTGCAACTGCAGCAATCTGGATTCTCTATGGAACTGAAGATATCAAAGATCTGCTTTGATATCTCTTCTATTGCGGTCACTTCCGGTTTTAAAATGTTCCATAATAGAAACTGTGTGATAAGCTTATCTGAAGCACAGTCGCCTTGAGTTTTATACAAGTTAAAAATCTAATTTTGAGATTTGAGATGCCACAAAAAAAAAAATCAGCGTTTATCTTCAGTTTTTAAAAATCAACTTTGTTCATGGCGAGCTGCTTGCTAAGTAAGATAATACACTGAGGTGGCTCAAGCTGAGCAGGTGCAAGGCTCTGGGTTTGTTTTTTGGAAACCCAAGCCCTGGGTGGTGCATCGGTGCGTACCTCTCCTCCTGGGCGAGGAGGCACTCCGGAGGTGCTCGGGGCTGGCCGGAGGGCAGGATGTGCTGCCCTGGGGCGTATGCCTGCCCGAGGGCTGATGGGCAGATGGGGGGTTAGCCATGTTGGAGGGCCCTGTTAGGGAAACAAGCACGGCCAGAGCAGCTGCTCCCCAGATTCTCCTCCCCGGAGCTGAGGCGCTGAAGCTGTCAGCAGCTTCGCTCAGCCTCTCCCTGCAGGAGGAGAGAGGCAGACAGCTCCCCTCCCCGGCTCCACGCTCGCAGAGGTTATGGCAGGGCGAGGCTCTGACCTTCCTCGTGGTCCAAGTGCTTTCCGTGCCTGGCCACAAGAAGTCATATGGCGGCTCTACAGGAGAACTTGGTGATTGGGTGGGTGATACAGGTTGAAAGACTGCGGAGCCGTATGTATATCACTGTGACTGATGTCCTCTGTTTTGCCAAAGTAAAACATGAATAAGATGGTAAAATTATGGTTTCATTTACTGTGGCTGTCGCTGAAAAGGGGCATCCTGCTGCCCCGCTTGCGTGCTCTGCCTGTTCCCCATCCTGCTGGCTCCCCTCAGCACGGGGCTGTGTGAGACCAGGGCTGATCCCACTTAAAGCAGCTTAGCAGAAAGGTTGTGCTTGGGTGCCTTTTTTTTTTTTTTTTCCTTTCTTTTTCCTTAGAAGGTCAGATCCCAGATCCAGACTGCTGTTCAGCCACACAAGCGCTTTGGTGGCCACAAAGGAAGGGGTGTCAGGCGAGCAGGAGTGGGTTGCTGCAGGTAAGGAGGGGCAGGAGCTCTTCCTTCAGCAGCAGCTTAAACTGTGGTGCAGGACACCTTTGCTGGAGAAAGACCCCGTCACTCCTAGCTAGTCAGGTGTACGGGTTAAGTACATCCCTTTCACCCAGAAATGCATGCTGCTTCTTGTTCTGCCCGCTTCTGTGTAACAACAGCTATGAGCACCAGGTCTTTGCGAGATGTTTTCTGCCCAAGCTGCTATTTCTAGAGGTATGGAGTATTCTCTAGAAGAGAGCGTGAAGCCACCAGAGGTCAAGTTTTCACTTGCCATCTAGGCAGGCAGTTACTGCTCATCTGCTTTGGTTCATTCATTTGCTTCCAGGTGCTACAAGATGCCCTACTCATTTGGGAAGAGAGTTTTGTTCACAAGTGTAACTAACATATTCTGACATAATTCTGGGAATCTTGTTGTCTTTCTAATTATTTAGATCCTTCTCAAAAACAGAATTAAAGAACTGCTCACAGCTTTTAAACAGATCATGGAGTGGGAAGTTGCTGCTCTATGGATCAAAGTGTGATGTGAAATCTTTTTCCATACTGAAGAGTTTAGTTTGGGATTTTTCTAAGAAATTACACAATGAAACAGTGTCAAATAATAAAACTGAAGGACAAGGGACAGGACAGGACCCGTTGGTATCAATTTCAAATATTCTTGGTGTTGGCCATTGTATTCTACGCTCCTATTCATAATCTTTGAATGCCACAGTTTCTCTTAAGTCTTGCTTTTTCTCCATTATTCCTACAAAAAGTAAAAAGGAAATAAGCTTTTATATTTAAAATAAAACCGATTAAAACTGATGGAGGAAAAACTGGAATGGTTACAGTAGTACTTTGTATTATATGCTTTCTTGTGTGTGGTGTGAATAGGGTCATTTCAAAAGAACCTGAGTTATTGAAGAGACTTATTGTAAATTCAGTTGATTTACAGTTAAGGCAATAAAGGTAAGTAGCTTTGATTAGGGGAGGCAGCCTTGGAAAGTACTCAAACCTTCAGTGAAATTTTACCCTGGCATATACAATACACCCCGGTATGTAAGACCTTTACCTGTCCTCAAATAAGGGAGAAGAAATCCTTTGTATTTTCATGGTTAATATGAAATTATTCCAGGCTGCATAGCATCTCCGTGCTCGGCACGTGGTGCTCCACCGCAGGCTGGCTGCACGTGCTAGGAGTTTAAGTAGGTCTGGCAGGGGCCAGGAGGGGGAAATAGCAATTGTTTTCAGGATGCCGGAAAGTTGTTTCTGTTAACTTGTTTAGTCACTTTGCATGAG
Organism: Gymnogyps californianus; assembly: GCF_018139145.2. Lineage (NCBI taxonomy): Eukaryota > Metazoa > Chordata > Aves > Accipitriformes > Cathartidae > Gymnogyps > Gymnogyps californianus. The sequence goes on from NC_059492.1 coordinate 414,360, forward strand.
GACTATTTCATGTTGTGAAGGTGCCTGAATGCTCCAGTCAGGATGGGAAAAGAGAAAGGCATAGAGAAAGGAGAGCAGGGTGAATGGCCTTTTGCATTTCCACAGAGATTTACAGCAAAACTTTCATGGCTGCGGAGGCAGGAATAGGTTGTACCTCAGCACAGAAAGTCACTGTATTTAATTTCTTCCAAACCACTATGTGTTTTTCAGCATTTCTTCTATTTTCTGTAATCCACTTAGGTTCTGCTCTGTGTGCAATAATGCACACGTGTGTATGTAAGAGACAGCTCTGCTGGGATGGGAGAGGAGGCGCCTACTTGATTTTGGTGCAGTTGAGATGGAGCTTGTCTGAAGAGGTTAGGGCTTGTTTTTAATAAACTGGCTCTAAGATGAGAAGGTGAAAGAGGAGCAATTGAACTCATAGGTCAGACTGTTTGTGAGCATCGGTCGGACAGAGGGGGAAGCCGTGGAGGACATGTGCCTTATGTTTTGCCCAGCAAATTGCAAAAATTAATCAGATTGTGAAAGTAACGTGGAAAATTTCCTTCTCATGGTTTTAAAACCCTAAGGGATAGCAGCTCTTTGGTATAGTATATAAGATCTCTATGCTAAATGCTACTGGGTTACTTAGCTTCCAAAATAAAAATTATTTTATAAATTTTCATCAAACTTCTCTTTTTGAAAGGTGCAATTGAAATAATAAACTTGCTTTGTGAATTTGGCAATAAACAGTACTGCGTGTAAATACATTTAGGTGTACAGTCTTGTCCTGATTTTTTTTTGTTTGTTATATAAATGTTCTAAATTAAAACAGGTTAGATTGAATCATGCTGTTTACTGACCTAGTAGACCAGACTTGATCATTTAAAGTGTCTTTAAAATCATGATGCACATGTCTGATTGATACATTAGCTTCTGTAGTCAGTATGGTACAAGTAAATGATGTAGAAATGTGCCACGTGCGTAAAAAAATCTGTTTGTATCTTGAAGCTTAAAGCTAAATCCCTTGTTTATGAAATCTTCCCATATATGAATTTCGTCTTTTACTTGGGAGATGGCAACATGAGTTTAGAAAGCTTGTGGGTGGAATATATAACAATTAATGTTCTCTGATAGCCTAAATGATAAGCCCCCCAAAAAGTACATAAAGCTATGAACACCTTTTTTTGACAGGCTTTGAAGACTGCTGAGGAACACACGATTTGAATCATTTAAGCGTTAGAATAGTAATACCCATGGAAGAGCCACAAGACTTACCCGAACAACCAGTAAGTACATTTAAAAAGGCTAAAAATGAACATATAAAACAAATTGGTGATCTCACAAATTCAGTATAAAGTTATTTTAATTAATAATGGAAAATAAGGCTTGTACTTAGTATATTTATCTAGAGGTGCAAAATCATTTTGCTGTTAGTAAAATGTGTTGTACCTTTGATTTACTATAATCGTACATGCAACAGTAATAAAAGGAATAGTTATTGTGCCTAATAATTACTTGTTATGGTCAGAAAACCAGACCATTTCAAACCTGTTCTGGAGAAATGAAAATTCACTATTTTAATGACAGAATCAGCATGCTGGTTATTACAGTGTCTATAGTCTTTAGTTCTTCTTGTGCTTAAGATCTTGAAAAGGTCCCATGATCCATCATCTCCGCAGGTGGAAAGCATTTTTTTTAAATTCTGAATTTAACGCTGTGTTCGAGTAGGGAAACGTGTTCGGGTAGGGAAGGTTAAAAATTGCTGTCCAGACATCTTAGATATTTGCAATACTGTCTGTATTATCAGTAACTGATAATATCACATCACAGAAATTTTGGGTAGAGCAATTATTAATACAGTATGATATGAAGTTAAATCTGTATGTCTAAAACATAATAGTGTAGGAATTAAGCAAAAAAGTTTGTATTAATGTTATATTCCCAAATTAAACCTGATGCAAACTCAACCAGAAATTGCCAAGTTACCTTGAGAGTGAAGCTTATTTTAATTTTAATTTTTGAGACCTTTTCAAGTGCACACAAAAACAGTAATATGCTGAGGGCAATTTGGTAATGTTCCCGTTGAAAAGATTTTGCTGCTTTTTTAATGTGAGGATTTTATGTTCTTCAGTTAACTAGTTAGAAAATACATTGTAATGACATTTATGCAATTTTATGACTTAGGAACAAAGTTGAATGAAATGGAAATGTAAATTTACAATTGTTCAAAATATTGCTTGACACAACATGCAAATCATGTGTACAGAATAGGCACAAAAAGTGAAACTAATCAGCAAAAACATATAATTTGAACTCCAGATATTTGTAGGATTTAAAAATGAATTAAATGTCTGTATTAAAAAAGAAAATATCTGTAATTACATCCTTATATAATGAAAACTGCCTTTATAAAATTTTATTCTTCAGGGCATGAGAGACAGGGTACAGCTAATTTTCGGTACATGAAAGCATCCTCTGTAAGCAGATTGTGCTGTAATTTTCAGCTGAAGATTTTCTTGGTAATTTGTTTCAAGTATCTTATGCCGGTCAGCCATTCTGAGACAGAGTATGAGACTATATTGATCACAACGAGTAAGTGAGGTGGTATTTTGAGTATAGTGGCACATTCTTGCAGGAGGAAATGAAAAGAACAATCTTTTTGGTTTTTTGTAGTGAGACCATTCCTGAAACAAGTGAATTTTCCTAATAAAAAAAAAAGCAAACTGAAGTCAGCTCTGCAAAATCCTGTCTGCCTAGTAGCCCAACATTGATATTGTACAAGCTTGTTTTCTTTCCCAAATGATTTTGCTTTTCTTAATCATGGGAACAAGATTAGTATGTTATTTCAAAAAATAATATTTATGGCAAACTGTTGATAACTGAATCCAGAAAGGAGCCTGTAGAGAAGTCATCAGGCTTTGAGTTCAATGTATTTTACTTTAAAAAAAAAGATAAAAAAAAGAAATCGGGTCATTTTCTTGTGTTGGTGTGGACTGATGGTAATAATTGGTCCAAATGTATACAGTGTGTCTTTTCTAAATGAATGTAAGACATCTCACTTACGCCACATACTGCCGCCTGGCATGTTAAACAGGCATGTCTTTTGTCCCTGTTTTTTGAATGTTTCTTCCCTTTTCAGGCCTGAATTAGAATGGAAAAGTTTCTGTGCACACTGCAGTGCTAGAAAACAGAAATAGACATGGGAAGTAAGAGAGCAAAGGGAAGTTTTGGGGAAAATGGTCAAAAATGACCTCCTGACCTTCTCATGACAAAGAAATTATTAATTTATAGTAAGTTATTAATCTGGATTAGTTTTTAGAAGTAATCCTGTATAGTAATCTCTCACTTGTTGAATGCATTGTGGATGCATGTAGTTGATTTTTATAATACTTTATTTAATCCTTAATGCTAGAAAATGACAAAAATCTTTTTCTAAGGGATGGTGAACTTGTGTTACACTCATTGCAGACATCTACTGGGTTGCTCTCGGTTTGGAACGACTTCTTGTATTGGACAGCAACAGCAAGCCGGAGTCAGCAGTAGGGAGAGCATGGTATTGGAAAGGGCTCCAGAAAGACCCAACGCTGCCAAAAGTGTAGAGAAAGAACGATGGTCATGTGTTTGGGCTGAAGATTTTTGTTAATTGAAATTGGCAAAGGGTTTGCAATAGAGTTCTGTGTTCCTGACTGGTGTGCAGTCCTCCGTTCACAACGACATTGCCGCGGTCTGAAATGGCTTTGGCAGCATTTGCTCCAACAAGTCATCGCCTTGCTTGTTGGCTAGCTGTGAGTGTGGGGCTTTCCCTGGTTCTGCTTGGGCTTGGCAATTAGTCTATGAATATCAGTCTGAGAGTTGGATTCAGTTATAGAGCAACTGTTATCTTGACGTCAGGAGGAAAACTTTGTTTCTGCTTTGATTCTGACTCTGTACATACAACTGAACTCCAACACTGGTAGATCTGGGGCAGAAACAGAGTTTTCCAGCACAAAGAATAATTTGGATTTTCAGTTGTAGAAATTTGTGATTTGGGAGCAGGGATCGGCTAGAATGTGTCACTTGACTTTTTTTTTTAATTTTTGTTTTACTTTTTTTTTTCTTTAACTCAGCATAAGCCCAAAACTGATAATGAAATAAAAAGATGGAGATAGGAGCAAAGATGTACCTTATGAGACATGTTCATTGCACTGCAGCAGAACAGCTTAGTGAGATAATGTCTGAAGTTGCTAAAGCTGAAACTTGAATCACTGAGGTAGACCACATCTTTTTCCTTGTTTTCATTTCTTTTCTTTCTTTTTCTTTTTTCTTTTTTTTTATTTTTAAAAAGAGTGAATTCACTTCTCTTGCATGAAAAGTCTTCAAACTGTGATCCTGTCACTTGAGAGGATACAGAGAAACCCTCAGCATCTCTCCAAAGGTTTTCAGAGGGGAGTGTGTGTTAAAGAGGCATTCGAAGAGGTTTCAGCAGCCTTTTCTAAGGCTCATGCAGGAGAGGACGAATAGGTGCCCCATATGGGGTTTGGGGTTGGAGTGTGATCGTGCAGGGCTCAGCTGGGAGTGTAGCGCATCATGGCAGCGCGGTCTCTCGTTGTGCCCCAAACAGCATTGTTAAGATATTGTTACTAGGTGCTCTTCCTGCATTAAATATGTTTTATGACATGTGGCAGGAGAGAGAGAAAATGCTTTCCAAGCCCATGAAGGACTATGTTTAAAACTGTTCCCTCCCACTTAAAGATGTAGTGTAAATTGCAGTGATTAGTGATAAGTAGAAAATGGGGTTTGCATCCCACTGAAGTTCAAGATTTTGTAAATGTCATTGCTTAGCATTAAGATGTTAGGGAGAATTTCTTTTAAAAGCCTGCAGAGATGGGGACTAGCCAAGGCTAGCTGGTTGAGGCAGGGACATGATAGATTGACATTCAAAATTGCTGTTTTACTTTACTTACGCTGCATACTCACACTGGCTATCCCATGTTCCAGAGCCATTTAAAGACAGTATGAAACCCTCTCCAGATTTTATTGATTTTTTAAATTACATTAACTGTTGACTTAAAGGAAAACTCATTTAAAATATTGTTCTCTGTACAACACTAAGGGCACGTTTCTGGCAGAGGGGGAAGATCTCCCATCAGAGGAGGACAAGGCACGATGGCCTTGCAGTGTAGATACTCATCAAGATAGAAGTTCCAGTCCAGGGACCGAAGTCAGCAGAGCAGCAGAGCAGTGGTTTGAGCTCAAGTCCTGACTATCGGGAGGTGTTTTAAGAACAGCTGTTCCATTCTGGTTGTGATGAAAATGTCAATAAAACTGATGTGTTCTTGCAAAACCTTGCTTCTTTTTTTTGTTTGTTTGTTTGTTTTTGTTTGGTTGGTTGGTTTTGTTTTGGTGTTTTGGTTTGGTTTTTTTTGGTAAGTGAGCTGATTTCTCTACCTCCCATATTAAAAAAACCTACTGAATTGAAGAAGCCAGATGTTATCGAGTACCTGACTGGAAACAGCAGCATTCCTCCTGTGAAATCTAAAATTCAAGCTGCCAACTCCAAGTTAATTTTTATTTTTATCCTCATGTAATTTTGGTCTGAAGCAGTTTGATACTTCTTTTTCTGGTGTGATTCATTTTTTTCTATCTCCTTTCCTTAAGAACTCTGTGGGCAGTTTGGCACCCTGAGTTATCCGGTGCAGTGTTGGTGGCTGAGGTCCGTGCTGAGGAGCGAGTGGCAGGGTCCCAGGGAAAAGCTGGAGCACCTGCTGCAGGACAGAGGACGCTGAAAGGAGTTGAGGGGCACCATGGATGGGCAGCAGCCGTGCTCTGTTAACTTGGTGCCCGAGGGAGCTGGGGGAACACTAGTGTGCTTTCCCTTAGTGCTGTAGTTAACATCGTCTTTAGGTGGGGAAGAGTGATACAGCTCCTTTAGGCCCTGGACCTCGTGGCAATGGGGACCAGAAGCAGCATGTATTCCCAGCCAGGCAGGAGAGGGGCTCTGGAGAAGTCTGTGAAGCTGTGGGGCTGAAGAACCACAACAGGAGTTAACGTCAATGCCAGTGTTACCAGCTCTTTGCTCAGATTGAAGTGATGAATGCCAGAAGATTTGAGGCTGTGAGATATCTAAGCCATTGTACTGCCATAGTCTTTTGTCATTGTCTTTGCCTTTTTTGTGTGTGTGATGAGTGCTAATGAAGTTTGTAGTGTTCTGCTGTGAAACACTGGAGGGAATAGCTGCTGGCAAGACTGGTACAGAGATGAAGGCAGACTAAGCTCTAAAATACTGGTAACTTCATCAGGGAGAGAAGATTGTACTTTCAGCTTTCTCCTTTCCATCCTTACTGTTTGCTTACTCCTTTCCCCTTGCTGCTGCCTTGAGCCTTTAGCCTTTTTTGTACCTCTGCCTCCCATCTCCCCCTATCCAACAGGAATTCACCTGTGTTTTATTAATTTATTTTTTAAAAAAGGTTTTGAGCACATTTTGACCTCTCGTGCTCAAATTGCATTTTCATGGCTTTTTATTTATACTCACCTGAGAGAGACAAACTTGAATAACATAGTGAAGTGCTTATGCTAGCGGCTTTCACATGTGGCAGCAGCCTTTCTTTGACTACCGTACCTGAGTCGGGGGACTGTAATCCCTGCAGCCTGATACCCAGCACGTACCTTCCCAGACCCCGTTCACAGAACACATGTGTTAAACAGTGCTGTCTGCTAAGTGCCCTGCGGGGACCGGGATGAACGGTGAGTGCAGCTGGGTACCGAAGCAGCGAGGCTGGCATCTAAACATGCTCCAGAAACATGGAAGGCTGCAAAACTTTCTGCTAGAGGGAGAAGGTGGGGGAAAGAAAAGCCAGTGTATCACAGGAACATCTCACTCGAAAGACTACAGGCTGCAGAAACTAACCCTGTCATCCTGCCGAGGATTTCAAAGTAGTATTTGTAGCCTGCATGCAGAAAACCGAATTTGTGTTCAAGCCAGTACTTTCTGTTGTGCAGTACCCTATACAGGAACTGGATCCAGCTGGCCACCTACAAAAACAGAATAAATGCTGTATTGTTTTTACTCAGCAATGAAAATCAGAACTCCTAATTTATTACAGAAAAAATATTCAAGTTCTGATCTTTATATAATATTTAAATATGGGGGGGGAAGCGAAGGACCCAAGTTTATGGCAGTTGTGCTGAATTTATGCACTATAAGATTTTCGTAAAATTTTTGGCTGTTTTATTCAATTTCCATAAAATTGTCCTTATCAGATGTTTGTAGCTGTATATCCCATCATCTGTTACGTACTTAAATAACATGGCAATTCTGCTAACACGTTCAGCTTTAGCAGTTGTTTTCTAATTAGGAAAAAGCTTGTTTTGAGATGAAGAACCCATGGTTACACTGGTTAGCTCTGGAGTTCCATGCAAGGCTTTCTGTATTTAAACACTAATGCGAACTCTATAGTAACCAGTGGTGATCTGCTAATGGAGGTCTGTGTGCATAGATTCTGTCAAGGACAGCTCTTGTTAGTTCTGTCTCTGAACGTTTTTGTCTTTGCAGGTGAAAAAAGCCAAGATGCAGGAATCCAGAGAACAAAGCTTGAGGTATGTAATTTTGAATTTGATTTTAGTGTGGAACAGTTATTAACGTTCTTTTATCATTATAAGCTTCCATTTTAGAAGCTTGCATATTGTTTTATTTTTCACAGAGATACGGCAAATATAAGTCACTTTGATATTTGATATAATTTTGAGATTAAGTTCCCAATAAAAAAAAATTAATTGGCCCTTTGGTATTAAGCTTTTATAAAAGTGGCTACAAAGAGTCTTAACTGCATCATCAAGCATCCTGTTTTTCACAGAATCTGATCTGATGAGACTGTCATGTATTGCACATAACATGCATTTATTCTGGTGAGACTCAGAATATTTTAATAACATCTGTGCTATGATTCTCAGCAAAACTATGTGGATAACTGTTTTGAGAAATTAAACCCTCTCAAATTGATAGCCTCTTCTGTTTAAAGCTGTGGTATTGTACTATTTTTAGCCTCAGTAGATGCTTTCTGATGTATATCGTATTTAGGAATTAATCACTATTATTACATATAGTGAGAATAGCTATATTAGGGTTTATTCTGTTTCTGTGAGTAGTAGCGAATACTGTGAAGAAAGATTTCTTTTTGGAGCCTCTGACATCCCAGTGTGAGGAGGAAACACTGTGTGCGCCATTCATGCAGGAGGGGACGTTGTATATTGAAGCCCTGAATGGGGACATTGGTACATACTTTTTTTAAAAATCAAAGGGAATACTTTAACAGGAAACAGTGAGCAAACTGTGTGTGAAATTCATTATATGTCTAAAAGTTAGAAATTTGAGCTAATCACTGCAGGCTCCCTTTCTAGCCGGTATGAGGTGAGATGAACCATGTCCTAGGAGGATTTTTTTTCTCTCTGTTAGCTGCAAAGGAGCTGAGGGCAGCACAGGCAGGTCTGAACATGCCGGAGTGAATGGTGTCAATTCTCCTTCAGCACGTTACCCTGCTTCGGTGTAATCACAGCTTTCCTATAGGTGCCAGTAGCCTCAAGATTTGAGGGTAAACATCCTTGTATAGTATTTAAAAATAGAATGGAGGAGAGGGATAAAATTGCATTTCTAACCTGCTTAAATACTCTGTGTAAATATTCTGGCTCTATTTTGATAAAACTATATATGATTTTAAGTTTGACCTATGGAATAGTTTAAAATAATTTATTAGACCTGTTTCTCCTCAGCAACATGATTTTCAGCCGATGTCAATACTCTGGCTGTATTTGTTTTAGCTGAATTGTGGAAGTGGGGAAGGGAAGAGCTGTACCCAGTGAGGGTCCTCTCTTGGGACCGTTAAGCATCCGTAAGAGTCTTAGCACTTTTGTGAACACAGCGTGCTCTGCAGGTCAGGCTGGTCTGCAGGACGCTCTCGGTGGTGCAAGGCAGCCACGGTGCAAGGGAGAATTTTTCTCTGAGTCCGTGAGAATTGAAAAGTTGTAAATGATGGAGAATAAGAGCACTTGGGATGGATGTGTCCCAAGAGCCACAGGTGCATATGTTGAGGGGCAGCAGTGAGAAAGAGAGCGGAAACATGGGCTGGTATAGTATGGTCAGAAACATTATTTTATCTATTACATTTTCCGCAGGAAGTGATTACAATGAGCAGCTCTCAACCTGCTTGCAAACTGCATGCCATTTAACAGCTGCAGATTGACTATCTGTGCCACAGAATCAGAGCATTTTATTCGACTAAGAATAATAGTACACAAATACCCCAAGTCTGCGTAGAAATATGTTATTTTCCTGCAAAACTCATGCTTTATTATGGAAGTCTGCTCATCTACTAGTATTGAGAAAGATTTCCAAGGATTTTGGTTATAAAGGTTTTCAGGGGGAAAAAGCCAGATTATGCGTTTTGCTTAAGCTTCACTACCTCTCACCAGCCAAAGGAAGGAAACTCACTTGCCTTATAACCTAACCCATGGCACTCACTAGCCAACTCCACCCTTACCCTGTCCCAGGAAAGCTGTACCTCTTGCCCCAGGGGATTATCTCCAACCCATCCTGGAGCAAGGAGCTGGACAAAAGGGGCCTGTCACCGCCCGAAGGAGCAGGCCAGGGGAGGATGGAGCTACCAGGGCACTGCTGGTTGATAGCCCGCACTCCTCGGCTCCTCCTTCTCCCAGCCTGCAGGAGCCAAGTAAATGCTACCATGAGTGGTATGTTGTGGCCCTGCTGTCACAGCCTCCCGTGTCCACGGGAGGTTGCCTCGCTGCGGGGTTTGTCCCTGAAGACCAGTGTTGAAGCATCCTTGAACTGGGTGTCACTTCTGTACTTAAGAAATGTTCGCAGGTTACTAGATTATTTTGCATTTGTCACGCACCGTTTCAGTTACTTGTCAATATTTGCTTTGTTCATATGTAGAGTAGGAAGTACAGATAATTTCGTAATGAAACTGCTTTTTCCTTTTATAATTGCCTTGTTGGCTTTAGTTTTATTATTGCTAGTTCTGCAACACAGCTTTTCATGAAGTTTTGAGGCGTCTGTGTGTTATTCTGATATTCTCAGGCTGCAGTTTTACAAGGTGAAGGAGCCAATGTAACTGCTTATTGCTGCTGAGAGGGGGAGTTCTGCTTGTAGCTCAAGTGTGCCCCAAGCACGGTGCTTGCTGGATCCCTCCATAAGCTGAGTCTATTCAGTATCCCAACAAAAATAACTGCACGTTTTTTGTGCTGGATGAGCAAATTAAACTCTCACGGAGAGCCTGAAGGGTGCCTGAGCTGACGCAGGGGAGCAGGAGGCTGTGCCCAGGCGGCAGGAAAGAACTTCATACTTTCCGCTGCAGGCAGCAGCCCCAAGCTGCTAGGTCTGCTGAGCGGTCAGTGAAGCTACAGCCTTATCTTGAGAGACCAGTTGGTGAGTAAATATGCTGGAGGTGATGACAGTTTAATGTCTAATTAGAGCTGCAGATCTCTCTCTTGGGATCTCTGTGTGAAATATCAAAGAGTGCAGAGCTAGTTCCTGTTAAGAGTCAGTTTGCCTCGGTTAGGAAGGTTGAACCCAGGGGTTACGATGCCCAAGGATGTTAATTTAAGAGTTCGTAATGCTAATGATTAGCCTTTGTTTGTCCTGGCAGTCATGTGAGCAACGCAGAAGTCAGCGATCAGAAACCTGAATCTTCAAGCCTTGGTTCAAACCTTCCCATGTCCAGTGAGAGTAAGTATCTTCGGCAGTTCTGCTCCCACTATCTTTCCTCTTTTCTTCCACTGGTCTCATTACTTTGCTTCATCAAGCACAAGCTTTGTCTCCTCCTTGTAGTCCTTAGCCTGTCCTCACTATCAGTTGTAAAGTGAAAGTTTGCTGTGGTGCTTACAAAGCGTTAATGCCTGACGATAAGCAAATATCTCTTTCTAACGAATATTCTTGTGTCACTGCCCCCCAACTTGCTGCTGGGTACTGCTATGTCTTGTCCGCCTTATACATGATTTTTCTTGAGGGAAGGGGTTCAGTTGATCAATAATAATGCCTATTCTAAAAGATGTTATTTTTATAAATCATTATCTCTGCACAGCTGGTTGGGTCTTTTGTAATAATATGCCATACACTTAATCTTAGACTCTGAACTGTATTGAATGTCTGCAGAAATTCCTTATGAAATAAATGGAGGGGAAACTGAGGCAGAAAGTAAAAAGATTGCACAGTACGTGAGAGGTGGAATGTGTCCTTTCTTCTGGAAAAAGAGGGCTGGAGGTTATTACGAAAGTAGGATTCCTATGTAGAATACCTTTGTCTGCCCATACTTATTTATAAGTGTAAATCAGCTCAACTTGACTGAAAATATGTGTCACGGTTTAACCCCAGCCAGCAACTAAGCACCACGCAGCCCAGTGGGATGGGGAGGAGGATCAGAAAAAGAAGGTAAAACTCGTGGGGTGAGATAAGAACAGTTTAATAACTAAAGTAAAATAAAATATAATACTAAATAATAATAATAATAATAATAAAGAGGTATATAACAAAAAAAAGAGAAATAAAACCCAAGAAAAGACAAGTGATGCACAATGCAGTTGCTCACCACCTGCTGACCGATGCCCGAGCAGCCATCTGCCCCTCCTGGCCAACTCCCCCCAGAACCATGACGTTCCATGGTATGGAATAGCCCTTTGGCTAGTTGGGGTCAGCTGCCCTGGCCATGCTCCCTCCCAGCTTCTTGTACACCTGCTTGCTGGCAGAGCATGGGAAAGTGAAAACTCCTTGACTTCAGAGAAGCGCTACTTAGCAACAACTAAAACATCAGCGTGTTATCAACATTATTCTCACACTAAATCCCAAAGACAGCACTGTACCAGCTACTAGGAAGACAATTAACTCTCTCCCAGCTGAAACTAAGACAATATGTAACGTGTAACTTTCCATTGCTAACTGATTGCATCTTTACTATTTTAATCAATGTGCTGTGATGTTGCAGTTGCAGGAGTTACCAGAAGTTTTAGCCTGCAAAATCTGCTGCCTAATTACATAAGTCATTTACAAATTCCAGAAGTTGCATGCAGTAATATTGTGGTTTTTTTTTTCTTTTTTACACCATTACCTAATTCTTTATATGCTATTTTAAAAATAAGAATTCTAGAAATACCGTTACTACATTACTATTCAGTTGAATATTGACATTCTTTAAAAAAAAAAAAAGACATTTTTGCATGAGGGATGTGAGAATATCTAAGTGTTGAATGAAAGCCTTCAGGTCCAAAAGTTCCCAGTTCGTGTTTCCTGTTGTATCCTTGTGCTACATGGGCTTCACACCATGAGTAACGGCAAACACTGAGGACCAGAGGGAGGTGATTCATGGAGCATTCAGAAGGTTCAGAGCGTGTGGCTGATGGTTTGTATTTCTCAGCCGCTTATGCTCAGATTACATTAAGCGAAGGTTATTTAGGTAGCAGAATCCAAATGTTACAGTTAGGATTGCCTGTGCAAACTAACTTGCTCCCCTTAGTGGATGTAACTGATAAGAGAGTTAACTACATGATGATACAAGAGCAATAACGTTGTAGGACTGTTCCAGATAGGGAAAGCCTGACTTGTTGGAGCACATCACTGGCATCTGGAGCAAATCCCAAGGCAAAGTATGCTGCCATCTGTGACCATATTTCTTTTTGAAGGCTGTTAGTTGAGCCTCACTCCAGCAGGGAGAGGGAAGGAGCAGTCTTTTGTCATGTTAGTGATGGAGAATCCAGGCCCCTGGACCCATATAAGAGATATACTGTTATCCTGGATCCCTTCCTAGGCAGGGCTGGAACCTGGGTCTTTTGCCTGCTTCCAAACTGGCTTCAGATGAATAAGCTGGATCCACAGCAGCACAGCTGTGTGTGCTAATAATTTGGGTATGGTGCTTGTAGATCCGAACTGGTAAACCCATGTACTGTGCAGATTTACAGTCACAAAAGTCATCGAGCTTGGAGGTCACTGCAGCATACTGCACCCCAGGGGTGGCATCTGCCAGAGGGGCCGTGCAGTGCCAAATTCTGTGCCAGGGGTCCTACACGTCCTTGCTTTCCTAGTTTGATGGACAGCTGAGTATTTATCAAGTCAGCTCATCTGAATCCAGGGGTTTTTTTTAATGGCTCTTGGGTTAAGACACACCAACTCAAGCCCCCTTCTTCACCCCAACCCAGAATGCTGTAATTAAGAACGATCATGTATGGGATATACTAGAGCCATAGGCAGTGCTAAGTGAGAAGATTTTGAACATCTCCTCCTTGGATTTACAGCCTGAGTGACTCTTTCTTACCAGTTTTAGAGTGCAATTGCTGCGGATTTATTCAAGCAGAAAACTGGAATCATCTCATTAAATGTAACTGCCAAATTTCTTTAGAGATCATCTGAATTTGGACTCTGAGCCTTGTGCATTGCAGCTCCGCCTGTTGTCACTTGACGTGTGGGATTAAGTTTGTTGAGCTGGGAGCCGCTCCTTTTTAAAGGAAAGGCAGATTGCTGGAGCCATGCTTTGGGACAAGTATGTAGAAAAGGGAGGGGGAAGAGGAAAGCTTGGCAAAACAAGCGTCTGCTTTCGTCTCTGCTCTGGGACACAGAAAAGAAATGTTAAGCTTGGCGCAGATGAGGACCCTTTGGCATATGCAAGGTTTTGGGCAGGGCTGCAATCAAAGTTTTGTCATGAGAATTGCAAAAGATGACGGTACAAGCTGGCAAAGAGAAAGAGCACTGTTATAAAGGGAGAAATAGTATTGACTGAATCATCTACCTGCTGTGAACTGGCAAGGAAAACATTTTTGTGCTGTTTTAATGGTGCATGTTTTGAGAATTTGCTTTGAAACAGATATTCAAGGCACTAAAAAACCTTTGTAAATCCTCTGTCTTGGTTAAAATGTACTGTGCATGCTGATATTTAATTGTCATTATTTGTTGGGTTTTGAAATCGCCTGTGTAATTATACAAACTATTTTTTTTCCAGTTATGACATGCACTGATTATATCCCAAGGTCATCAAATGATTATACCTCACAAATGTATTCTGCAAAGTAAGTCGAACAATTGTTACTAAATGCTGTAACTCTTACTTCTTTCTGAAGTTATCTTTTTGCATCTTTATGCATTTCTGTAATGCTGTAAATCACACTTTCATACCTTATGGCAACAGATACTCACTGCTGCAGACACTGAAGCTGATGGAAGTCACCCTTTGGCTTCAGTGGCTGTTGTCTTATGATCACAAGGATAAATGAGTCACTTCAAATAATTAACAACACAATAGTCTTGTTGAATAATGCCCATAATATTTGAGGAATAAACAAACTGGACATAAATGAATATAAGGGGAATATAGGATTTTCTGGTCATTTACCACGTTTGGGGATCTTAATAGTTCTTCTCATTGCAGCGTAGCAGGCCTTAATCCTCCATGCTTGCTTTTGTGTAGTCTCTTTGTGTGTTCCAGTAGTTTTGACACGTACTACTATATTGTATTAGCTTTAGGATTTGGTGTTGTGAGGCATGATAAGTGAAACTAATCGCTTGTGCCTGTTGGAAGGGGGAGTTTGTTCTTCCCCTCTCACCCTGCCATCCCAGTCCTGGTATATGCACTGGTGCTCTGTCATCATGAAGGAGAGAGTTTCCCCTGGTGTCACTGCAAGAAACAGGCAGCATATATAAACCCAAGAGCCTGTCGTATTGGGAAACACAAGCGGGTATTACACTAAGAGCACGTGTCAGTGTGTATTGTTTCTTCTTCCTAAAGCGATTTTTTTTGTGTCTTCTGGTTTGGAGGCTGAAAGATGCATAATGTAAATAGTTCTTTTTTACTTTTGTTCTTTCTTTTTAATAAGGCCATATGCACATATCCTTTCTGTACCTGTATCGGAAACAATGAGCCCTTATCCTGGTCAGACTCAGTACCAAGCACTACAGCAGTCTCAACCCTACACCATCTACCCCCAGACCACCCAAACCTACGGACTACCTCCTTTCGGTAAGAAGTAACTTTTCAAAGACTTCTCAGTGCCTGCAATTGTCTTATGTCTCATTGAAAAGCCAATGTTAAGCTTAACCAGGTGTGTTGGAGAGAAGAGTTTGTAGGAGAGCACATGCCTAACTTAAATTGTAGATCGGTGTCTACAGTACTGATGGGACTTCATATTATAAAATATTATTTCTTACAAAGCTGTTCTCCTGGCCGTTAATTTGGATGTCTCCCCATGAAGCTTGCCAGATGGTTCTTAGTTTGGGATCATAATTTTCTCCAATTGTGGTGTAGCTGTGTTTGTGCAGTTTCCTTGTCAGTGGAATCACACAAGACCCCATACTACAGCATCTCTGCTGAAGGTATTTTTCCTTTCCTTTTTGCTGGCCAGGATAAAGACTTTTTTGTTATTTTATCTTTCACCAAATGTAATTTCATGCTGAAATGTCACCAAGTTTACTAGGCAAATAAGTTTGCTTAAGTTGCTCTAATACTTGAGCCCTCTATTAGCCATTTTTGTTTTTGCAAATGATTGAAGGATAAGAGTCCTGTCATAACTGAGCAGCTAAAGCGTGATGACAGGGTTTGAGCTATTTGCCCTCTGCTTCCTTTATAGTGCACGGAGGGAGAGCCACACCTCTGGGGTGTTGGTCTGTTTTAGAAGATAATGGCCATCTTTCTCCATGATGTATAAAGGGAGTTGAGGATTAGCAGTGCAGACAGAAACATCTAACTTCTGAGTGGGTTAGCTAGTGAAAGGAGCTGCCTGGTCTTTCCTTGTACTCTGTATAGTAAAGTGTCAGGCATTGGGGAAAAAACCACACGATTGACTATCCCCCACATGTATGAAATTTTATGACTGATTATTAAAAATTAACATTTTAATTTCTCTTTTCATTTTTGATGTTGCCCTGCTTGGTTTCATATGTAAATATTGTATATTGTTGCCAGCTCTCAAAAGTGTATGGTGGCGGAGGCTGTTTTGCCCCTTAGCACCTAGCTGTAATGAGAGGGGAGAGCATCACCCTTCCGTGCAGGTAACCTGGGGGAGCACCACGTGTGCTGTCAGTGAGCTGCGCAGCTGTGAGATAGCCATGAAGTGGCTGTCTCGGGGCTTGTGGTCGTGCTGCGTAGCTAAATGAACAGACCCTCTTGCAGATTTACCTGTAGTGCTAAAATCTTAGTATCTTCAAGTGTAAAAGGATGAATTTTTCCTTAACTGAAGAACTAGATGTCTTTGAATAAAACCGGCAACATTTATGCCTTTTGTTAGCTGCTGACAGAGCAAGAACTTTTATATAAATTACAAAACAACTGATTTGTTGTGGTATTTTTGAAAGATAGCGTAGAAAAGATCATACAGCTAGGCTCAGTTTTATTAGACGTAAGTTACTAATTCTGTTTAAAGTAAGATGGCACAAATTGCTATCTTTATGAGAAAGGTCAATATGTAAAACGAATCTACATACCTTTCTTTTTTTCATATATATACACCTGGGATTCATGAAAAGGAGTTTCATTGTGGTTGAGGGATCCTTAGGAAGAAAATGATGGTTTTGTAGTAACTGGGATGCAAGGGTTTGATCAAATGGTATCTCCCAAATCTCATTTGCCCAGTATTAATGCTGAGATACATAGTTCTGACTGATCACTTGAATACCATGAAGTGGGAGCGTTGCAGGGTGTAAGTGTTGGGCTGGTTTATTAGCCACTCAAGGCTCTTCAGGAGAATAGGGTCATTTGGGTGGCTGTTTGTATTTGCTGCTTCTGCATTTCTAGCCCAGCCCCTGCCAGTAAGGTTCAGGTAGGACTGCCGTTTCAGAGGTTTTTAAAAGCAACCAACCCTCCCCACCACCTGTCATGATGGTGGTCTCAGGATTTCCAGTGGGCGAGGACCTAGTTGACTCTGTGTTACGTGTCCGGGGGAGCCGAAGGTCTCTACCTGTTGTGTTTTCTGAGCTCCCTTCATTCCTCCAGGTGAGCTTTTGCCTGGAAAGCTGAACCAGTGCGGAGAAGTCTGATGCTGTGTCCGTACCCGAGTCTTCAGTTGCCGGTGCAGTTTGTCTGCTATCTTTCTAAACACTCTGTTCCTTTTCTTTTTGTCCAGTTGTAGTGTTGGGTGTTGTCATGACAGTCTGTTACCTGCAAACCATGCCCAACCCCACGTTATGGTTACTGGAACATACTTCTCTTCCCTGGGTGCCTGCACTTTGGTTTCAGTGCCTTGCTGCACTGGTTTTTGCTATATCTGAACAGTGACTGGTGGTTTCCTTTACTTCATTTATTTGGTGTTTATTGGTAGTTTGTTGTGGACGGTGCACTGAGGCTGCTATGTATGTTCTTAGGTATTTTACTGTGTCGCTTTTTTTTTTTTAAAGGCAAATATGTGTAAATATGTGGAATCCTCCCTTGAAGTGTTAGGCCAAGATGTTTAAAAAGGTGTTTTAGACTTACTTCTAAAGTTTTTTGGGGGAGGGAGGATGTAGGGGGTCTTGTTAGTGTTTTGTGTGTGTGTGTGATGTTTTGTTGGTGATAGTGGTGGTGGCTGTATTTGCAGGGAGGGTGTTTGGTTTTTTTTAATCCAAAGGTTCTGGAATTCAGGGGTAGTTAGCTGCTTCAGTGTTATACTCTGAATGTAACAACAGAAGTTCTTCTGAAGACTTCGGCAAGAGATCAGCATTTTCTGTTGACTTCATAGGACCTTTTGTCTGTTAAACATCTTCTGAAATGTGATCAGTTACTGAAATGTCTTGGTATGGATTTTGTAGTCTGTTATTAAATACCTGAATTTTTAGTCTGAATTTAAGTGTTAGGAAGATGTTACAAGTCGTATTTCCAGTAATGGAAATCGTACTGGAGTGGTACCTGCTCACTCATACTGAGAAGATGGACCTTGCATGGTGTGATGGACAGGTGGAGGGTAGAGGACTGAACATGCACAGTGCAGAGGAAATTCTACAAATTGTTTCTGCTCACAAAATCTCCATTGAGCAGGTGAGGACTTGGCCAGCTTGGTCAGATGTTTTACCAGCATCAAAGGGCCTGTTCCAGAGGTTTGCATGACTTTCTACTGTATATTTGTTTCTATGCCAAAAAGAAGGCATCAGTGATTATCTAACTGGAACAAAGCAGATGTATTTTAAGCATGAAATTCAAGCAAGCTGACAAATGCAAGCATAGTCTTGAGATCACTCGGGTCAGGATGCTGCTTTCAGAGAAGAGATGACCTATGCTCTTGCCAACTTGTCACCTCTCCTTGTGCTGTAATACTTTTTTGATGGTGTTTAGTGCATTGTTCTGCATGGGACATACTTGTGGTCTGGAGAGATTTTATTAAAGAAGTATTAAAATAAGAGTAGTGACATACAAGCTGCATATGTGTGGCTGTAAGTTGGTGTTAGAAACACTGTGGATGTGATGGTTTACATTAACTCAAGAAAAACCTACAAGTGATGGGCTATCCTGTGTGGGGCCTTTCCACGTACGTACACGTGTCCCGTGACATTCTTCTGCCCCAGCTGCGGTGCTGCCGTTGGACTTGGAGGGGTCTCATTCCCCCTCGCCTGGCTTCCTCTCTGTCATCCTTGAGGCTGTGCTAGCTTATAAATGCCGTCTTGCAGAACAAGAGGGAAGGACATGTGCCACCAGGCCAAGAGTGTGCCTTGCTGTATGGAAAGTAGAACACGTCTATACTGAGAGATGACAAAGAGACAGTCATGGAAAGCAGCGGCTGAAAGATGCCTTAACACACGACCTGAGTCAGCTCCTGCACTCACATCCAGCCAACCCTGCGAACACCTCTGACGTGTGTGTCTGACCTGGTGTTACACTCCTCATATGTAACCATAATTATCCTATAGCATTCAGAGTTCGTTTGTGTTTCATTGTCACAGTTATTAGGCACTTCTGTGTGTCCTGTGACTGTCTCATTATGTTGCTGTCTGCTCCTTGTCCATCTGTCTTGCACTGTAAGGAACTGTTGGTTACTGTCCCCTCTAAAAATTACTCCCCTATTTGAAGATTGTGGCACTCCCTTTCCAGACTAAACAAATACAGCTACTCCCACTCTCCTTAGAGGATCTGTTTCCCATACGTTTTATTCTGGATTTTCTGCAATATATCTACAATCTTTCTTAAATCAGTCTTTCCCTTTTGTTTGCTAATTATCACAGTTCTAGAGGTTTGAAACGGTAACGAAGATGCAGCTTCAGAGTCGAAGAATCAAAACCCTAGTGTGGCTGTACAGATAGGTGAATGACTTAATTTGACTCTTAGGTGACAGTTTGAGATCAGGTACGGAAATAAATCAAAGAGCTGTTGCAGAATTTAATTCTGACAAAGCTGCAGCATGGAGCAAGTTCTTGGAGTTGCTGCTCTTGTCCAGCTCTATAGAGTCTCCCGTGTCTTTTGGGTAAGAGACTTAGAGCTTGTAGCCCGTGGCTCGTCCTGCTAGAGCGGGTGAAAGGCTGCAGGTGGCTTTCGCAGCCTTGGTACTGTTTTTTGGGGGGTTTAAGAAGGAGGGTGGTCTTTCTGCTGGCCCTGAACTTTGTGCCTAGCTCCAAACGACCTTTGTCCCTCTGCTTTGCACATTCCTGCTTGTTTTTAAGTAGATCCTCTCAACCGATTCCTGCTTTCTAACCAGGGCCAGGGAGAAATGCCTTTGACTTTGGCTGTAGGTCTGGAAACACTTAAACAAAAGCCTGAAGAGCCCTGAAGAACCAGGCCTGAGCTGAGCTACTGCAGTTGGATGCTGTTTTCACCCCATCAGTGCAGTAGACTAGACCTTAACACAGCACCTGAGCTGAAACCACACTGCTTATGTGTGCCTTGTACAGATGAATTACAATCACTTTGCTGTCTCTGTGCTTTGCCCAGTGTTGTTACAAATGCTTTCCAGAATGACAGGAAATCTAGAAGAAACGTTTAGATTTTTTTTCCCCCCTTTTTTTTTAAGGTCTGTATTTGCTGTTGTCAGTCTATGAAAGTTACTGACTTGGGGCTTGTTTTAACATATTTAACCCAAAGCCCAGTGAAGTGGTGGAAGCGTTGACCTTGACCTTAACAGATACCAACTTCAGCCTTGCTGTGTAATAGCTGAGGTCATTTGCAATGCTGTGCAGCTCAGCCCAAACATCAGAGGGATTAGCAGTTCCTTTATACTGACATGGCAGTGAGTCTTACTGTGACACTATCAGATTTTTAGTTGAAAGCTTTGGAAATTGGTCTTGTTGGTGCTTTTAATTTTCTCTTTTTCAGCCAGTTTTGTCAGCAGCTGTAATCCATGCACAGCCTGACAGTCAGCACTTACTATTGCAGAAATTAAACATTTTCCATGTGTGATTTGTTACTTGCTTTTGTGATGAGCAAAAATCTTAATCTGAGGTAGCAGCATGCTGTTTGGTCCCAGCATATTTGTTTGTAACTGGTCCAATTTATCTGATTCAGGTGCACTGTGGCCAGGTATGAAACCTGAAAGTGGTTTAATTCAGACTCCATCTACAAGTCAGCACAGTGTTCTTACCTGCACTACAGGGTTAACCACAAGCCAGCCCAGCCCAGCACATTATTCTTATTCCATTGAAGGTAACTTGGCATGGTTTTTATCTGCATCTCTCTCCACCTAATTGAGTCCAGATACCACAAATAGAGAGGCTTGCACGTTTGTTCTTGGTTTGTGCATGCTTCTTTATGCTTTGCCTCTTTTCTCTTTGTGCGTGTGTATGTGTTTGGTTTTGTATTTGCTACATACCTCTGTATGCACCAGGCTGGCTTGTTGGTGCCATGCTGATGGACTTAACAGGGTGAAGAGCAAATGGGCAGGGGAGAGGAGACTAAATGTTGTATTCTTGCATGCCTTTACTGGGAATGCTCTTGCAGCTCAAGCTCTTTGTTGGTGGTCTTTAGCTTGATGTCAGGAAATATGCTGACTGACATTGGGGATTTTTTTTAATTTTTTTTTTTTAATTCCTTCTGGAGGTAGATGGCTCTTATATATTACACACACGACCCCCCCGCCCCCACCAGGCTGGTGGATCTGCTAGAAAGTGAATTTCTCAGTATAGAACTAGCCTACAAATATTCCAACTGCTGGAAGTGCCACATCTAAGAAGCCAGGTGCTGAATTTCACCAGCTTCCAAAGCAATTTTTAGGAGTAAATGTGCCAGTTAGCTGAATAATGGAATATTGTTGCTTATGGCAAATATGTGCAAATTGATACTTCTTTTTTTTAGGCAGGATTTTTGCCATTTATGTTTGGGTGATAAATTGCGAAAATTCGTCTCGTTCTCTGTAGTTTTTTAAAAAGCATTTCAGGAATTCTTAATCTATTTCTTGTGTGATATTTTCATAGAATAATTCAGGGACTTCAGGAGATCTTTAGTTCAGCCTCCTGCTCAAAGAAGAGTTGACACTGAATTCAGAACCAGGTAGCTCAGGGCTTTTATCCAGTTGGGTCTCAAAAGCCTCCGAGGATGGAGATTTCGCCAGTTCCAGTGCCTGACTGTCATCATGGTGAAACTTTTATTCTTTTGTCAACTCGGAGCATCCCCTCTTTCACGTTGTGACCGTTTCTCTCCTTCTCCTGCTGTGCACCTGCAAAAAGAGCCTGGCTCTGTCTTCTTGATTACCTTCTTGCAGGTACCAGCAGGCTGCTGTCAGGTCCCCCAAAGCCATCTCTTCTCCAGGCTGGACAGTCCCGCTCCCCCCAGCTGCCCCTCGCAGGGCGCATGCTCCAGCTCCCTGACTGTTTTGGTGGCTCTTTGCCAGACCCACTGAATTTTATCAACATGTTTCTTGTGCTTGAGGCCCCAAACTGAATGCCGTATCTAGATGTGGTCTACTGAGTGCCAAGTAAAGGGGAATAACTCTTAAAATTAGCAATAAGCGGGTTTTAGCAGATCTTTCACTGATAGGAAGGCCATGTGGTATGTCATGGTACTTGCTCAGCTTGCGTCATTGTGACAGTAAATGGCCCAGCATAATGTTTATCCTTAATTTACTTTTCACATTCATAACATGAGCAATACAACACTGGAAATACTACCTTCCTTCAAACATAACTCTCCTCCAGGTACTCTCACCGGCAGAATGAATTACAGTGTTTTTAGCACTAGCTTTAATTTCCAAGGGTCAGAAATGGTTCTGCATAACGTGACCTCTGGCAGGTTTGCCAGTGATGTACCATGGCGAGCATGTGAATCCCTGGGGATCGGTGAGGTGACAGAGCCACCGTCAGGCCTCGCTCTGCAGAAGGATTTTAAACCATTTGATCCACACTGCTGTGAGAATGTGTGGTTTGAGGAGAGTTTCCCTGCAGGCTGCTCTTTGAAAGTGTCAAAAAGTCACCTGAATTGTGTAAGTGCTATCGTTTTTTTGAAAAACTTTTTGCAAACTGGCAGGAAACTTCCTTTTTCGGATTTGCTACGTTTCCTTTTTGTCAATTTAGCAAGCAGCCTGCTGAGGGGTCAGGTCAGTACTTGGGCTGGTGCAAGGGAGGTGGTGGAGAGCAGGAGCTGGAAGGATGGACAAAGTTGCTTTATTAGTAATCTCTTGAAAATCTGTCTTTTCAATCAAAACAGTAGGGTGATACACCGTTGTATGACGCTGCTGTCCCACCGGAGGTGTATTTCAGTGCATGGATATGGTTTAGTCTGCAGATGCTGGACTGAAGTAATGCGATATTTGAACCCTGGTAAATGGTCAGGTGACTGAGAATTTTGCTTTTTGTACTCACCCGAGCTATGGCCATGGTGGTATGTCGCAGAGGCACTTGGAAGCACTTGGACCGATGTGGGAGGAATGGCTGCTTCTTGCCTCGCCTCTTCCTTCCCTGTGAGAGCAAAGCAACCAAGTGAAACATAAAATGCATTAATTGCAATTTCCCTTCCCAGCACATGAAGCAGGTTGAAACATCTTTGAAAATGACTGAAGCAAAACCAAATGGGATGAATAAGGCAGGGGAGGTAGGGATATAAGGTCTGAGGATAAGGTCTGGAAGTGAGGGAGAAAGAGAGGAGAAGAGAAGAAGAGTCACGGCAGCTTCAAGGCAGTACTTGTGTTTGCTGATCTTTGAAACCTGAGACCATGAAGTGGTCCCTTTTGGCACATCCATGCCAAACATTTTTGCATGTTTTTGGCTCATTCACAGGTAAAAGGAACTGACCCACAGTGCAGAAAGAATTAGGTTAATCTGTGTAGTGGGAGCTGTTTGTAAAGATCTCATGTGTAACGCTGTATAGATAAAGGATAATTAAAAAGGAAATGTTGGAAGGAGACCAGAGTTAAGATAAACAGTGAAGTTCATATGAGGGAATCTGTGTTTTTAGCAGAATCCCAGCACTTGGAATCTTTTCTCTATGATTTCTTAACTTCCGTTATCTCAGTGGAGAAGCAGCCTCTTCAGAGCACTACAGATGAGAATCGCTTTCTGTTTGCTCTCCGTGATAATCTTGAGAGAGGTGGTAGAATAATCTGTCTTCTCGATAGTTCATCTCCTCCAGCTTCGTGGCAGGTTTGTTCTGCGTTAGCGAGGATCTTTTCTGGAGAGCTGCTCTTCACAGTGCCCTAGGAAGTGACATTTTCTTAAGGTAATAACAGCATTGATCATTTCCGTAACATGTATAGTTGGAAGGAGTTTTATTTGGAAACTAACCCCTGTTCCCTAGCAGTTGCTTATGAGGAGTATCTGTGACGGGTACCTTACTCTCACAGTTGTGCTTCTAGTAGCTGCATAGCTACTGTAGGTACTTGAGTATCTTCATTGCCATTATTGCTGTTCAGTGCAGCCTTTTTCCCTTTTCCTAAATGTTCTCCCCCAAAATTCTCTCCCATCTGTTTTTGAACTCTGCTGCTCCTATCTATGAGGGGATTCCCAGGGGCTAATTACTTACCTTTGTTTCTGCTTCCGCAGAGATGCCACCCTTCACATTTCTCACCTCTTGTAAATATTGCGTATTTCTGCACCTCTTTTAAGATATATTTCTTTTGTTTTTCATCTTTTTTGAGGCATATTTTGGATCCATTCCTCTTTCCAGGAGCTGTTCACCAGGTAGTATATGTGCTTGCCATAACACAACATACATTGATTAAGAGTTCGTGGTGGGGTCTGTTTCCCTGGGGTAGAAAGACTGAAGCCTTCAGAAGCTTGAGTTCTTCAGTCTTGGGGTGAATTCTGCATGGGTGTTATTTGCAGAAAGTAAGGGCTTTTCTCAGAGTGATGGTAGAGTAGGCGATACTGTGGATTTCTGCAAGTCTTTTCATAAGCATCTAAAAGTGATTTTTGGTTTTATTTGTGTGCAGAGAAAGAAGGTTTAGCAAAAGAAAATATTTCTTGGTGGCACCTGGTTGAGTACATCCTGTTTTGTTCATGCTGATTTCATTATTTGTTTTCACTAATCCTTGAGGGTCCCAAAACCCCATGTGGAGTGATGTTCAATGGAGTGGCCCTGTGGCTGTAAAACCACAAGATCTGCTAAATGACTGGTGTTCCCAGATGGTGCTCTAGCAGCCTCTTCTGTGTTTTGGAAGAACCAAATGCAGTGACATGAAGGCTATTAAACATCTTAAAATTCATACTAACAGCTACATGTCTCTAATAATTAGTCCTACAAGCTGTTGACAAATTATTTCAGAAGGTCTCATCCAAAAAACAGTTGTAGTCTCACAGAGATATGGGGAGATATGTTTGCTTTCTCCAGTAGGAAGCACCCTTTTTATACTATTTGAAATATTTTTTCTGTTTCCTTAAATTTTTTGATCTAATTAGACTAAATATGCTAAGTTCAATGCAGAGAGAATTTTTTTTTATCAGAGCTGATTTAAACACATTCATATCCATTTTACTGATTTATTCTGATTATTTTTCAGCTGCTACTAATTGAACATCAGAATGTGATTGTTGTCTTCTCAAAACTTTTAGTAAAGATGTGAAACCATTTTATACTCCAGTTGCTTAGCAGGCATGGAGGGAAAAGGTTTCTGAAAAGTACTGTTTTTAAAGATATGCTAGCTCTCCTTCCCTGTAAGCCCAGTTGAAATGTAACTGGTTTCGAAATACACAACTCTTTTTTTGGCTGTTAAAGGCAGAGTGCTGCTGGAAGCACAAATGCTTGCATATAAGCCCAGTAAGTGCTTATTTCACAACTTGGATTGGTCTCGTCTCTTGTGCTTTTCTAGAAGCATTTAATGCAGTAATTCTTAATTTTACAGCATCAACTACCAATGCCAGTCCAGTCTCTACATCCTCAACTGTTGTCAATATTTCCACATCAGCAGTAGCCAGCATCTCACAGGTAAAACTTCTTCCTTGTTATATTTATGTGCAGCATCTCCTTCACCTTTTTTTAACACGTTACTCAAAACTAACAAAGGAAGGCCAAATATTTGCATCACTTCAAACGGAGCACAATGGGTACTAGAGTTATGGGGCTCAGTATGTAACTCAAAGTCAGCAAAATTACTCTTGCTGTCTCTTTGACCATGACGTTTTTCACTTTGGCCTTCGCAACAAACTCACTTCATCTGTTCAAAGCCGTTTCCTTGTGTGCAGATTGTGTGGCGAATCTTAAACAAGATACTGAGATCTCTGAAGAGAGACAGTGGAGAAGAAACAATAGAACTATTTTGAGAACCAAATCTACAGGGAGGATTATAGGTGGATGGTTTTTGAATGCCTTTGTTCTCCCTCAGCAAGAAAAGGAAAATAGGTTGTACACAAACAAAACAAGCAAAAAAACCCCCAGTAAAGTAAGAGATGCATTCTGATGGTGCTAGAATAGAACAAAGTCAAAAAGCCCTGCAGCTACCACAGAGCCCTTCCCCCTGACTGTGACCTGCTGTGTGTAATACATAGCACTGTCAGCGGTTAACTGCCATTCTGAATATTTAGATATACAAAGGAACCCTTCAGTGTCACAACTTTGCAGAAGGAGAATATAGGAAGTGTGGAAAATGCAATGGATGCACAAAAATCCTTGTATGCTTATGCTGTTGCTTTTTAAGCTTCTTTCATTAACATAAACTTGCTTGAAGCTGTAAGGGGGAAAAAAGATTTTCTTTCAGTAGTGCAGACCAAGGTACCTGGTTCACAAATCCAGGTTCCTCTTTGAGGGAATCAGGAGTGCACAGTGTGCTAGAAGAGTGTGATGTGACATTTGGGGTGGCTGCTTTCTTTACTATCAGTAGCAGAAATTAAAATCTTCAAGCACAGCTTCAGGTGCTCAGTGATCTCCTCCTAAATGAGTAAATAGTCTTCATAAATGGATACATTTCATCACAGCATGCAAAATAATTGCTTGCTGCAGTTTATCCTGTAGCTCTTGTGGCTGGGATTGCGCCCTCAGCCAGTGCCAAGACCACTCTCTGCTGCTGTCAGTACATCTGGTATCAGAAAGTAAAACGCAAGACAAAAGCACAGATTCCAGAGCACAGACAGAGTGGACTGATGCCTTCGCATCCACTCGATACTCCCCTGTTACTGTCACATCATTCATAATGAATTCATTTTTGAAGAAACTGGAGGCAGAGGAGTGGTCCTGTGATTGCTGGCCTCCTGTCTGCAGAACCTGCCTGTGGAGGGGGCTTTTGGGAAGTCAGATCTCTCAACCCTTTTTGGGGATATCTTACATATGCAGAAAGAAATAGCATAAAGTCAGACTGTGCTCTTGCTGGGTTTTCTCTTTGACAGGCATATTCTAGCATAAAAGTCATGTTAACAGAGAGTGTTTTCTGAAGGAAGTATCCTATCGTAACTAATCCTTTCCTCTAACAGGAATATCCTACGTACACAATCCTTGGCCAAAGTCAGTACCAGACCTGTTACCCGAGTTCTGGCTTTGGAGTCGTAACACCAGCAGACAGCAACACGGAGAGTACTGCATTAGCAACAACTACGTATCCAACCGAAAAACCAAACGCCATGGTGCCTACGCGAACGGCGCAGAGACATTCCTCCGGTAATGGTTGGATCTTTAACAGGGTGGCTGCAAAATAACTGTGATAAACAGTACAGTATGCAGACATGGGGAAAACTTTTTTCCAAAAGGTAATTGCAGCACCTTTGCGTGCTGGCCTGGACAGGACATTTGCCTTCCATTGCCAGACTGATCTCACTGGTGTGCGGAGTATTATGGTGGGCCAGCCAAACTTTGGTATTGGAAGTCTTATACTGCTGCAGTTCAGGAGACACCTACCACATGCTCTGAATGCCCTAGGGAGAGGGAATTCCAGGGGTGACTTGAAGAGTTTCCAACAGCAGCTCCCTGGGGACCGTTGATTCTGTCACGTGTGGGGGCTGGGTGTTCACTTGGGCTGCAGGGCAGTTGATGATACCCAGTCTCAATAGCTCCTGCTAGCTCTTTCCCTCCTGCAGCCAGGTATTCAGATGACCTGACAGCCGTGACACAGCTGCCAATCCCAGTTATGGGAGTCCTCCGGGACTGCTCATGCATTTTCAAGAGCTGTAGTTCGGCAATCACCTCTCGATGAGTTGGTCTCTGATGTGCCCAGGAGTACATCCTTTCCTTTCTTCTGCTTCATCATGTAAACTGTTTTTTAAGTGACATGCTTCGCATGTGAGCAGATCTGCATAGCATCAAGTTACCTGGCATTTGTCAGGGGGAGAATATTTTAGCTGGTAAGAGAAGAGATGGAGAAAGTGGATTGAACAGGTTTGATTGAATATTGTAGAGAAGTCACATCTTTGGCTGGCCTTTTCCACTAATGCCGTGTCATGTACCAACCGCAGTGGTGTCGACTAAAATTTCCTCACCAAAAATACAGTTTTCTAAACTTAACAAGGACAAGAGCAAAGACTTAGTGCTTCTTCTGGTGTCTTATGCAAGGAGTTATGAGATTCTTCCTGTGTTGTCAAACAGTTTTAAATTGAAATCTGCTGCTTTTGCAGATTGGTAGGCTGGGAAAAAAAATAGAGATTCCATTCATTTTTGTTGGTGCCCTGGGTCTGGCCAGGATGGAGTTAACTTTCTTCCTAGCAGCTCTGCTGGTGCTGTGTTTTGGCTACTGCTGAACAATGCTTGTACAGTGTCAAGGCTTTCTCCCCTCCACACCCTCCCCGCAAGCAAGCTTGGGGTGGACAAGAACCTGGAAGGTGATGGAGCTGGGACAGCTGACCTGAGGTGACTGAAGGGATTTTCCATACTATATAATGTCATGTTCAGCAATGAAAACTGAAGTAGAGGAAGAAGCGGGGGCGTGGGGTTTGGCTTCCAAGGTGGCTCTTGCTTGGAGATAGGCTGGGCGTCAGCCTGCTTGTGGGAGGTGGTGAGTGATTGCCTTTGCAGCACTGCCTTCTCCATCCTCCCCAAGTCCATCAGTCATACCTGAGCTCTGGCAAGTCCTCAAACTCATTCAAGCAACCTGAAAGCAGGGATGGGTGGCTGCCAGTGAGCAAAGCATACAAATCGATAGTCTTGAACTCGGTGAAGTTCCAGACCTCTCTCACCTTTACCTTATGGGATGCTACTGACAGGGGATGACAAACACCACGCTGTGATGTTGTAAATCAATAAGCGTGGTGCTTCAAGCACTTTCCCTCTTTCAGGAAGCAGTTGTTCTAGTTGGGGTGAGCAACGGCAGATTTACCCGTGAGAATTTGTTCTTATTTGATGTTGAAAACCTAAGGAATTGACCTGTTATTTCCAGGCACTGGCCAGGGAATGGCCCAGTTGTTAATGTTTTCGGTGCCATTTTCTTAGCTCAGGAATTCTCCAAGTTCACCATTTTGCATGAATTTTCGTAGGAATTGCAAAGTCTCGTCTTCAAGACCTAGACTGAATTCAGGCTCTTTCAAGTCCCCTGTGCCCTCTGCCTTCCCACTACAGTTCTGGTCCTATTTCTGAAGTAGTTAGTCAGATGTCTGGGATGTTAACTCTTCTGCCTGAACTGTTAGTAAAGGATTCAGAGAGTATCTTCCATCATGGTCGTAATATTCTGCACATCAAAGCATTGATTTTTTTTTTAATT
Source organism: Gymnogyps californianus (assembly GCF_018139145.2). NCBI lineage: Eukaryota > Metazoa > Chordata > Aves > Accipitriformes > Cathartidae > Gymnogyps > Gymnogyps californianus. Next base: position 443,301 of record NC_059492.1, read on the forward strand.
TTTTTTTTTTTATGGCAGTGCTTTACTCTTTCCCTGAGAAGCGTGTTCTTACCATAATGTATCCCCATCAGTCGTGGCCATAGTGCTTGTCCAAGTCTGTGTCTCCAGGGCCGAGATCGTCCCTGTTATTCTTTACTAATCCTTGGATAGGCCAATGGAGCTGTAGTCTAAGTATGTCTGTTTCACAGTTAGCACACTGTGGATTTGTGTGTGATTAACACACTGCAGATAACTCTGTGCACTGGCTATTGTTTAACTGTTAGTCAAAGGCTTACAGTGGCACAGGATTGAGTAGTGTATGTGGAGGTGGCAACAGCATGCATTGTATAGTGTTGCTTGACACAAAAGGCATTTGACTAGTCCAGGAAATCTGGGAGGGAGAAGCATCGTTAAATACTTTCCTTTGTACACTCATTCCAGACCGAGGGTTTCTGGTGCTCTCTCAAGAAGTATTAAACAATTGAGTAATAAAGCAGTTCCAGGGTAGTGAGACATCTGAGGGGTTACAGGCCGTAGGATGGAGGGTGCTCCGTCTTTGGCTTTGTACTGCAGGCAGGATGCAGTAAGTAGCTCAGTCCTGGTGGACTGAATTGAGGAGACAGAGCTGTTTTGAAATGATGCGACAAAGAAATCATGTTTTATGTTCTAATAAGGGTTCAACTACTACTGCATCAATAAAGTAAGATAACATCTTACCTTTTGCAAAGGAGGTTTGTGGCCAAATGGTATAAGCTTTATGTTGGTGTTTGTTTTGAGACATGAGGGGGTGAGAGCTGTGTGATTTCTTTCTTCTAGGAGATGCATCCACAAGTCCTTCATTATCAAGAGCAACAGCAAGTAAAGAGTTAGATGAGCAGGCAAGAAAAAACATCCCTGGGAAGAACAGGGGGAAGAGGAAAGCAGATACCTCCTCCTCACAGGACAGTGAACTAGAGGTAAGTAGTAATCCTGTTTTCTACAGATAGCATTGCAGAATAGTGTGGTGGTAAAAGTCTGCCTCTCTTTCTTTCATCCTATCCCCATGGAAATGGAAGGGGATCATAGCATCATAGAATAGTTTGGGTTGGAAGGGACCTTTAAAGGTCATCTAGTCCCACACCCCTGCAAAGAGCAGGGACATCTTCAACTCGATCAGGTTGCTCACAGCCCCATCCAGCCTGACCTTGAGTGTTTCCAGGGACGGGGCATCTACCACCTCTGGGCAACCTGTGCCAGTGTCTCACCACCCTCATCGTAAAAAATGTCTTCCTTACATCTAGTCTGAATCTACCCTCTTTTAGTTTAACCATTACCCCTTGTCCTAGCACAACAGGCCACGCTGTCTCCGTGTTTCTCCAAGCCCCCTTTAAGTATTGGAAGGCCACAAGAAGGTCTCCCCAGAGCATTCCTTCTCCGTGCTGAACAACCCCAACTCAGCCTTTCTTCACAGGAGAGGTGTTCCATCCCTCTGATCATTTTTGTGGCCCTCCTCTGGACCCACTCCAGCAGGTCCATGTCTTTCCTGTACTGAGAGATAATTTGAGAAATTCCCATGACCCATGTTACCTGAGAACTGGCCCAAATGGGTTCTTCAGTGATCCTTGACAAGCATCACTTAAATGTGTCTTGGAATCATAGTGGCGTCAATGGAGGAGACATCTGGATGTCTCCAGTACAGCCTGCTGCTCAGAGCAGGGCTGTCCCCAGCACTAGAACCATGGCTTTGTCTATCTGAGTCTTGAGAACCTCCAAGGTTGAAGATCTTCTACTTGTCTGGTGATCTGTCCCAGGACTACGACATCCACCTGGGGAAGGAGGTTTTCTGTCTCCAACCGGAATCTCCCAAGCTGCAAATTTCCCCTTCTTTTTCCATGGCAATTTTCCGTCTGCCACTACTGAGAAGAATTTGTCTCCATCATCTTTGCAGTTCCCTTTCAATTAATTCTGGTCTGCTATTAGATGACTCTTAGTCTCCTCTTTGCTGAGATAAACCATCACAGCTCCCTCAGCCTCTCCTCTAGGCTGCTGACCATCTCAACAGCCTTTTGCTGGCCACTCCCTCGTTTCCTCACATACCTCTGGAACTGGGGATGCAATCTGGAGTGACCTTCCCAGTGCCACGTAGGGTGAGACAGCAGCTTCCTTCTGTCAGCTAGGTACACTTAGTATTCTCCAGCATGCAGCTCATCTTATCCACAGGGAGAGAGTGCTGCTGACTCATACTGCGCCTGGTGTCCACTGTACACTCCAGCTCCTTCCAGCCTGGACCAATACAAGGGGTTATTCTACCCCACATGCAGAATCTGCAGTTATTGAACAACTTCTAGTTCCTGTTGGCCCAGTTCTCAACTTTATGAAAGTCTGCTATTCAGAAAGTCTGCTATACTGAAACTCTGCTATTCATCATGCCAGCCAATCCCACGTATTTATCATAACAAAGATATCTCTGATAAACACCGAGGTCATTTACCTGGAGCTCTCCAGATCACAGACAGTAAACTTCTACCCTAGCAGGGCTCCAAAGTTCGTTAGCACTCCAAGTTTTTGCTTTTATAACTATAAAAGCAAGAGAAGCTTTTGAAATAGTTTGACCAAGAGAGCCTTACTCTGAGTATGTAGTTGCACTGTAGCAATATATAAACTCCGCTGCAATAAAGTGAAAGAGTTTAATAATGTGTTCAGCCTGTAAGATGAATACTGTTGTTCATATCTGTTAAAAGCATACTGCAACTAACCACAAAATTAACCCTAAAACTTGCTCCTTTATTGTAGCTCAGTGCTTGGAATATCTCAACTCTAACCTGCTTTTATTCTCTACGCAGCGAGTGTTTCTCTGGGACCTGGACGAGACCATCATAATCTTCCATTCACTTCTCACAGGGTCTTACGCTCAAAAATATGGCAAGGTAATATTGTCTTTTCTGTGGAAGAAAAACCGTATCTGTCATGCAGAATTAAATGTTAATCTTTGGAAAAGGAATAAAAAATGACATTTTGTTTTAAATGTATAAGGTGATACTTTTAACTTGTTGGCAGTTTGGGGCGGGGAAAGAACACTAAATTTGGCTTTATACAGGGCTAGGATATGGACATCACAAACACTGCCCTTCTAACAATACAAGTCTTAAAACGTCAAACTTTTTTTATCATCATTGGGAATTACTGAGGTCATAGCACATAGTGAAAGGAAGTATTTTTTCTCCTTCAAAATATATTGAAGATTTTTGAATGTTTTGTTTGTGTTGCCTCTGAAAATGCAGCAGTCCCTGCTATGCCGTACTGAAGTGTTCTGTTACATTTTGGGTCAATGTGTTACCAGAATGTGGATTTTTTTTTTTTTTTTAATCGAGTTGTTTAAAATATTAGGGAAATTGTAGTTCACGCCACTGAATGCAGATGGAATTACATCAGGCATGATATGCAGCAGAAACTCTGCGCAATGTAACTGATGAAAGATTTATGACAACTTCTGCCTGTAACCACAGTGAATTTACATTTTCTCTTTTTGTTTTGCCAGGATCCAACTCTAGTGATTGGCTCAGGTCTGTCAATGGAGGAGATGATTTTTGAAGTAGCTGATACTCACTTGTTTTTCAATGACTTGGAGGTACATGGCAAATGTTTTCGAAAGGCAAAACTCCACGTTACCTAGTTAGAATTACACTGCACCGTTTGTGAGGGCCATTGTGCTTTAGAGCCACTTAATGCTGAAACATAACAGTCTGCCAAAACTGAAGTGGTTCTAAGCACAACCAAATCAAAGAGGGGTACTCTTTTATCTGAGACAGGCATTCTGCAGACTTCTCGTGTCATGAGCTTTCTTTGCTCTCTGATGGGTTTCTACTTGAACCTGTATAAATAAAAAGAGTGATGTCTGCTTTGTCTGATATTTGCATTCTGGACTGGTAAGCACTTCGCTTTCACTGATCCTGTTTTGAAATGGAGACCAGAGATGTGGGGAAAAAGGTGACCTTGAGAATGTCAGTTCTCAGGGCCTTTGACTAAGCCAAAGACAGAATACAACTTGTGCATCTCAGCCAGTGTCTCAGTAGGTTACATTGGCTGTGTAACAACTATGAAGGACACGCTTCCATAGACAAGCGTGCTGCACACATGGAGGTCCCACAGCACCCTCCATTTTTCTTTCCTGCAAGCTATCTCTGCTGCTCTCCCGTTCCCATCCTGCCTCAAGGACTTCTGATCAGCTCCCATCCTCTTTCATGTGCAGTATTCTTTGCCAAATTAAATACATCTCACTGTTCTGCACCACTTCACAGAAGCTGAATATAAATCTTTACTTTAATCATGTCAATGCCCTATGCTGTGCTATGATATATTATCAGATAGTAATGGACACAGTAATGCGACCTATACAGGAAGGTATCAAGTTATGCCAGAATCTGGAATTAAATGGTTGGAAATAGCAAATTTCCTGACTCATGTCTTCTTTAATATGAGTCCACAAATATGGACTCATGAACCTAATTTACAGGACTAGTTTAAAGCTTAGGAAGGCTGAATACGAACAGTGAACAATTAATTGTAGGTGCATCACTGATGCACATTGGGGGAAAACAAGATGTTTTTGTTGATCCAAATAGAAACTTAAATGAAGTTTCCGTTTGTGGCTGTGACTACTTGCAGCTGTGAACTTTGCAAAGGTGGTAATGACAGTTACCTCCCTGCCCCAGAAAAAAACCCCAAACACCAAATGCAGTCTCTTGTGCTGGAAAGGTAGTCATTGATATGTTAACTATGAGATCAACAACAACACTTACTGCTGTAGGTGTTGCTTAGTAGCAGCAGTGGGAAGTTCATGAAATGGGGAAAATTCACTTCTTGTCCTAGGGTATTTGCAGTTTATCTCTGGGTTAAATCAGCTGTGCTAAGCACCAGAGTCTTGGCAGTGCCGCCACGCTGGTGTTTCACTCCAGGGTTCATGCTGTGGTTCTCTGGTAACGGAATTGACCATTGTGTTGATGAAATGGAATATCGGCACTTGACCAGACAACGTGGTTTGGGGGTATTTTTGGTTTTGTTTGGTTTGTTTTTGTGAAATGGCAAAAGGGTTTCATATGACAAGTGAGCTGTGAGTCCAACCTCTTTAGTGAGTGTCGAAGCTCCTTTTTTGCAGACAACTCAAAATGTCATAGAAACATGCTTTTTTCAGACTTTTGTGGTACTTCAAATCCCAGTCTTGGCAAGGACCTGCAGGTGCTGAGAAGTAAAACCTAGTCCTGGAAGACAAAGCTAATGGAAGCTGTGTATAGGTTTGTGGAGGCAGTATGGCAGGGCTTGTTGCTGTTGGGAAATGTGAGGGGATTGTTTTATATCACACTTTCTTTAATCTGCAAATTTCAGTATGTTTCTGGATTACAACAGTGTGACTTTATTTTTATTTTTTTCTTAAACAGGAGTGTGACCAGGTACACATAGAAGATGTGGCATCTGATGACAATGGCCAGGATTTAAGGTGGTGTACTGATGAATGCATGAAAAGTATAGCTGATGTAATCTGTTTTTTGTGGGGACTTCAAACCCAAATGGGGTTAAGGGATGGAGGTCAGCATTGCACAGGAGATGAAACTTGGCAAACGGTGTTTGTTTGCTGGGTGGTATTTCTTTGAAGACCTACAAAACATTAAGACTTTCAGAACTATAATGTGAATTATATTGTCCACTGTTGAATGTTGCCTGTGTGCTCAATGACATGTGATGAATGGAGAACCAACACTCCAAACTTGATGATCTTGACCTTTGAAAGTCTCCCTGTGGTTTGCATCCCTCTGTGAGCTGGTTGTGCACACTATCAGGTGGGGTGAGGGTAAGTTTTCTGCTGCGTTAATGAGCTGAACTGGCTCATGGAAAGGTCTGAGAAGTGCCTGTCTGTCAGGGAGAAAGAAATATGGGGAAAGTGGTGAAGCAGGACCTGCTTCCCGCAGTCATGAGCTGGTAAAGCAGCTCATCTGCTCGTGGAGCTGCAGCTGTGATGTAAAGAGACAGATGTTATGTTTGGAAGGTACTATGCTGGGGTTTATCGCTGCAGGATTAGAAAGGGGTTAGTGGGAAGGATGCTCTGGATCGCAGAAGAGTGAGCAGTCAGAGAGCAAAAGAAGGTTTTGTAGTAGAGGGTGTGAAAGAAGAGTTGAATTTCAGTACAGCAGTTCAGAACCGGCAGCAAATGTAGTTGGATACCAGAGTACGTTGCCCGTGGAAGTCAGTCTCCGCTGTCGGGGTGCAGTGGTGGTTGTGCAGAGTTCCTCTCCGAGGTGCTTTTCTGGCTGCTGTCAGAGCTGAAGTCTGCAGCCCCGCCAGAAAAGCTCTAGTGATTCTGCTGCTGTGGCACACGTAACAGATCTGCTTTTCTGAAATAGCAACTACAATTTCTCCACGGATGGCTTCAGTGGCTCAGGAAGTAACGCAAATCACAGCTCATCAGTTGGTGTCCAGGGTGGAGTGGACTGGATGAGAAAACTGGCCTTCCGCTACCGCAGGGTACGAGAGATCTACGACAAGTACAAAACTAACGTTGGAGGTGAGTGTTCACCTGCACCAGTATCTGAGCACTAAACAGAGTTTGTGGTGCCAGACTCCATCCTTCCTCAGAGCTTGTGCTTTCCTGAACGTTTGGACATGGAAAGTAACCATTCTCCTAGTGCTAAATGGGGTCAAATCTCCATGGAATCTAAGAGGGTACATCTTCCAAAACTGAACAGCATGCCAGTGCAGTCTGTGAATTATCATGTAGATAGGGATGGTCAGTCAATCCTGAATCTAAGAGAAAATTTTGGTGCAGTGTCCCTTTGCAATTTTGTATGAAAGGCTGCCTGTCACTCTGCTTAGAACGGGCCTAAATGACTTGCATATCATGCTGCTTAGGAGGTCTTTTCACTCGTGTCTTCACAAAATCTGTCTTTCATCATGCCATTGTCAAGAAATACAGCGTTAACCCTTTTGGCTGTTGTGCTCGTAGTCTGACATGACATCTCTACCATCTGTTCACAAAGTCACTTAAAATCTTCTAGTTTTGCTTCCCTTCCAATGCCAAAGTAGTAATAATGACGCAGACCACAGATACCAAATGTAGATAAACTTTCTGTTTAGTCTGAATCCTGGCATTGATGTCCCTGGGGAATGGGTGCTGCTGGAGCAGCTCACCTGGCAGGGTGACTTGGCCTGGTGGGTTGTGGGTTTGGGTACCCTTTGCCTATGCAAAAAAAACTTGATAGAACGTTTTCTTGGACATATTTCCTGAAAACCAGGTGTTCAAAACTGTAACTTGCAGCCTTAAAAATCTATCAGTGTAAGTCTGCATTTCAGTATGCTGCGATTACCTTATTTCTGGTAGGGATCAGACCATTATTCCATATTTTGCACGTGGGAAACCTGGATGCAAAGTTTTTCAGGACCTGTCTAAAGCCACATGGTAAAGCAGTTGTTGGTGCAGCCCACAATGGGTCCCTCCGTGGCCTCATTGTCAGAGGACTGGTGTGCTTCAGGGCTGGAGTGACGTGGGGGATTTGTACGTTATGGCTGGAAATTGGGTGGAGAGAGGTTCAGACTGGAGGTGCTCCTTTCTTGTTATGTTTACTGACGGGAGCAGGTTTGAGTGTACGGGCTCCATTTCTGGCTGCTTTTAATTCAAAACTGGATGCTTTGAGAAAATGATATCTAAAAGGGATAAAAAACATGGGGATAAAAAAACAGGGGATTAAAAAAGACATCTAAAAGAGATTAAAGTGGAAAGGGTCCTTGGGAAGTAGGAAGTCAGAGGGGGTGACTGCAGGAGTTCCTTCCCCTGCTGTCTGTGGCCTCGGACAACACCTACTGCTGTGAGTGCTTTGTACAAGACAAATGCATTTTGTTGCATGTATCCTGAGAAATGGTTTGAAATAATCGGAGAAAAGGATCTACCCAATTCCCCACAGTCAGAGTCACAGATGGGGGTCTGGGCTCATCCGTGTCACTGGAAGCTGATTTCTCCTGTTGCCTCGAGACAGGCTCAGCTTTCAGATGCCTTCAGTACCATGTTATTTATTGCAGAACAGACAGCTGTTAAATTGAGTGATGGTGCGCTCTGCGTGAGACTTGCCAACTCAGCTGGGAAAACTTGTGTTGCTTGCCTTCCAGGCCTTCTTAGCCCGCAGAAGAGGGAAGCTCTGCAGCGACTAAGGACTGATATAGAAGTGCTAACAGATTCCTGGCTGGAAACTGCATTAAAGTCCCTGCTACTCATACAGTCCCGGTATGGAAACTGGAAATGTGTATATTGCTTTCTCAGCCCTTTCGCTCACTTAGATTTGCATGCAGTGCTGTGTTGCAGCAGTGTCCATATGTAATACTACTGCTGTTTGTCACAGGTACTGGGAAGCAAAGTGAATGAGTGCAGGAACTCCACTCATGAGCACCCTTTGGGATTTTTCTGCTGCAACATCTGTTGTTAGGAAGGTCCCCATAATAGGACTGTGCTTACAAAGTTGCTTTTCTGCCAGAGAATTTCTGTTTAAAACAAAAAGCAAACAAACAAAAACCACAAATCAAAATCTTGGCCTAAAAAGCCTCTTGAAAGCAGGACAACAAAGCACATGGCACTTTGGAAAGCTGAGCAAGCTGCCCAGAGTAGCCCTCGGCACCACTGGCCATAGATGGGCTTTTACAAGTGTTTTTCTTCTTTTAGAAAAAACTGTGTGAACATCCTGATCACAACCACCCAACTGGTGCCAGCTCTTGCCAAAGTTCTCCTCTATGGATTGGGCGAGGTGTTTCCCATCGAAAATATTTACAGTGCTACAAAAATAGGTAAGGAGTTGTGCTGAGTACCTGGCACTGAGGCGTCTGCTGTGGACTAGCTGAGATTTTTACACAGAAAATACAATTTCTGCAGCTGAGCAGCCCCCGTGGCTGCTGTGGTCCAGCTGGCCATGTAGTAGTGGTGGCTTCTGGCCTCACGAGCTGAACTGGGTGTTATCCCCTTCCCAGTAAGACAAGAACATGTTTCTGTACTGGGAAGAAGGGACCCGTTCAGGCTTCTGTTACTCTCTGCCTACGCTCATTATAGTGGGATTGTCTTTTGGCAGGTAAAGAGAGCTGTTTTGAGAGGATCGTGTCACGATTTGGAAAGAAAGTCACCTATGTGGTAATTGGAGATGGGCGTGATGAAGAGGTTGCAGCTAAGCAGGTGGGTTTCTGACTCTGCAGAGGTGGGATGCGGGTCGATGCAAAGGGAAGTTACTGCAGCAGTCTTTTCTGCAGGGACTATTTTTCCAGGGCTGAACTCTTCAGGCCCAGGCAGCCAGGGGGAAACTTTACCTTTGAAGCAAGAGATCTTTCACTACGTTAAGATGGGGAGTTTTCTGGCTCTTGGGGGTTTAAAGTTTCTGTTCTGCTGTTGTTTAGGATTGCGTATAACATTGTCCCTGTAAAACAGTATCTTGATGTTGCATGTCTTGATCATAGCATGCAGCTATCAGTTAGGATGATGCAGTTTCTCAGAAGCACAGAGGGAGTCTGGACTCAGTTGCCAGCAGCCAGATCAATACGCAGCATCTACCGTTAGTCTGAATTGCAAACAAGGAGCAAACAGTTTGATTGATTTGGACAGGCCTGAATAGGTTGTTCAGTCATGCTAATTAAAGGCAGCGAAGTGCACAGACTACTGTCAGGACATCGTCTCTGCAGGCTTCACGCTGTCTGCCAGGTGGCAGAGTTGTCACCTACGCAGGTTCCCTGGGAGCCCTGGCAGGGCTTTCCTGGGTGAAGCAGCAGCTCACAGCTGAGCGCTGAGGTTTCCGTCATGAGCAGGCAAAGCAGCTGATAGTCGGTGCCGGTGCCCATCATAAACAGATGTGCAGATAAGATAGGCTTCAGATACCGATGTGTATGTGGCTGAGGTCCTTCCTGAATATGGTATGCTCAGACAGTGCTGTCACAAACGCCGTATTGCACAACCCTGCAGGTGTACCTTGACAGCTCCCACCTAGCTGTAAAATCACTCCGATAAACCTGACTTGGTCATCTCTCTGTTACAGCACAACATGCCTTTCTGGAGGATCACAAATCACGCAGACCTCGTGTCCCTTCACCAAGCCCTCGAGTTAGACTTCCTGTAAGAAGTTGGAGCAGAGGCATGACTGCAGCTCCCGCAAGCCCTCTCCATCAGTGGGGAGGCAGAAATCTCCTACATTTGGGGACTCACTTTTCAGCTTGATGAAGAAAACACACCTAATGCAAACTGTACAGTAGAACATGACACCAGGTCATTTCCTCAGGAGTGCAGGCCCTGCCAAGTACAAAGGTGTCCTATAAAGAAGCACTAGACTCAGCAGAGCTAGAGCTTGTCTGAAGAAGAGACTTACAGAAGCCAGCTGAATTCCTCTAGCAGGTAGTCTCCAGAGGGAGCGGGTGATACAACAACAGAAGTATTTGTAAGAGCCTTTTCCTTTCTATTCAGCTTAGTTGTAGAACCCAAGTAAACACAAAACCTTATTTTTATAGAAAAATATTGATGGCAGAGCTGAACCTCCCTTGTTTCGCAAAGCTGAAGAGAGCTATGTTTTTTTTCATAGGAAATATTAATGAAAATGTCAAAAATACCTCTATTGCTGTGAAATGTGTCCTCTCTCCTTCCCTGGGTGTTCAAAGCAGTTAATTTATTACAATGTCCTTATGTTATTTCCTCAACGTGGGATTACTGGAAAATAGAAAGATAAGGGAATGTTTCTGGGATATGTGGCTCCTTGTAGAGGAAGGTGTTGGTGTTCTGAGTTGATCCCGGTGGCTTCTAGTCAATGTGTGCACAAGCCCTGTTAACAAGCAGGAGATCATTGGATTCCAGCTATCCATGACCCAGACCGCAGATCCCACAGATTTTCCCTGTAAAGGAAAACAAAACTGCCTATGAACATGAGATACAGCACAACACTATTGCAGACTGCTCAGATGTGAACAGAGTCCTCATCTGGACTAGGAATAATTTGAGAGAACTAAATCCTCGTGAATGTTACAAAGAAGGATATGGTTATTAACTTCACCTCTGCTTTCCTGACTCCATTTGTGAGAGTAAGTTCCTTTTAGTAGAATCAGATTCAATTTTCTTGTATTCTTCTTTGCATTAGCCTAACTACATAGTTAGAAACAAAACCCTTGTTAAGAGGGACTTAATTTTCTAAGACACTGTGACGTGGCAGCCTGGAGCACACTGGCCTTGGGAACGATGGTTATGCTGATTTTTCTGCTACCATCTCAGAAAAAAAGGCTGGAGTCAGTGACCTGCAGTAGCACTGGCCAGAAATAGCCAGCTGGAGACTGAGGGCTGGCACAGGGCGCTGGTTTTGTGCCAGGTCAGGCTGTGTTCAGTGGTATCTGCCTCCTCCCTGTACCCCGAAGGCACCAAATCAGCAGGTGCCTGGAGTTTCTGGACAGAGGACAGATGTCTGCTGCACCCCACCGCACACCTCTGCTGCTCCTGCTGAGCCAAACACCGTGGCTGCACCCAAACCCCTCCAGATCTCTGGTCTCCAGCCCAGCATCATCCGTCTGGGACCCATGGGGGACTGGTCTGAAAGCATGTCACTTCAGGGAGGACGCTGACCCACTTGGGCTGTGCCCACAGAAGCAGGTGATGTGTTTGCTGCATTCTTTTCATGGCATTAATCACTGAGGAATAATTTCCATCAGTGCTGGGGGAGTTGCTGGGCCAGCTCAGCACACTCTCTGCTGCGCCCTGGGAGCGTCTGTTCCTGGACCAGCTCTGGTCACCGCTGTGGAGAAGGTGTCTAGAGCAAGGGGTTTGGCTCCCCAGAGCTAAGGGACTGGACACAGAGGTCTCTGTTTCACATGTTCCTAGCTCCAGTTTTGCCTTTTTTTTTTTTTTTTTTTTAAATTAAAATCAGAGGAGATTCTCCAAGGTGGTCACAGGAGTCAGGAGTGGTCTGCTTTCCGTCCAGCTCCTTGCTAGGTGTTGGCCTTGTGCTCAGATCTCAGGTGGATGCTCTGGGTCTGCATATTTCCCCAGGAACTCTCTGCTTCAGGAGCATGCCATCCGTGTACAAGCTGCTGCCTGCGAGCACCGTGGCCTCTCGTCCCATTAGAAAAATCTGAGGAGTTAATTTCTGCTGTGGGTGTTACTGAACAGCTCTGCGGAGGGGATGTCCTTTGGCTGCACTGAGAGCTGCCGCTCTGCTCGCAGCTGCTGGCCCAGCAGAGCCCCCGGAGCAAGCTGGGGACGTGCTGTGTAGTGCTCAGCAGCAGGGTTTGAAGAGAAGCAGGAGCAGGAGCCCACGGGGGATGTTCTCCCATCCGCCGCGTGCACAAGATGGAGAGCTCAGATGTGTTACCGGGTGTTCCCACGCAGCTGGGGCAGCCCGTGTAGGTGTGTGCTGGTGTTTCACAGCAGCGTAGGCCCCGTGCAGAGCAGGGAGAGATGCTACAGGGCTACAGCTCCATTACTGCTGGGTCCATAAAGAGTCCGGTTCATCTGGGGTCCCTGTGAAGTGTCATGACTGTGTCAGCCAGAACGGATCTGGTGGGAAGTGAGCCATGACAAGAAGCAGCCCCATTGCTCCCAGGGTCTGAAATGTTACCAGAAGATCAGGACTTATTTGCAGTCACTGAAGAGTCTGTGCTGGATCCTAAACACCTCTCTGCGGGTCCCCAGCCCATCCAAAGGTCTCCTGTAAGCGGGACTGGGAGATGTCCCAGCCTGTGAAACAGCCTGTTCGGAGCACGTCTCGTACTCTGGCTGGCTGAACTTTGGGATTAAAACCTGTGCCTTAACCTCCCACCATCCAGCGTGGCTGAGCGGCCCCTTTGCTTCACTAACGTCCAAAGCAGCTTGCAGGAGAGCCGTGCTGGCCTGCGCTGGGAGGTGGGATGTGTTTTGCCCAGGCACTCGCAGCGAGTGCTGGACCCAAGGTACCAAGCAGCCTGGCAGCTGGCTGGCTTTGCTTTGTGTTTGTTTACTTTAAAATGTTTTAAGGAAATTTTAAGATGTTGGCAAAATTTTAGCTGTGTGGAACTCTTGCAGCCAGTGACATTTCATACTGATATTTATACAATGTTTCCTTGAATGTATGTAAAGTACTTTTATAATAGGAGGTTGATGGTACATTTCTGTGTTTATGTTTAATAAAGGTTGACCTGGCTATTTTATTTTTTCCTCTGCTGGCTGAATTTAAGACTTTTCCTGTCTTTCGTGTGGCAGGAACAGCATCTCTATCCAAGCATTGATTTATCCAAGCATTCTGTCTCTGTGCTCTCCCGTTACCCCTGACCTGGCTGTAGCTGAACTGGTGACAAACCCGAATGCCTGAATGCCAGCCAGCCTGCTGGCCCGGGGTGCTGCCGCCAAGCCCACCTGGGTGCTGCCACCCTCCCCTCCAGCTTCACCGCAGCCGCGGAGGCTTTAAAAAACGACCTGATCCACTAATACTTGCTGCCTCCAAGAGCCCTGGGGGAGATGTCCGTGCTGGCACTCACGGAAAGCAGCAGGACCCCCGGAGCCCACAGCAGCCCTTGCTGCGCTACCGACCCCTCGGCAGGAGGAGAGGGGTGAGCCCCGGGCCCTGCTGGCTGCGGAGCCTTTGCCCGTTCATGGTCTGTGTAATGGGAACTGTCCTATGAACTGGAAAAAAAAAAAATAAAGTCTTTATTTTCTATAGTCACTGCTTCAGCCTATTCTCTGACACCCCTGCAGTCAGTCCCTGTCCCCTGTGATGGCCTGGGCTGGGCTCAGTGGCACGGACGGCGTTCAGGGCAATGGTGCCGCAGGTCACAGCGCAGCTGCTGGCACCAGCTGCCGCCAGAGGCCCTGCTGCCCTGGGGTGTCCTGTGGGAGCCAGCGGTGGAGGTACCGGCTCCTTGGCTCCGCTGTGGTGCCCAAGGGAGGCACACCGTGCTTGGAGAGTCCCGCACAAACCTTCCCTTCCCTTTTTCTTTTGCACAAGGCCAACAAACAGCCCTCCTCCCAACCTCTGCTGTGGTGCCACTGTCCTTGGCCTTGGGTTTAACTTGTTTCAGGAACAGCCATGAAATGAGCATTTTGGCTACTCCTCCAGCTGCATCCTGCTGCCTCCCCCTGCCCTGGTACGGGAGGGTCCCCTCCTGGGACAGGGTCTTGCCAGGAGGGTGGGTGACGGAGGCGAGGGGAAGGGACCAAGGGCTGATGCTGTGGGCAGCCAGGATGTGCCACGGCTGCTGGCTGGGCAACAGCAAAAAGAGCCAGGGGCCGTTTTGGGGCCTGCTCGGGTTTTGGCACTGAGCTGGGCCTGGGAAGCAAGCGGCAGGAGGCGGCACAGCCCCACGCTGACCACATCAACAGCCACCTATGGCTGAGAAACCAGTCACGGCCAGCTCCAGCCTGGTCACAGCATCGGGAGCACCACCCAGGGTGTGGGGAGCACTGCCTGGGTGTGGTGGCGGGAATGCCAGCAAAGGGACCAGGAGGTGCCCGTAATAAGCTGGAAGCGCTGAGCCACGCTGCGGCCGTACACCAGGACACAGCCACTGCCCCCCCAGGAGGACGGGGTCCCATAGTGCTACGGCACCCTGCCAGCCCCCACCCCACAAACAGCACTTGCTGCTCGAAGGAGAAAAGCGCCGGTCTGGGGCAGCAGCAGAGGGGTGACCTGCCCAGCCCAGGCCCCAGAGCCCAGCTTCAAGCACGAAGCTTCAGCTCTGCCGCTCTCTCAGCCCACAGCAGGAAGGGAAAGACAGGAGGGGACCTGGCAAAGGTGGCAAAGGGCAGAACCAACATTTCTGTCCACGGAGAATCCACCTTGGAATGTGCTTCCCTGTTTCTGAAGGGGCAAAGCACTGCCATAAGGCAGGGGGACAGCCCCCACATGCCCTGACCCTGCACCATCCCACAACACCCTCCCTAGGGTGCGGGCACCCCACCACCTCTGCCCACCTGGGGCAACTGCTCTCGCAGCGCAGGGGAGTCCCTGCCTCCTTCCCCGTCCCTCTCTGAACGTGGCGATAATGGGCGATCTTTGACCTTAACAGCAAAGCAGGAGGAGGAGGAAAATCCTGGCTAGAAACAGAAAAATCAGACAGCCGCTGCCAAGGAGGGAATGAGCTCTCCCCCCCACCAGCACCCACCTCCCTGAGCAGCAACGGCAGCAGCAGGCACAGGAGAGGCACAGACAGAGAGAACAAACCCTTGCTCTTTTTTTTTTTGTAAAAAGCTAATAATAAATAACAAGAGAAGCTGACACAGCAGTGCAGCCACAACGTGCTGGACCCCCCACGAACACCGTGGCTCTCCCTGAGGCCGAAGCCATGGGAGCTGTGCTGTGTGCTGTGGAACTCACCGGGTACTTGTACATCACCCCTGGTTTCTGGCAGGCCCCTCCAGCTGCCCAAAACAACAGCCTGGGGGGGGGCAGAACCCAGAGGAGGACTAACAAATCTATCTCCCCGGCAAGTCACTTTGGAGGAGCCAGCCTCAGACAGCAGACTCGGCAGCAGCAGCCCCATTCAGGAAGTGCTGCCCCACCGGCCGGGAGACGGGGAACTGGGCCTCGGCCAGCCATCGCATCCGCCTGTTCACGAGGTCTGGCACCGAGAGCGAGCGGAACTCCAGCCCGTCGGTCCTCCGTTGGCATCCACCTCGTCGTTGCCACCCTCTTGCTGTGCCCGCACGTTGGGGTGCAGGCACTTGTAGTAGGTGACTCTCAGCACCAGCCCCAGCAGGTAGCAGGGCAGAGCAGTGGAAACCACCGGGACAAGGTACGAGTGCTCGTCAGAGGGGGACCGGCACCAGAGCCAGGACAGGACCAGCAGCGTGCTGTCCACCAGGATGAAGCCGTGATAGATGATGCTGCGGTACAGCGTCCTCCCCTGCGCCACGTTGAACCAGCTGAAGTAGAGGATCACTGCCACCATGGCCCGGTACAGCTGCTCGGGGCCGGGTGACTCCATGAAGTCCGTGCCCTGCAGGCTGACCCAGAGGAACATCGCCAGCCACACGAGCGGGAAGTGGACAGCCACGCCGTAGGGCCAGAGCAGGGCAAAGAGGGCGACCGCGAGGATGCGGGGGCAGATGAGGAATAGGTTCCACAGGAAGTAGACGATGGAGGAGCCCAGGCTCAGCTCGTACTTGTCCTGCAAGAAGGAGCGCAGGGACTGGTGGTAGTCCAGTAGAGACCAGGTCACACACAGGAACGCAGTGCAGATCCCCAGTCCTGCAAACACAGTGGTGGAGATGCTGAGGGCAGACTGAGGGGGGCCCAGCCTGGCTCAAACCTCCCCCTGCCCGGCATTGCTAAAAGGAGCTTCCCACCAGCTTGCAAAGCAGCTGCTGCAGAGGGTCAGAACCTCAGCACCTGCATCTCTTCCCCGGCCTTCCACCCTCCCTGAGGAGGAGGCTGGTGCTCGGCCTTGCCCAGGAGATGGGGAAGAAGCAACGGGACCGAGCGGCTCTCCAGAGCCCGTCTCCCAGACAGGGAAGCCCCCAGCCCACACGGGCAGGAGATGAGTGCTGGCTCCACCCAACCAACACATGGTTGGGCTCCCCGTTTCACTGCAGTGACACTTGCTCCCCACCCCAGGACGGGCACCGAAGCACCTCCTCAGCAGCCTGCGCTCCACCCTCCGCCCACATCCACAACGGCATCTCCCCGCTCCCCAGCGGGCTCCTGATTTCTCTCCTGACCCTCAGCCTCTCCTGAGGCATGTAGGGGAATGACGACAGAGGTCCCCCAGCTTCAACCCTCCCACCCCAAGCCCAGCACAGTTCATGGGGGCACGCGAGCGCAGGACAGGGGTCCACCCTCCTGTGTGTCACGCCAAGGGAAGGAGCGATGTGGGAGAAGAATGACACCTCAAGCAAGGGCAGTGTCCTGCTGGGTCCCGCAGCCCCGCACAGCCCATCTGATCTGTCCCACCCAAGCCTGCTCTGACCTCAGGCCTGCACCCCCGCAGCCCCAGACCCCTCACCCTGGGAGGGCTCTGCCTTGTTTGTCCGCAGGATAATGTAGAGGAGCAGGGTGAGCTGCGGGGTGTTCTCCAGGAAGGTCTCAAAGAGGCGCAGCATGCTGATGTCATGGGAGAGGAAGGCCATGCGGCTCTGCTCCTCCTCCTCCTCTGCCTTCGCCCAGCACACCTTCCAGCCCACCTTCAGAGCATGGAGGCACCTGTGTGGAGACCCGGCCAGTGGTGAGGGGCTGCTGGGTGGCAAAGCAGCACGTCCCTTGGTCCTCACGCTGCCCTGGCAGGACGACTTAAAACACTCTGATTTGTGCTCAAACCACTGCCTGCCCCTTCCCAAGCCAAGCATTGCAGCGTCCACACGAGGCCCAGCCGCCGTGTGAAGTTCAAGCACGAAGCCGAGCATCGCCCTCGGCGGAAGCAGCCAGATTTTCTCCTTCCCCCAGGAGAGGAGGCACGGCACAGCCATGCCGCTTCCCCGAACAGCCAGGAGAACCAAGGCTGAGACAAGGTTTTGGGGCGTTCACCGCGTCCGCAGGCTCCGACACCCAGCCCTGCTCGGTTTGGCAGGAGGCCTCCGGCAGTGGCGACAGCACCAGGTGACGGAGGAAAGCCAGTGCTTTGGGATGTGGGTGGGAAACTTCAGCTGGAGGGATGCGGGTGGCTCCAACCTGGAGAGCCCCTCGGACATCCCGGCACCCGGGGATGTCCGAGGGGCTCCCCGGGCAGAGCGGTAGATGCAGGGCATCGGGCCCCTGTCCCCCCACAGGAGCAGGGTGAGGGGGAGCCTGGGAGGGCAGGGGGAGACGCTGGGGCGGACTGGAGGGGCGGATGGGGGGGGGGCCTGATGCCGGGGGGGGATGCCCGGAGGATGCCTGGGGGGCGGGGGGAGAGGCACCAGAGGGATGCCCGGGGGAAGGGAGGGAAGGGATGCCGGGTGGGATGCCTTGGTGGGGGGGTACCGTACCTGAAGAGGAAGCCGAGCTGGAGAAGGTGGAGAGCGGCGAGCAGCCACGGGGGCACGCCGGGGCGCAGGGCGGGCGGGTCGGAGCGGAGCCAGAGCCAGCTGCAGGCCTGGGTGGCGACCGAGGCGGCGGCCAGCAGCGCCAGCGCCAGCGCGGCCCAGCCGGGCTGCCCGTCCCGCGCGTACCCCGCCGCCACCCACCCGTCGGCGCACACGTCCAGCGCCGCCGCCGCCGCCCCCGCCGCCGCCAGCGCCAGCTGCAGCGGCCCGAACCGCGGCGGGGCGGCCCGCCGCGCCATCGGCCGCGCCCGCACCCAGGCGCCCGCTTCCCGGCCCCGCCCCGCGGCAGGCCCCGCCCCCGCAGCAGGCCCCGCCCGCTTCCCGGCCCCGCCCCGCAGCAGGCCCCGCCCCTGCCGGGCGGTGCAGCACGCCCCGCCGGCCGCCCCTCTCCCCTGCACCCCCGGGGTCACACCCGTCACCCCCCCCCCGGGTCGCCCCAGCTCCGCCACCCGCCGCTGTCGCAGCCGCACGCTGCTGTAGCCCCTTCCCGGGAAGCAGCCCCCCCCCCCGCCCCCGGCTGCCGCCCCACGGGGGCTCCCAGCACGGCTCACGCAGCCGTTTTGCTCCCCCTCGTGAGACAAATCACAGCCTCGAGAGCCGTATCAGCGCTCGCCGGCACTATTTTTTCCATAACCGTTTCAATCGTTCGCGCCACACCGCGGCTGCCTGACGGGGTGCTGTCGCGGGCACCGCCCGCGCGTGCAGCCGCTGGCACAGCCGTCCCCGCCGCACCAAGACCGGCGCCGCTCGACTCGAGTGTCCCCCCCGTCGCCCCCCCCGCACGCCCACCTCAGGAGCCTGCTTCAAAACAAACCAGGGGATCGGCAGGAACCAACGGAGGCGGTTTGGGAACTGTCAGCTTTGTGACCCTGCTGCAAACAGGCAGATTTCGGGACACAGCACAACCCAGAACCACCGACTGGCTCCCGCCGTTCCCTTTCAGAGCCGTGTCTGCTCCAGGGAGCTCTGGTGCCACGGAGCCAGAGGGGACAGCGGTGGGGGAAGGCGGAGGGCCCAGCCGCGGGCGGGCAGCCCTGCAGGCCCAGGAGCCGGAGGGGAGGCCTTCCCAGAGGGGGCCCCCGCCATTACCAGACTCTCGCACCGAACCGGCTGCGCCCCGGCACAGCCCGCGACAGCAGCCGTCGGGCACCCGCAGCATCGCTCCGGCACACGCTCCGAAGTGGTACAGGGGGCAAATACCAACCACGGCTGCGAGGCCCCCACGCCGCAGGCAGCTATTCCTCCTGCGCCCTCACTCCTCTTCCGACAGGACGCATCCATTCCGCCGCGGCTGCCCTGAGGGGCACGCCACCACGTTCGCACGCCCAGCCCATGCTGCTGCGCTCGCAGGCTTCGTCCTCGCCCCCACAGCCCTTTCTGCTCTTGGACCCTGCCTGCACTTTCTGGCGGAACGGTCTGTGGGCAGCGCGTGGACGAGCTGCAGGAGCTGCAGAAGCCACCGGGGCCGGCACCCATCCAGGGCGTGCTAGGCTGCGTGTCCTGAGCACGACACCCCACTGCCTTGCGAGCTCCCGCTCTGCCACGTCAGACCCCTGGGAGAGCCCAGAGCTGCCTTTTACAGACAACGCAAGTATTCCCTCCGTGTCTCGTTCACCCAGACCTAAAGGGTCCAACAGCATCACTTCGTGTGGGTTCCCTTGAGGTTCTCGGAGAAGCTAGCAAAGCCCAAGGCTGGTAAATCACCAAATCGTTCCGTGTTTCTTAATGGTGGAGCGGTCAAGGTCAGCTTGCGATGCCCAACTGAAGGAAGAAACTAAATGGATGCGAGTTAAGAGAGCACAGAAGGGAAGAGCTGCCTATGCTCAGCAACTGGGGGGTGGGGGGGGGAGGGATTTTTTTTTTAAAGAGTCATAATAATCAAGCTTCTTACCCTGGAGCCTAATCTTGGGCACAGACACGTGAAAATCATGGCCCAAACTTGCTGAAATTCATACACTGTCAAAGGAAGAACTAATCCCACCTGGCTTTGCTCGTAAGCCAAAGGCAAGGCGGCTGCTGTACAAGGCCACCAAAACAAGACCTGCTGGGTCGCCAGATGTGTGGTCTTTCCAGAAGAGAAGCATGCGCCAGCATGAGGAACCCACCTGGCAGCAGACTCCTCGGGAACACGTGGCAGCTCACAGCTCTCATCCATGGGAACTTAAAGTCCACAGGGAGGCCTGGTCTTTACCTGATTTGTGAGACTACCTCAGAAGTCACAGCAGAAGGGAGACAGACCCCCTGATGCAAGTCAGTCTGGCACAAAGAGACTTTGTATTGGGAAAGGGCAGTGATTGCTACATCAAGCTTTTCTAGAAGATTTCAAATCAACATCATAGAGCTTTTAGTAAAAGCCGCTGATTTTGTCTTGATTTCCGACTAAGTTCTCAATTCCAAAAGCATTCACAATTGCTGATTCATGTGCGTCGTGAACTTGGGCTCTCTTCATTTTCTCTTGCTCTCAGTCATTACAGCGCTTGCCGGGGACTGAGAAGTCCTAAGAGCAAGCAGAAAAATAAAAGCCAAACACTGATGACAGCAGAGGCAGAGCTGCTGGTTTTAACACACTCATTGTATTTTGTAAAATCAACTTCCCTGATGGCACAAACATGATCAACGCGGCAGGCCTCCTCGCACGGGGTGAGGTCGTATCTGACAGAGTTAAACTCGTAGTACTGCTGCAGATAGCGCGGATCCTTTGATATCCTCTCCAGCACCGTTTGCATGGAGCGCGCAGAGCCATCAGGGACTTGGAAGGCTTCTGTCAGCCTATACTCTTCCTCCCATGTTGGGAACTCTTCCTCCCATGTTGAGGCCATCATGTTGGCATGAGTTAGGTTCAAGTAGTAAGTCACCATATCCTGCAGGGAGAGAAAACCAGAACGAGGACAAATCAGGAAAGGATCGGCCCTCGAGTGAAAAGTCTGGCTAGGATGCGATCAGCCCCTTCTCCCGGCTGCTGGTGTGCTGCTCCACAGCCACGTGTATTCACCGCAGGCAGCACATCTCCCTGCCCGGGGGTCAGCGGCCTCCCAGCAGGCACTTTCTACTGAGACGTGAACCTGGGGACAGACGCCTCAGGTGAGAGCCTCCAGAACTCACCACAAAAGCATCCTGTTTCATAAGGGATGAAGAGATGGCTTTTCTCTGCTTGACTTTTATCTCCAAACATCAGGAAATTTGAGCCTGGCCTGCTTCAAAATCACTCTGTTATTTACTATCAACACTGTCCACTGGCAGAAGCAAGGGTTCAAGTAGTGTTACTTACTGAGTGAAGTTATTTTCTTAACTGTGAACAAACTAAAGAATAAAGTTTTTCACAACTTGTTCTCAGTCTCTTGCCCTTTTTTTCTCTGCTTCACTAGCTCCCTAGCCTTCCACAGCGTATTTTAGCATTAATTTCTCATGCTATAAACATGTAAACAGAGCATCTACAGAGCTGCTTTATCCATTGCAAAGAAAGGCACAAACACCCCATCCTCTATCTCTTTGCAAATAAGAGACAGAGGAAACAGATCCGTCTGCCCCTACAATTCACCTAAATTCAGATCCATTACAAATGAATCAATTTAGCAAGCAGGGGGACCCAAATAATTTTCTAGATGGTTAAAAGTTTTTGGAGGGGGTTTGACAAGTCTGTTAGTCCTCAAAGAGAAGTTCTGCAATCCACGTTACCTGGGTAGTAAAGCAAGTGTCAAAGGCAACTAGCTAAAGACATGAAGAACGCAACAAAACCTGTCCTGCGCTGCCCTGGAGAACTCATCCCAGCAGAAGGCCTGGGCCAGCTGACTGCGGTTGCCTTGCCTTTACTCACTGATGCTCTTACTAAATCTTTGTGCTAGACATGAGGCTGAAATATCTTGGTTGAGGTCCTCTCCTACAGAGCCGCCTGGCTCCTGTAGTCCTGCCTGTTAAAACTGCATGGAGGAATTAAAGTACTCTTCTAGAACTGCGGTGTGCAGCACATGGGGATCCCTACCAACACTTGAAGGGTGTCTGGGTCATAGTCGATCACCCGAATCCCAGGGTTGTTGGCTCCATTGTTCACTCCAGGTAATGTTGTTTTCCAGGGAGTCACTCCAGGGGCCAGGAACATGACATTGATTGGAGAACCTTAACAGAAAGGCAAAACAACCCATGAATGGGAGACTTTGGCTTGTATCACACCCTGTCCACGCTGCAGTGAGCACCCCGGGAACCGATCACACTGCAAACAGCAGCTTTGTCACCAGCCCTAGTTACAACAGCGCACGCATAAAGATCAGCACATTGAACGGCATCAGGGATTGAACATGGGACCGCTGCAGCTGAGAACAGGCTTTCCACTGCTGTCGAAGACTCCTGCAGTGAGGGTGCACAAGAGAACCACACTCGGCAAAGGAGCACTACCCATAACCCCAGTGCAAAGATTCGTAACTGCTCCCTTACGTCTCAGTCAATGTCCAAAGCCCATCAACAGGGAGCTGGCAAGAAGTTGCAAGGCATTGAGGGGAAACAACAAAATTTGAGGGTAAACAGGAAGGAGGGCTGGAGCTACAGGCTGGGGGTGGAGATCAGAACCACTGTTGTCTCTTGTTGACCAAAGCATTTCACAAGCCTTTTCTAGCTTCTCAGCTGCATTCAGCAGCCACTGAAAACTCTCATTGACAGTGATTTTCTGGGAGTTAGCAGAGCCATCACGCAAATGCTTGGGTGGCCAGAACCAGTACCTGTATCACTGTAAAACATCCGAAAGCTGTCTGTGTGATGGTGCCCAAAAAACTGGGCAGCAATCACTCTGTGGTGCTTCTGCACGATTTTCAAGTATCGTTCATTAAAGCCACTCCGGAACCAGGGCTTGCCTCGTTTCTTCTCGAAGAAGCCAGGAGGGACGTGCCCCACGATGTAGACCTACAAAAGCAAGAGTTGCGCTGAATGCAAAGCCCACGCTTCCCACAGAGCACTGGCTTGCTGTGACTGCACAGAGGGGAGAGCAGGAGCGCGAAGAGCTTCCAGGCTGGGAGAAGCCCTCTACAAAGTTCGTTTATTCATTTCTTTTAATACCATTTCATCTGCTTTAGAGGC
This sequence comes from Gymnogyps californianus, assembly GCF_018139145.2. Taxonomy (NCBI): domain Eukaryota; kingdom Metazoa; phylum Chordata; class Aves; order Accipitriformes; family Cathartidae; genus Gymnogyps; species Gymnogyps californianus. The sequence continues at coordinate 466,297 of NC_059492.1, forward strand.
ATTGGTCAGTGTTTCTTCCAGCCACTGGAACTGCCCTCCAGGATCTTCCTCACCAGCTGTCTCGTTATTCTGGTCATAGTACAGATTGGTATTGAGGACAACCATTCGCCCCCTTGTCCTCTGGCTGGGAAGCTTCTCACTGTAGAAAGCTCCTGAAAAACACAACCAACAGGGAAAGAGCTGGAGGTCTGGTCGCGCTGGTTGCTGTGACCCCAGATCGCTTTGTTTCCACCCCTCTCAGCTCTCCTTGGCAATAGCCACAGCAGAGTCACCGTCTGGACAAGGCGCCAGCAGCGCTCTGACCACTCAGGATGGGGATTTGGAGCGACTCTCCCCCCTGCGTGCCTCTTGCCGTGCTTGTGCCTCTCGAGGTGAAGGGAGGCCCTGCACGGGGACAGTGCGCAGCACCAGGAGCTGGGCAGCTCTAGAGAGCCACAGTGCTGCCTGTGCCAGCAGCTTTCTTAAAAGATCTTTTTTCTTCCGCTGAAGCTCACCACTCTGCATTCTCTGTAGGGACACTTTCCAGTAACTCGAGGAAAGCAGGAGAGACTAAAGCATAAAGAAATTACTTTTCTTGCAAGCAGGAGAACTCAGTGCCAGAAATCAGCATTAAATTGGACTCTTCCTCTGCAAATACTCTATAAATACTGTTGTTCTGAGCATAGAAGCAGGGAAAACCATTTGTGGTATTCTCCTAACCACCCCCATCTCCCCAGAATGCTGCCAACATGAGCCAGTGGTGCCATACCTGCTCTGAAAAGAGAAGTGGAAGCATCATTCAGCCAGGGACGCCACAGTTCAGCTGTTCGGTTGTAGATCCTGTGCTCCTTCCCTGGAAACTGATTCTTGGGGTGGAAGTCATGATTGCCCATCGCTGCGTAGACTTTAGTATCTAGGGACAGAGAAAAGGAGGCACAGAGGAATCCATGCTTGCTTCAGAGTTCCTCAGCACCAAAGCTCCTGAGGCACTGACAGACTTGGAAAGAACAGCGTGGCTTGAGAGCTTTGCAAAAGCAAATCATCCACACCACGGCCATGTGGTTGCATCGACTGGGGGTACAACACTGCAAAGACCAGCCCTCCTTGGGACAAGCCACCCCAGAGCCGCGGCTTTACAGATGAATCAGTGAGCTTTCACCATCAATAACGCTCCTTCCCCCACAGTTGACATGGATGAAGTGTGAGGAAATCTTGCAGCCTTTTCTGTCTTAATGACTAATTACAGAAATGTTTATTTTCCTCTCTTGTGAGTGAGTTGGCCTGAAACAATGAGTGCGCATCAGACGCCTCAATTCAGACACGCCTCATGCCATAGAGCAACTAGGAAGAGGACAAACAAGTCCCAATGATCACAGCCCTTCCGTGCCTTTCCCCTTCCCAATTCTGTCATTTCTCCACCCTGGTAAGCTCTTCCCATGAGACTCTGTGCCCCTCTCCCCTTCTCATCCCCTTGTCCTGGTTTCGGCTGGGACAGAGTGAACTTTCTCTTTAGTAGCTGGTACAGTGCTGTGTTTTGGATTTAGTGTGAGAATAATGTTGATAACACTCTGAGGTTTTAGTTGTTGCCAAGGAGCGCTTATCTTAAGCCAAGGAGTTTTCAGTTTCGCATGCTCTGCCAGCAAGCAGGTGTGCAAGAAGCTGGGAGGGAGCATGGCCGGGGCAGCTGACCCCAACTAGCCAAAGGGCTATTCCATACCATGGAACGTCATGGCCAGTATAGAAAGAGGAGGGAGTTGGCCGGGAGGGGCGGATTGCAGCTCAGGAACTAACTGGGCATCGGTCAGCGGGTGGTGAGCAATTGCATTGTGCATCACTTTTTTTTTCTCCCCCCCCGCTTCCTTTTTTTGTTATATTCCTTTTCATTACTATTATTATTATTATATTTCATTATTACTATTGTTAGTATTATATTTTACTTTAGTTATTAAACTGTTCTTACCTCAACCCACGAGTTTTACTTTTTTTCTTTTTTCCTTTCCTCCTCCTCACCCCACTGGGAGGGGGGAGGGGGAAATGGCTGCGTGGTGCTTAGTTGCTGACTGGGGTTAAACCACGACACCCTCAAATCCTACCTGGAAATGTCTCTTTTATCAGAGAAGTCAGATTTTCTATTATGTGCAGAACCTTTTCTTCTCCAAGCTTCTCATTGGGGACGTGAGGAGTATCATCTCTAGAAAAATAAAAGCAGCAGAGTCACTGTCTGTGACTAACAGGGCATATGCTTCAAGTGGTAAGCAAGGCAGAGAAACTTGCTTACTTCTCTTTGTGCCTCCTAGAAAACAAAGCTGAAGCTTTTGGGGGCAGGAACCAGCGCTATGTTGACTGGCCAAGGCACTGAAGGAGTTTCAAGAAATTGCTCAAAGTGAAAAAGGGCTCCGCTTTATTCTACCTTGAAAAACCTGTACACAAGCATATGAAGTGGAGGCTCACTCTGCCTCAGTGCATTTAATAGACACTAAAGCTGACTGGAAATATTGCAAGGAAGAGCATTTTTGCAATCTCAGGTCAACATCTGATCGGCAATAGTGAAGCAAAGCTGCTTGCGCAGCTGTTTGAACAGCAGGATAACAGCTCTCATTAAAATGAAACAAAGGAATGCCTCCAGTAAGGCAGTGATCATTGAGGTCTGCCTCCAAAAGTGCGGCAGACACGCACTTCTATGTTTTCACTAATATGCTTATGGCATTTGTTGACGATGCTGGGCTGTCAACAAGCCCATCGAAGAGGAAGATCAAAATGCAAAATGATGTCAAAGAACTGGGGGAAAGAGTTTGAAGGAAAAAGAAAAATCAACATAAAGTCATAAGGACCAATAACTACTTCTAAGTAGGAACAATCATCCGCAGAGAGAGAAAATGAAAACGTGGGGTCAGGCAACAGCACTGCAAATTAGGACAGGAGGTTACAGCAGATTACAGGTTGATGTTACACTGTTAGAAGAAAAGCAAACGTTACAAGAGGACATACAGACTTACAATAATCACGCAAAATAAAGCTTTTACTGTCTGTAAGTGCTATTGAGGCCTCCTGTGGAATAGGGTACCCACTTCTGGAGACCATACTAGCAGAACACATGCTCCATTTGCGGAGGCTTTTCATACTTCTAAAGCAAAACAGCCCCTTTTTGAGACAAGTCTCCCAGGTGCCTCTTTACAGTTTGAAGAAATGCTGCAGGTTTGTTTTGCAATGCTCTCCTCCCATTGCCTCTAACAGGCAGGACTCGGTGCACCAACAGAAAGAGCCAGTCCCATTCCCCGAGCGTTTCGGGTGCTCAGAGTTTGTGTGAAGTCAGACAGGGCTGGCAACAATTAAAAAGAAAAGGAAGGACGGTGAATTGTGAGCCTTTCCTTACCTTACTGTTTCTCACTGCTGGGGCTTGGTGGGAGCCTCTTGCTGGTGTCAGGAGGCCTCGTTGCGGTTATGCTCTCCCCCAAGCCTCCATTTTGCATTATAAGGCACATCCTCACCCCGCTTCTCCAAAACGGTTACCACGTAAAGAGCCCTGGACCCCCAAAAGCCCCTTACGCCCCGGCCCTCCGGCTGCCCCTTCTCCCATCCAAACCCTGGCAACCCTCAGAGCAGGCAGGATCGCGCCACAGCCCGAGGGCAACGCGTGACCCCAGAGCCCCCACTGCCAATTCCTGGAGTATCTGGTGTTTCTCCTCTCGGAGAAGCAGCTCTCTAAGGAGGCAGACACCGTCCCTCAGCCCCCAGGACTGCCGCGGGAGGACGGAGAAGGTGAGCTGAGGAGAGCCCCGTCAGCGAGCGCGTTCAGAGCCCGGCCGACCGCCGCTGCTGGGGGGCGGCCGGGCGGCGGATCCCCTCCCGGCGGGACCCCGGCCCGGCGCGGCCCCCGGCCCATCCTCACCCGGTCCAGAGGACGAAGTCCGGCCGCGGCAGGCGGCTCCTCATGGCGCGGACTGCGGAGGCGAGCAGGCGCCAGGGCGCGTCGCAGAGGTAGCTGCCCCAGGGCCCGGCGGCGGGCACGGCGCGGGAGCCGCCCGAGGGCACACCTGCCCGGCACCCGCCGCCGCGTCGTAGTCGGGGTCCCAGTGGAGGTCGGTGACGTGCCAGAAGCGCCCTGCCGCCGCCGGGAGACGCCGGGGCTCAGCGGGGCGGGGGGCGCGGAGCTGCCGCCGGGCACCGCTCGGGGCCCCCCGCCCGGCCGGGGAGCGGGGCGCGCTGCCTGCCCTTACCTGACAGGGCCGCGGCCAGCGGGCAGAGCAGGAGGAGCGCGGCGGGCTGCATGTCGGCCAGCGGCTCGGCTCGGCTCGGCTCGGCTGGGCTGGCTGCCGTGCCGTGCCGTGCCGCATTCTGCCTGCCCTGCCCTGTCCTGCCGCGCCGCCTCCCGCACCTGAGCGGGACCGGGCAGCGCCCGCAGTCAAGATGGCGCCGGCCGCTTCCCCGCGGCCTCCCCCTATTGGAAGGAGCCGGAAGACGGAGGGTCGCGATTGGCTGTCGGCCGGCGGAGCGGCGCCCACGGATTGGGAAGGAGCCGGCGACGCGAGGAGGGGCGGTGCGCGCGGGCCGGCTGGCGCCCGACGTTCGGCCGTCGCCATGTGGAGCGGGCACGGTGCGGGCCGGGGGCGGCGGCCGGGCCGGGCCGGGGTCGGCTGGGCCGGGGTCGGCGCCTGGGGTCGGCGTGGGGCGCCCGGGGCCGCCGGAGACGGGGGGGCTCGCGGCCGCCGCCGCGCCCCGTGATGGCGGCGGCGGGGACGGGGGGCGCGTAACCGCTACCGCCTCACGGGCTCTCCCTCTTCCCCCTCAGGTACCTTCGACGGCGGTACAGCACCGTGAGCACCTCGGGGTCCGCGGGCGGCTACACGCAGTCCCCGGGCGGCTTCGGCTCCCCCGCCGGCGGACCGGGGGAGAAGAAGCAGGTAGGCCGGGAGCGGGGCCTCGGCCGGCCCCGGGGCGCTGGGCCGCGGCGGCTGGAGGAGCGGGGAGAGGGGCGGCCGCTCCCCGGCGGCGCTGACGGCCCCGCCGTCCCTTGCAGAGAATCCGCTCCCAGAACATCGTGCCCTGCACCGTGTCGCAGCTGCTGGCAGCCGAGCAGGTCGACGAGACCTTCCGGATCCGCGACGTGGAGATCTCCCAGGTGGGCGCCGGGGGAGAGCGGTGAGCGGGCAGGCTGCGGGTAGAAGAGGCTCGTTTCCCGGGGCCTTCCCGGATAAACTCTTCCTCCTTCCGACGCAGGTCACCATTATGGGGATAATTCGGCACGCTGAGAAAGCACCGACAAACATTCTCTACAAAGTGGACGACATGACGGCAGCCCCGATGGATGTCAGGCAGTGGGTTGATACTGATGTAAGCATCAGATTCGTTAAGAACGCGCTGCTTTGAAAGCTTTTGGGAGCGGTGAATAGAGAAAAGTTGCAGAATCGTAGAATCATAGAATATCTCAAGTTGGAAGGGACCCATAAGGATCATCAAGTCCACCTCCCTGCTCCTCGCAGGACTTTTTTATCAAAAAGATGTGGCTTTTCTGAAAAAAAAGTTTTAGGGCAGGAGCTTTCTGAAAAGCGTTTTAGGGATAACATGTCTGTGAAATCCAAGGGGGATGCTGCTGTAGCAGAGATCACTGGTGCTGTACATGACTCTTCTCCTGTTTTGTAATTCATACGTGATTCTACGTTGAATCACTTTGTATAATTTTTTAGAGCTTAGCTGCTGAAGCTCAACCATTACTTCATAGCTGAACTGAGAGATGCATACACAGTACTTCTGTGTAGAAATACAAGAAGAGAGAGTGAACAGAGATTTTGTATGTGGCTCAGTGATTGAGGTGAAGACACGTACCAATGGATGTTGCCTGGTTTTCTGATGCATGACTTCTGAAGTGCTGATAACTTTCACTGGACTCTCATGCTGGTATAGCAGGCCTTTGAAGCTAGCCCACGGTATCGTAACATGTATTTGAAGGCAAACAGCTGACTCCAGTTGAACAACTTTGGGAGAGTAATTAGGCAGACATTCAGTTGGCTTAACTGTAAGTTTATCGTAACTTCAAAAAAGGTTCTGGCCTGCTTCTGTTGCCCTGGCCAAGTTACGTAGTTGAACACCTGCTTTTTTACTATTTGAGGGTTCTTTCCTCTTGTTGCTCTGTGAAAATATCTCAGAAGTGGACAGAGACAGCAGAGCAGACAGCAGGCTTTGACTGCTGTCAAGTGTGCAGTGCGTTCAAACAAGCAAATATTTTTTTCTCTATTTTTCATTTACGGTTGTGTTTACCTAACTGCTCTTACTGGATGTAGGAATGCATGCTGTTTGTGTTTGCTTGAGATGAGCCTCCTCTCCTAAGTCATTTATTGTGATAATTGAGACGTGGAAACGTGAATCAGCAAAACCTTCCTTTCTCCTTTTTCGTCTCTGTTAGGAGGCAGGTGGCGAGAATGTTGTGGTACCTCCAGGAACTTACGTAAAAGTAGCTGGTCATCTTCGGTCTTTCCAGGTAAGATCATGTTACCCATGTCTGACTCCAAGCCACGAGGCTGGAGCAGTGGCGTGAAGGATTGGTGATCTGGCACAGTGTTAGTGGGCTCGCTTTAGAATATCCGCTTAATCGTGGTCTTTGCTCATCCTTTCCTATGGAAAAATCCTTGAATGGTTTTGCCAGGTGTCAGGGTTTAACCCCAGCCGGCAACTAAGCACCACGCAGCCGCTCGCCCACTCCCCCCACCCAGTGGGATGAGGGAGAGAATTGGAAAAAAAACCAGACCTCGTGGGTTGAAATGAAGACAGTTTAATAGGACAGAAAGGAAGGAAAATAATTATAATAATAATAAAATGACAATAATAAAAGAATTAGAATATACAAAATAAGTGATGCACAATGCAATTGCTCACCACTCGCTGACTGATGCCCAGTTAATTCCCGAGCAGCGATCCGCCCCTCCCAGCCAACTCCCCCCAGTTTATATACTGGGCATGATGTCATCTGGTATGGAATATCCCTTTGGCCAGTTTGGGTCAGCTGTCCTGGCTGTGTCCCCTCCCAGCTTCTTGTGCCCCTCCAGCCTTCTTGCTGGCTGGGCATGAGAAGCTGAAAAATCCTTGACTTAGTATAAACGCTGCTTAGCAACAACTAAAACATCAGTGTGTTATCAACATTATTCTCATACTAAATCCAAAACATAACACTACACCAGCTACCAGGAAGAAAATTAACTCTATCCCAGCTGAAACCAGGATACCAGGGCTGTATTTAATAACACTTTAATTGTTCCTAGATGCAAGGGACAGAGGACCCATTTAAAATGCCGCTCTTCATCAGTATGTTATTTTCAGTGGAACAGAGTACTGGCCACCAGGTTCTTGGGTGTTTGTACTGTAGAGCTTAGACCAGGTTCTGGTTAATGGGGACGCTTCTTGTGGCTTATTATGTGATGTGGTTGCCTCATAACTAAATTATTGTAACTAAATATATGAATGAATATTCAAATAATGGCACATGCATTAAGGCAAAGTGCAATTAATTACCAGCTGGTTAGAAAGAGAAGTTACCCTGTCTGCATTGTCTTCCAAAATCACATATGAAAATGTCAGAAAGTTTTGGACTAGTTACATGCAGACAAGCTCCCTACCCGCCACTAACCCTGTTCCTGGAGAGAATGGTTGCGCTGGCTGTTAAGCATGTTCCTCTTGCTGTGATGTTAATTTTTTTTTGCCTTTTTTTTTTTTTTTTCTCTGAAAGAATAAGAAAAGCTTGGTGGCATTTAAGATCATGCCTCTGGAAAACATGAATGAGTTCACCACACACATACTAGAGATTGTCAACGCGCATATGATCCTCAGAAAAAATCTTATGGTACGTACTTGAAGATCCTGATTCCATCTTGGCCCTTACTGGGTTACTGGTTGTCTCCCAAAGAGAGGGACCTCTTGGTTCGTTGGGGAAATTGTATACCCGTTGTGGGGCTGGAAAGCTTGAAGCTGTTGGAGGGCTACAGTGAAGGTGTAACAGGAGTCCTGGCTTCCTTGGAAGAGAGATTGTGCGGGTTTTTTGGGAATCTATTTTTAATTACTGTCTCTCTGAAGTAACACCGAGTCTTTAATGTCGTGGGCTTGTGGCAGCCTGTGTAACCACAGCAGTTTTACTCTCGTAATTTCAGTCAGCATCAAGAGTACCTCAGTCGTTTTCCTCCGCTGGGATAGGTGACGTGGGGGGCTATGGAGGAGGTGGCAGCCTGCCAGTGAACGGACTCACAGCGCATCAGAGTCAGGTAGGTGCAAGCAGCTTCTCCAGGAACACAGCAGTCGCAGCAGAGGCTGCTGCGGTGTGATGTAGGACAAAGAAATGCAAGCTCAGTTACTCTCTGAAGACGGATAGTTCTTCCTCAACCTTGCTGTCTGTTGCTGATAGAGAAGCTTAGCTGTGTGCTAATGGTTGTTCTTGCTTTTCCAGGTGCTGAACTTGATTAAAAACTGCCCTGTCCCAGAAGGTATGAGTCTTCAAGAGCTGAAACTTCAGCTCCACAATATGAGCATGTCAACAATCAAGTAAGTGTGTAGAAACAAAGGGTGTTCTGGAAATCAGACTTCCTGGGGTCTGATAAAAGGAGGCAGAGAGGAAAATAGTGGGCAAGCCCAGATCCTTACTTGTGAAACAACACTAGTAATTTCAAATGTTCCCAGTAGGATGCAGTGGTGAGCCAGAGCTTTTGAAGTCTTCAACAGCTTAGAATGAGCCATTGTCAGTTGAAGGGGTGATAAAAAGCTTCGCTCCCTATTTTCAAAACAAGCTGTTTATCAGTTCAGTAGCAAAGTAATAGGTACCTGGGAGTACAGCAGTGCCTCAGCAGTGTTTTCTCCTGTTCATGGACTACCTTGCTGTCTGCACACCGATCGAAACTTGGGAATAGACTGTTTCTGTTCTCTTCTCCTTTGCTGTCTCTTATAACTTCTCCTCCCTGAGACTTAGAAAAACAGTGAAGCCGAAAGACAGCAATTAATGTCCGTTATCTTTCTGTGTTCTGTCCCCTTTGAAGCAGAGTCGTAGGCACTGCTTTCACCTGGGAAGTACTGAGAGTGGTGGCCTTCCCCTCTGTGGCAGGCGGCGTCTAAGAGCTGCTGGGGGAGTGTATTGCCATAGCTTTGGAGAAACTCTGTACCTGCTGCCTGGTGGAGCAGCACTTGCACTGCTCACAGGATAGAGCCGCCGAGAGCTTCCCTTGGCAGATGCCAGAAGGGAACAGTAGGGATGGGGTCTGTAAGTGGGAAATCCCTGAGAGAAGGGTGTTGATATGAACTAGTTAGCAATTGCTTTTTTTTCTGTCTCCAAAGGCAAGCAGTTGAATTCCTTAGCAGCGAGGGACACATCTACTCCACTGTGGATGATGATCACTATAAGTCAACAGATGCTGAGTGAAGTTACTTCCAGCTGGATTTAGTTCTAAGCAAATGCTTGTCCATGTACCAAGTTATCCTGCTGAGCTTTGCAACCTGGAAGGTGATCTTTGCTCTTTCTAGCCTCTGAAAGTCCCAGTTACTCTGTGAGTGCCTCCTTGGAATTCAAGGACAAGCAGAACGTGTAGGATTCTGTTAACTGGACTGGATTACATGCTGTGGCCATGTGACTGAAAGGATAAACAGACATGGGAAGACTGAACTCCTCAAAGCTTCAGAGCCTTCGGTTTGGTTTTGTCTCCTTAGAGGATGCCTGCGTTAGAAAGAAGCTCTTTCTAATCTTGTCCTGGGCAGATTGTCTTTTATTTCTAGAGCTGTTTCTCCTTACTGAGCTTTCATTCCATTTCATTCACAAAGTGGGTAGCCAAGAGTAATATTCCACTAATGTACAGTAATCATGAATAGATTTTTAATTGCTTTAGTTTATGCATTTAAATCTATATTTGTACTATGAGGTGATCTTGTTACTAGAGCTTTTGAATGTTTCCAATAAAATTTTAACTTGGGTAGTCTTGCATGCGTGTATGGCTCTAGAGGCTTTTCTTCTTCCCTAAAGAAGAAAACCATCTGCGTTGACAAAACCTAACCATGTGGGTAAAAACACAGCTCATGCTTTCAGAGTTTCTCTAACTATACTTATTTTTCCCTTAGCTTTTGAAGTTAATTGCTTTAAAAGGTCAAAGTGAAGTGAATGTCTGGACACTAAGAAATTAAATAATTGTACTACTGAAGAAAGCTACACGTTGTATCAGTGTTCCAAATATAGCCAGGATCATTTCTGCCACCAAAAGTACTTTAGCTGAAGCTCAAATGAATTACATCATGTGGAACAAGTTTTTTTTCTTTAAACTATTTTTAAAGCATAACGGAGAAAAACACCAAGTTAGGAAACAGCAGGGTTGATATTGATGATGTATCGGGGTGGAGATAACACATTGGCATTTCCTGTTTCTCTGCACAATCCTGCCTTGTTCAGGGAGGCAGCGTGCTGAGGGCAGCTGCTTCAGCGTATTTCTGTCCTCTTAGTCATGATAAGCTTCCTGTTATGTAAAGTACAAAACCAAAAACTACCTTCTGGGGATTGTTTTGCATTTGTTAATGGGAGCACTTCAGGAGTTCATAAATATTCAGGAGCGTTTTTCACCATGACCCTGTAAGGTGTGTAGCTGTTCTCACAGGAGGAACCACGGCTTTTGCGGTGAGGCTTGTGTGTGAGGGGTTTTTCAGGCTGAACGCTGAGACACTGAAATGCGCTTGCTGCCTGCCAGATGGGAGCCTGGTTTGCTGCGCTGTGCTGACCTGTCCTCTGATTGCTGCCTGCTGAGTTCCCAGGGACACGGGGCCTGCTGGAAAAACAGCACGTGCAGCCAGGGCTGACGCCGGTGGGCTCACGGGCTGGTCGACTCCGGGTGCCGCAGGAGCTGCCAGTCGGGTTTTTGTTACCTGGGACTGGTGAAGCGGCCTGGCTTTGGAAAAGCCGTTCTTCCCCGTGTGCCCATCTGTGGGGCTGGCTGCCGGACCCGGGGCATCTGCTTCTGGCGTTAATGCTGGGGCAAAACCCACTGTCCTGCACAGGTTCGGAGGGTGGCACGGCCGTAGCCCATGGTGCTAAATTGTGCTAGGGGTGTGTAACAGGTGAACTTCCAGGCTGCGGAGTCCAGTGGAGGTAGAAGCCAGAAGTACTGTCGTTTCCCTTTTGCAGGAGGTGTGCAGGTTAGGAAGAAAATCCCTGATGTTTTTTGGAAGTGAAGATGAATGGAATTGCTTGCAGTAAAGAGAGGAGTAGTGTGACTGGACAAAACACTTGTGATGTTGTAATGCGTAAGCTGTCACACGTAAAGTAATCTTACCTTGTATATATAGAGAGGATTACAAAAGGACGGCTGATCACTTCAGGATGTTCTGAAGGCTGGTATATCCGGTGCATCTTGGAGGAAGATGCAAACAGACAATAGTTAATCGACATTACTTAGATAACTTTGAAACAGACTCAGCAGTATTGTGGAGTTAAGTTACCCTCTAACAAACTGTCTCATTAGAATACTTAGAATCACACCCACAAAGCTAGAAGCCCCTTACTCACAGAAGCCCCTTCCTTTCTGAGCATGCGTGGTAGAAAAAGGAAACTCTGTACCTTTAAATAAAACCGAGGACTACAGGCACCAATAAGAATCTTGAAAGATTACATGTAAACAGTATTGTCCTGATAACGAAAGGTGAAACAGTATAAAATGTCCACTGTGTGTTAACCGGGTGTGCTAGCTTTGTGGAATTACCACCTAGCACCCATCTTTGCGCAAACATGAGATAAATATCTCGGCTCTGTGTGTGAGACTGGATTATTGCACACTGGGTAAAAGAACCCCAATTTTGGGACAACAATGTGACTGGAGAGGAAAAACTCATTGGCTGGGGAGGGAGTTTAAGTCTTTGCCTAGTCTCCATTTGCTGTTTGATCTTCAAAGCATCCAGGAGCATCTGCTCTTGCCCGGCTAGAGGGACGATTTGGAATAGGTCTTAGGGGACAGAAGTGTTGGCTGCTTCACAGAAAGTTTGCGTTTAAAACTCTCTGTGAACTAACGGTGAAATCCAAACTCGGAATGCTTTTGGCTCAAATCAAGGAGACACTTAGGCATTTTCAGTTGTTCCTCTATGCTCTGCTCCCCTCCTCCTCCCTGGGGCCCATCTTCTCCCCAGCCATAGTCCAGCAATTAGTTTTTCCCCCGGGAGAAGGAAAAACTCATTCTGGGGTGACTTAAACACCTGTTGGTCCCTGCCACTGCAGTGGGCCTCTTGGTTGAAGCTTTGTACATCGTATGAAGCCATGAAGAAAGGCTGAGAGAGTTGGGGTTGTTCAGCCTGGAGAAGAAAAGGCTCTGGGGAGACCTTCTTGTGGCTTTTCAATACTTAAAGGAGGCTTATAAAAAAGATGGAGAGAGACTGTTTGCCACGGCCTGTAGTGACAGGACAAGGGGCAAGTTTCAAACCGAAAGAGGGTAGGTTTAGACTGGACATAAAGAAGAAATTTTTTACGATGAGGGTGGTGAGGCACTGGAACAGGTTGCCCAGAGAAGTTGTGGGTGCCCCATCATTGGAAGTGTTCAAGGTCAGGTTGGACGGGGCTTTGAGCAACCTGGTCTAGTGGAAGAAGTTGGACCAGATGATCTTTTAAAGGTCCCTTCCAACCCAAACCATCCTGTGATTCTCTGATCCTATGATTTAGGTGCTGTTAATGAATGGCTAGCGCCTGTTTGCAGATGAGAGCTGGGTTCTCCCTCCTTGGGCGAGTATTCAGTGAAGCAACCTCAACAGCAAGAGTCGGTGTCTCTCCCACAACGTTGATTTGAGGAGAGAGTGCCGATACCGAGTGTAGATCCCAGGGCAGAACCAAAGCCAGAGAAGGAAACCAGCCCAAACCCAGGCTAGGACTCGAGCCAAGTTCAAATGCATGAGATCCTCTCTGCAGCTTTGGGACTCTGCCCTAGGCACTGAGTGAGGAATGACATGAACTGAAAAACTGAACCCAAAGCTACCGTTCACTGGGAGAGGGGAAAAAAAAAAACCAGTTTGATCTTAAATGAAATTTAAAATTTATTTTCCAGCTCTGATTTGAAAGAAGAGGAGTGCAGTGCGTGATGCAGGAGTGAAACGCCTGCTTGCTTTTGGTGTAAAGCTCTCCCCTCGTCAGCTCTTTTCCCTTAATGCACATCAGGACTATGAGGTCTTTGTCTCTGCCACTTTCCTGGGGCTTTGCCAAACCTCCAGGAAAAGAAGAGTTGAACTTTGGTCCTTATTTGGTTTTCAGCTCATTTTTTGCATGCAATGCCATGAGCGCAGCAGCACGGGCCTTTGTAGGTGCCAAGAATCTGCAGGAGCACGACAAGCACGCTTGCAAGCAGGAGGGGACCGTGGAGGTCTGGGACAGACATTGCTTCCAGTTGCAAGTGCAGTTAAAAACGGATGAGAAAACCAGCAAAACCTAAAGCCACAATGTTTTTACAAAGTTTCTACAACCTTGGTGAGAAATTAGGCCAGAGTGAGAAGCGAGTTAGGCTGTACTTGTTCTGCCTTATGAAAGTGGGTTTCTGACATGCAATTGTAAAAATGTGTCACTCAGTGGTTTGAGCCCCAGCTGGGGCATAGCTTGCGCTGTGTGAAGTACCTTGTCATGTCTTCTCCTAACTCTATCCCACCCCACGTGCCAAACAGTGTCTGGACATGCTGGCCCCAAAGCATCTCCGTCTGGAAGCATCCATAATCCCAGTCCAGACGCCGTGGTAATGCAGCGGAGCAGAGATCCGTGTCCCAGGGCCTGGGCTGGCATCTCAGTGGCGTCTTGGTGCCCTCCCAGCTGTGTGCTGGTCTGGTGCTGTCGGAGAGTCCTACGGGTGACCGCTGAGGACACAACCCACAGCACAACATGGGGATTTATTCTGTGCCCAGGGCTGTCCTGATGGTGTATGACCTGCTTGCCTTCAAGGAATGTGGGCACCTTTCTGCAGGATTGAGGCCGTTGGAGGTTGTGCTGCGGACCCCTAGGGCTATATTTAGCCTCTGCAAGTAACCAATGATGTCATGTAAGGTCTCAGAGTGTTTGGAGGCCGGGTGGCTTCCAGAAACCAGAGGACTAGAATGGAAAAATTGCCTGCATTTTGTGAATTGTCTTTTGAATGTTGTCATCAACAGTTTCGTAATCATGTTCAGCGCTGTTGCTCTCTGTGCCTGGAAGGGAAGAGAGAGCACAGCCTGTGAACACGCACCGCCACCGCCTGCAGCAGAAACCCCACGGAGGATGCCCCAACCTGCCATCCCCACCTCCCTGCTCTGAGCTGCGCCCGGACATGGCGGGGACCGAGGGTGGGGGGCAGAAGGGACTCCTGCGGTGTGGTGGCAGCTGCTCAGCCACTGCAGACACCAGCCTCTGGGGCCACAGGTCCCTGCAATCTGGGGGGGTGGGAAGGCATTCGATGGCAGATGGAGGCCAAGGGCTTGTCGGTGGTGTTCACTGCGCCATCACCCTTGAGGTCAAGCCTTGCTTCCCCTTGTGCCATGGTCCCCGTGTGGGACAAGTGGTCGGGGCGGCCTCCCCATGGGTCCCCCTGTTTGTGGGACAAGGAGATGGGGCAGACCCTGTGGGTACCCAGAACCTGTGGGACACAGGGCTGGGGAAATCACCCATGGGTCCCCCCTGCATCTGGCATGAGGGGATGGGGAGGCACAGCCCCCATGGCGGCCCAGGTGGCTTGGGCGCAGACGTCCCCAGCTGAGCGTCCCTGCCCCAGGTCCCCATGAGGACAGCCCCAGGGAGGTGGTGGCCAGCAGCACCCCTCAGTTAAGCACAACCCGCTGACGCTGCTGGGGGGCCCCATCCTCCCACCAGGGCAGCATGTCTCTGGGCTGAGCCCCGTGGAGGGGTCGGGGCCCGGGAGGCGCCAGGGTCTCACCTGCATTGCTGCGGGGTCCCCGCCGGCCATACTGGTTGGGGGTGCTCAGTCGGGGCCGGGCTGGGAGCGGCAGCGGTGGAGGAGCTGGGCGGGTGCTCACTGGCGGGGCGCTGGGGACTGGGGGTCCGGAGGCCGAGGGGTGCCTTCCCCCAGGGCCCGTCCCTGCCTGTGCCGGCTTGGGGGGCCGCGGGGGCGGCGGGGCTCGGCTGCCGGGCAGCTGGGCCAGGAGCCGGTAGTAGAAGGCCTCGGTCAGCTCCTCCACCCGGGAGCAGCGGGTGCAGGGGGCCTGGGGGTGGACGGGCTCCTCGCTCAGCAGGAGGGAGAGGTCCAGCCACCGCGGCGGGATCTCGAAGCCCTCCTCCGGCCTCTCGCAGAAGCTGCCCACTAGGAAGGGCTGGTCCAGGCGGGCCTCCAGCCGCAGGGCGGGCAGGGCGCCCAGCACGTCCCGCTCCAGCCCCGGGTCGGGGGCCACCACCCGGACCTCGCAGGGCAGCGCCTGCCCCTCCAGCAGCTCTGCCAGCCCGTACTTCTTGCTGTCACGCATCTCCTCCACGAAGCCGCCCCCCAGGTCCAGCGGCAGCAGCAGCTCCTCGCCTTCCTCCTCCTCCTCCTCCCCACTGTGGCGGTGGCAGAGCAGCCGGGTGCTGGGGCCTTCCCCCTGCAGCCCCTGGGCCTCCAGCCGGTCGCCCACACCGAGCGGGGGCACGCCGTCCCCCCGGCCCTCGCAGTCCTGTGTCACCACCACACACAGCCGCCGGCCGGGCTGCAGGCCGGCCGCCAGCTCCTGCACACCCGTGAACTGCCGGGGCCGCCGGCGGAACCGGCCCTGGTAGGCGCTGGACAGGAGAAAATGGCGGCTGCTGCTGGGGGCCGACGCCAGGACCCGCCAGGCACGAGAGCGGCCGTGGAGCTGCAGCCGCTGCCCCCGTTGCAGCCGCGGCACCCAGGCGCTCACGAAGACGGCGGGGCCAGCTGGACCCTCCAGGATCTCGGCCTCGGCCGGCAGCACCTCCTCCATCCCCAGCACCTCGCTCAGCAGCAGCGGCCGGGCGAAGTGGACGTGCTGCGCCTCCTCTGTGACATCTTCCACGTCCACCTCCAGCGTGGAAGGGATCTTCACCACATCCCGACGCACTGCGGGGGCAGAGCAGCCCTGACCCCACGCTCGGCCTCTTGCCAGCCCCACGTGGGAGAGGACCCCCACCTCACGCCCCCCCCCCCCCCACCTGCAGCCACCCACACTGTGTGCATTGGGGTCCCAGCACCAAACTGGTGTAGGCTCCCGACCCTGCAGCACCCCCATCCCAACTGCACAGCATTCCTGCCCTGACTCCACAGCCCCGACCCCTCAGTGCCCCAACCCCAACCTCACAGCACCCCAACCCTGACCCCGCAGCACCCCACCCTGACCCCGCAGCATCCTTGCCCCGACCCCGCAGCACCCCATCTTGAGCCTGCAGCACCCCGCCTGCCCCGTCCAGACTCACAGTGCATCGCGGCGTGCACCTCATAGACAGGGTGCAGGAGCAGGGCGTGGGGGCCGATGGTGGGGCAGAGCAGAGGCTGTGGCCGCCCATCCCACCGCCCCAGCACCTGGTGCAGCGTCAGACCCTGCTGTCTGCCGCGCTCCAGGAAGGGTCCCCGCAGTGTCGGGTATGGCCCCGGGGCTGGGGCAGGCTGGAAAAGACCTGTGGGACAAGGAGGCTGAGCCCACGGGGGCTGCAAACATATTCCTGGGGAGGAGGGCACCCATGGGGTGCGGGCTGGGGCAGGGCAGCCCTGCTCACCCTTAAATGTTGATGGCAGCTCCGTTGTCTGCCCTGTCTCCGTGTCCTCACAAATGACCTTCTGCAGTGCCACGGCCATGACTTTCAGCAGGTCACCCGTCGACAAGCAGCATTCGTTGCCTGAGATCTCATACACAGACCCTGCAGGGTGAGGAGGGAATTTCCTCAAAGAAAATGCCTCTACCAGCATTTCACAGAATCACAGAATGCTTTGGGTTGGAAAGGACCTTTAAAGATCATCTAGTCCAAGCCATCCTCCATGGGCTGGGACATCTTTCACTAGATCAGGTTGCTCCAAGTCCTGTCCAACCTGACCTTGAACACTTCCAGTGATGGGGCACCCACAACTTCTCTGGGCAACCTGTTCCAGTGCCTCACCACCCTCTGTAAGCTGTCCTTTACTGCTTCCTCACAATACCTGCAGGTGGTTGGTGCTTCTGTCCAACACTCCTGGATGAACTCAGACATATGAGGGAGGTGCACGAACGGTGGCAGCAGGGGCAGGTGGCCCAGAAGGAGCACAGAGACATGGTCTAGCATGCAGGGATGGAGTTAGGAAAGCGAAAGCCTGCCCGGAGCTGAATCTGTTGAGGGATGCGAAGGGCAACAAGAAAGGCTTCTACATCAACAGCAAAAGGACTGGGGAAAATGTGGATCTGCTGCTGAATGGGGCAGGGGACCTGGTGACAAAGGATGCGATGAAGGCCGATGTGCTCAATGCCTTCTTGGCCTCAGTCTTTACAGGTATGTCCAGCCTTCAGGACTCCCTCTGAGACCAGGGGAAAAGTCTGGAGTAAGGAAGACCTACCCTTGGTGGAGGAGGACCGGGTAAGGGAGCACTAAACAGAGTGGACATACTTAAACCCATGGGGCCTGTTGGGATGCACCCATGAGTGCTGACTTTGTGAGGCCACTCTCTATTATCTTTGAGAGGTCATGGGCAATTGGGAGACGTTCCTGAAGACTGGGGAAAAAAGCAAATGTCACTTCTATCTTCAAGACAGGCAAGAGAGGGACGTACAGGCCAGTCATGCTCCCCTCAAACCTGGGAAGGTAATGGAGCACCTAATTCTGGAAACCATTACCAGACACATGAAGGACAAATCATGGTTTCCCCTTTGTAAATCCATTCAGCATGGATTTACAAGGGGGAAATCATGCCTATCCAACCTAATCACCACCTACAATGAGGTGACTGGCTTGGTGGACGAGGGGAGAGCAGTGGGTATCGTTTACCTTGACTTCAGTAAGGTTTTTGGCACTATCTCCCATCACATTCTCACAGAGAAGCTAATGAAGAATGGGTGGGATGAGCAGACATGGAGAGGGACTGAAACCTGGCTGAACAGCTGGGCCCAGAGGGTGGTGATCAATGGCACAAAGTCTAGTTGGAGGCCAGTCACTAGCGGTATGCCCCAGGGATCAATACTGGGTCCAATCCCATTTAACTTCTTCGTTAATGATCTGGACAATGGGGCAGAGTGCACCCTCAGCAAGTTTGCAGATGACACAAAACTGGGAGGAGAGGCTGACAGGCCAGAGGGTCGTGCTGCCATCCAGAGCGACCTCGACAGGCTGGAGAAATGAGCTAACAAGGAGACGTGTGAAGTCCTGCCCCTGGGAAGGAACAGCCCTCGGCACCAGCACGTGCTGGGGGCCGCCCGGCTGGAAAGCAGCTTGGTAGAAAAGGACCTGGGGGTCCTGGTGGACACCAGGTTGAAGGTGAGCCAACGATGTGCCCTTGCTGCAAAGAAGGCGAATGGTGTCTCGGGCTGCATCAGGCAAAGTATGGCCAGCAGGTCGAGGGAGGTGATCCTTCCCCTCTGCTCAGCACTGGTGAGCACTCCACAGCTGGAGTGCTGTGTCCAGTGCTGGGCTCCCCAGTACAAGAGAGACATGGACATACTGGAGAGAGTCCAGCAAAGGGCCACAAGGATGATTAAGGGACGGGAGCATCTCTCATACAAGAAAAGGCTGAGAGAGCCGGGACTGTTCAGGCTGGAGAAGAGGGGACCTTATTAATGTCTCTAAATATCTGAGGGTACAAAGAGGACAGAGCCAGGCTCTTCTCAGTGGTGCCCAGTGACAAGACAAGAGGCCATGGGCACAGACTGAAACACTTGAAACTTCCTCTGAACGTAAGAAAATATTTTTCTACTGTGATGGTGGTCAAGCACTGGGACAGGTTGCCCAGAGAGGTTGTGGAGTCTCCATCATTGGAGATATTCAAAACCAGCTGGACAAAGTCCTGAGCAACCAGCTCCTGCTGACCCTGCTTGAGCTGGGGGTTGGCCTGGATGATCTCTCGAGGTCCCGGCCAACCTCGGTGATTTAGTGATTCCCACCACAGGTAGTCATGGTATGTGCCATTAAAAAAATACCAGTTACATAGTGGGGGCCCCTCTGGTTGGCCAGCTGTGATGAGGTCCTCGGGGCAGCGGAGAGGGGGCTGAGCCATGGCCTGGCCCTGGCCACAGGCTTTGTCCTTTCTGGGACGAAAGCCAAGCCCGGGCGTCCTGGCGCTCACGGGCGCATGGGCGTCCCTGAGGGAGCCCCAGTCCCTGTGGTTGTGGTGGGGCCAAGGGGACCCCCGACCCCTGGGACTGCAGAAGAGGGCCACGGGATGGGGGTGGAGGGTGCGGGGGAAGGAGGGCAGCTATTCAGGGAAGGGTAGAGCTGGTCTGTGGGCTCAGCGGTGGGCAGAGGTGGGGCTGGCACAGATTCACCCGGTGAGCGGGGCAAGCTGGTGCCTTTGGCCACGGTGGGAACATGTTGGTTTAGGGCCCTGGCACACACAGCCGCCCCGGCGGGTCTGGGCAGGACAGATGGAGCTAAGGCTGGACATGCCATCGGAGATGGGCTAGATATTGCCACGCGAGCCGCAGAGGGACGGACACTGCCGCAGGCACTGCCGCACCACTGACCACCGCTCAGCTGCAGAGCGTGGCTGGGAGCAGCAGGGTGGGACTGGCCGGGAGAGTGCCTGTCCCCTGGGAGTGGGGGGAACCTCAGAGTGGAAATAAATGTGAAAAAATAAACTACAGGAAGAGGTGCATGAAAGCTAGGAAGTTTCATAAAGTATTGCATGTTGTGTAAGCCCAGTCCCCTCCTCCAGCCTCCCATGCCTGTCATGCTGTGACAGCATCGAGGCCATGGTTTGAAAAGGGAGGAAACACACAGCCAGGCTGCACTGCCCAGAGCACAGGGGTGCCTCACACCCTGGGTGCAGAGACCTGGTTAACTCCATGCACACGTGGCATGGCTGGCCCCCTTGGCTGGCAGCAAGACACACAGACACACGTGGCTGTGGATGCCTTCGCAGGACCCCGAAGCGCTCTTCAGCTCCACCGCAGCACCAAGCCAGAGCAGGTTTGCAACATAAAGCAGGATCAAGAACGCAGAGGAGGCGAGGAGTGCATGGCTGGGAGAGGAGCCCGAGAAAGGGCCAAGACCAGCAGCAGTTTTGTTTAACATCTTGGGGACCCACCCAAATTTTTGCTAACAAACAGCCAGAAGTAGTAAGATCTTCAGTAACGGCAGGAAATCCAGAAGTGTTCAAGAAATATCAGCAGTGCAGGACGGCACATCTGCAGGGTGCAACACTGATTGATCCCCAGTGCACTCTGATCTGTCTGCAAGGTCCAGCACTGTTCACCAGCAGCCAAGGGAACACGCGACCAGGAGGCTGGCTGCAGGGTCTTTGTTGAGCTCATGCTTATTGCTAAGGAATCAGGAATACCTGGAAGCTTGTACAGCCCATGTCCTGGAAAGCTTCTAGTGCTGTTAACTGTGCAGGGGTCATAACAGGGGCGAAAAGCAGGGCTGAAGAGCACAGTGGGAACGGCTGGAGGCTGAACTGATGTAACTCAGATGAGAAATGCAGCAGGAAAGATTCAGTGCTTGATCACGCTGCACAGGGACGGGGGTAGATGTGCCCTTTCTGCAGCTGGAGCCTTTCCTGGAGCAGGAGCTCCTCAGGCTATGCTACCACATCACAATACCCTCCAACACAAGCAATGCCCCCTTCTGCCCTTAAATGTCTGCATTCATTGAGCTGCTACCAAATCTTCTGTGCAGCCCCAAACTTCTCCCCTCCCTGGGATGAACTCATGACAAACCCCCTGCTATGCGAAGCAGAAAGCACCAGCTACCTCACCATGACTACCAGCAACTGCTAAACAAATTGACTGCTGCTGTTGGAACAGCAGCATTTTCACACATTTAGCAACGTTAAGACGTTATCAAGGCCACCAGAAGTCTTTGTGAAAGCGAAACATCCACCCCAACTGAGCTACAGGGAAACAGAGTGAGACCACCCCAACCACTTCTCCTGCTCTTTAAAGGTCAGTGTAACCTAAACAAATGGAACAAATCCTACAAGTCTTGATGGTAAATGCCACACTGGTGTTGCCAGGATCCCGCTGTGCATTCCCAGCATTTTTGGGAGCCCCAGAAATCCAGCAAAAGCATTTGCTCATTTCTGGTTCCATTTTACCACCAACATTGCTACCAGCTGAGGAAGCCATGTTGGTCAAGGCTTCTCCTTGACCTAAGATGTCTCCAGGAACATGGCCCGGCAGGAATTAGAGAGCTCAGACCAGGCTGCTCTCTGTGCCCTTGCTGGACTCCTCACACCGGGGCCGGGGGCAATGCCATCCCACCTTCCTCCAGCTACTGAGCATGTGGCTCCATCCCTGCCAGATCCACCGCCAGCAGGTAATTCACTGCCTAGGACAAGAGCTGTGCATGAAGTGGAGGACCAGCTTGGATGGTTTTTGGTGCCTCACCGCTTTCCTAGCAGCATGACTGAATGCACTGGGGCACTCAGCTGGGTGGGCACTGGGTGTAGAAGAGAAGGTTTTTTGCAGGAAGCTGTGCCTTAGGCACCAGTGTCTGGTGGTGGCACGAGGACCTGTGCCTCTCCCTGGGCAGGGGCACCCCGGTGGCAGGGGACCAGCCATCTTCAGGACGGGAGGGGGGAGCCCGAGCTGCAGTGGCATGGCGGGGGGGGGTGGCACAGCCTTGGGGCACCCTTTGGAGGCAGCGGGCACCCAGCACTCACCTTGGAAGTAGACACCGGAGCAAATCCTGAGGATGCGGGGCAGGGTGGCGGGGTCCAGGGAGCAGATGTATTCCTGGAAGGAGAGGGGCTCCATGGCCATGCTGCTGGGTGCTCCAGGGCACTCTGCAGAGAGGGGAACCGCATGGGGCTATGCTTTCACTTCTGCCTGCCTTTCACTTCTGCTTCTAGCAGTGGCAAGTTCCCTCTCTGGCCATAGACCCACGCTGCTGGCAGCTCACTAGCCTGCACAGACTGACTGGCGTGCTGCTGGGACAACCCTCTTCCTGGCCTCCATCACCCGTCACGGCTTGGCGTCCCTCAGTCCTGGCCCTGGTGGTGCTGCCGGTGCTGAGGGTGGGTGAAGGCATGGATCCCGCAGCTCTGCCTTGGTGCTATCCTGGCTGGACCAATGCTCCAGCCTGTCCTACCCAGGCTGTCCCCATTGCACATCTCCCGTGTACCAGCCTGCCCTGCCCCTCTGCGGCTGGGGCCAGACAGAGCGATGGTGCCATGGAGCAGAGAGCAGGTCTGGGTGGACCATGCCAGAGAAAGAAAGCCTGTGTCCAGACAGCCCTCACCCCTTACAAACACACAGGCACCTCCATCCTGCTCACCTCTGGGCTTTCAGACCCCACTTGCCCCCGGCAAAAACATCCCATGCATCACGCCCTGGCTGTGCGGAGGAGAGGGGCGTCAGGGGGTCTGGACTGCGTGTCACTGCGGCAGCATCAGCTGTGGGAAAGGCAAAGCCAAATTCCCACGCCTCCAGGACAGGCAGCCGCACCCGTCTCACTCTCCCGCAGAGACGGGCCCCGTCCTTCACCAAAGCAGCCGAGCATGGTCCCCACAGCTGCCAGCCCCACAGGCTGCCAAGGTGGAAATGGCGGTTCTGAGAGCTGCTGCTCCCAATGAGCTTCATCTTTGTAAGGACTTCCCTTTAACTTGCCCTATGAATCAAACCGAAGTTGCAGGCTAGGAGCACGAGGAGGATGTAGAAAGGAAACTTGGAGAAAGGTATTTTTAAGTAGATGATGCAGAAAAAGAGGTCTTTCTGTTTTGAATCCAGCTGCAGAAGTCAGCCGCAATTAACAGGAATTTGTGTTTCCTGTAATTCAGTACAGGACGAAGCAATCTGAGGGACAGAGTGCCGGCGCATCGAAAATCCCCCTGCACAAGGCAATTTCAGCATGCCATGCAGGGTGTCATAGCAGCAGGGATGTCTAGAGGACTTCAGGCCAAACTGACACTTGGAGCTGGACTATCCTTGGCACCAGAGCAAGTCAGATGTGTCAAGGTCTTGACAACCTACAAGGATGGAGATCTTCTACCCCTCTGGTGATCTGTCGAAGGGCTGCACCACGCTCCCAGAGAAGACGGTTTCCTAATGCCCAGCCTGCATCTCTGAAGCTGTATATGTGGCCATTGGCCCTCACTATCTTGTCTGCCATTGCTGGGAAGAATTTGGCTCCAATGTCAGCAAAACTGTCCTTCAAGTAGTGGTGGGCTGCTATTAGATCACCTTTCTCCTCCTCTTCACCAGACAAAACCAGCCCAGCTCCCATAAACACTCTTCGTAGGTTGTGTGCCCAGCCCCATGACCATCTTGGTCACCCTTTGGTGCTCCCTTTCCCACATCTCTCTTCTTGAACTCAGGCTTCAACACTGGGTCTGCTATTCCCAGTGCAGGCAGGCAGCAGCGATAGCTTCCCTTGATCTGTGAGCCACGATCTAGTCTTAGTCCAGCACATGGTTTGCCCTGTTCACAGGAAGAGCACAGGTGTGGTGTTGCACATTTAAGACTGAGGATATAGGGGAAAAGATACGGGAACTGCCACGTATCAGCCTCCTTTGGAGAGCCAGCAAGATGCTGGCTCTGTTCCCCAGCAGGACAGGCTGTCCCAGGCAGGCAGGCTCAGCATCACTGCAGAAGGTATACAGATGCTGAGCCCGTGCTGATGGGACACTGCAAGATTTACAGCTGGGCAGCGGCGCACAAGCCTATGTGGAACTAGAGGAATGAAGCTGAAGTAGGTGGAAGAGCCCAAGCAGCAGTTGTTTAGATGCCATCAGCTTTATCATCATGAAATGGGAATGGGACACAGCACCTGGGAGAAATAGCCTTTGTACCAATAGCTGGGAAGAAAGTGTATTTTATTGTATCAAACAATGTCAAGAATCCCTGAAGGGCAGGACCAGACTAACCATGAGAGGTCAGGAAACTCAATAAAGTGTAGAGAAGCCCCCAAATCTGCAGAGCTTGTCCCTCTGGGGCTGTTTTGCTGCTCTATGGCAGGGTCCAGGGAGGAGCTGAACAGATGTATTGCTCTGGAAATCACAGGGTAAGTGGAGGAGCCAACAGCAAAGGTCTCTGCACACCCAGTATCTATTCCTCCATTCACAAACAGGCCCTAAAGAACCAGCCACGTGCCTCGACAGTCTGAAACCCCAGTGGCAAGGCTGACTCCAGGGCCTCTCTACAAGGAACAAGTGACTGTGGTTGTGGTGGGCATCCCTGGCAAACCAGAGTGTGGATTTTGGTACAACTGAGACCTATGTTTGCAGCTGCAGGAAGAGAATGAGGGTTTCCCCTGCTGATGTGCTGGTCTACTTCCACACAGAAGAGCCTGGCCACAGCCACCCCTGCATACCTGTGCTCTGCTACCGGTCTGGGGAAAATGGGAGGGGGACAGGGAACAGAAGGAATTAGTTTGCAAATCAGTCATAGAAAAATATGTCTAAAAATAAAAGGTCATTTCAGGAACCAGAAACATACAGTGGCCTAAACTGGACAGCTCAGCAGCCCATGGTTCAGCACGTAACAGGCTGGTTGTGGTTGGAGAAGACACCAAAGACTGCCTACTCTTTGCTGAGGTTTCCTCCCAGGGACATGTGATAACCTAACACCGAGCAGAGCTGGCACAGAGGGAAGACTCGGCACTAGCGCAGCTCCCCGGAGCTCTGCTCATTGACATGTTTCTGGGATGCTGCTGGTCCAGCAGCCCCCGATTCCCAGGGCAGGCGAGCGATATAGGGAAACATGCTCAAGGGGATGCTGATAGCCCAGCTGCAGCGCATGGCTGTGAAAGGGCAGCTGAGGACCCAGTGTGAAAATCTCCATGGGAAATCTGGAAAAATAAAAGGGGTCACGGAGATGTCCAAGCCCTGGACACAGATACGATGAGCACGGCCACGGAGAGCAATCGTGGTCAGCTCAAAAGCCCAGTGGCTCTTGCCTGAAAGAGGCTTCTAGGAGTGGGTCTCCAGGCTGCTGAGCTCCAGCAGCAAAGAGCCAGGACTTGGCCACAGTGAGTCAGAGCCAAAGAGGAAGCAGCATCTCTTCAGGGATGGGGAAGAGCTGCAAGGAAAGGGGAGTGAGGAGAGGCAGAGACATGTTCAAGACTGCTCACTGCGGGCCAAGGGGCTGCTGTGGGGCCAACGATACCTGCTATCTTCTCCTGGTAGCTCAGCCTTGAGCCTGATTTCATCAGGGGATGGGTGAAGGAGGTTGTTGCTTTGCAGATACCCAGAAGCATGTGTAGCAGACCCGTGAGGTTTGGGATGTCCCTGGGAACAACAGAGCAGTTGTAGGAGGAAAAGGCAGCAAACCTGTCAGGGCTCCATCACCCCAAACACAGCCAAAGCACTGAGCTGAATAAATGGGTGGAACGTTTTTGCTTCCTCCTGCTTGCCACCGCACTGGTGTACACCTGCCTGCCCTGCCTATGAGCAGAGGGACAGGCCAGCCACAGCGGGGCCCTGAGAACTGCTGCTTTATTTTACACACTAATCGAAACCAGCCCATCCCCTTCCACAAACAGCCCTCACTTCCCCACAGCAAGCAAGCACTCTGCAGGGGCTGAGGAAAGACCATTCTTTCCCCATAGCGGACACTTCCACATCAGCCACCCAGGGCCTGACGTCAGGATGGCTTTGGCTCAGGCTAGACACGCAGTCCCTAAACTGAGGGTCCTCTGTGAGCACCGTCTCCACCTCTCCCAGTTCAATTTCAGAGGTGATCCTGCCCAGCAGGTGCCCTGTGACAGCAGGGCAGTATACAGAGATGCTCCAACTCAGCAGCCCGTGCAGCAAAAGAAATCAGAGCACCAAGTGATAAAACTGCTCACCCCAGGAAGCAGGACCCAGCTCACTGCTAAGGCCAGAGGAGCTGTGCAGCAGAGAGGCCAAGAAAGAAGGAACGTCAATAGCAGAGGGCCCTGACGGCACTGCAGGGTCATGTACAGTGCCTTGATAATACTGTCCATGCTCGGCTGTCGAAGCTCACAGGTGCTTCCCTGCCATTCACTACCCAGCCCTGTGCTAAGGCTGACCCAGCATCACCTCTCACTACACAAGACATGTCCTTATGTTCTCCAAGGTCAGTGACTGACCCAGGACCCAACTGAGACAATATCTCCCTGCAAAGGGATTCTCTCCTACTTCAAGCAATCATGTACCACCATGAAGCACAGCACAGGGTGGCAGGCGAGCCAGAACCCACGAGCGGTTTTGTTTCTCACGCTGCTGAGGCTCTAACAAGGGTGAGGAGGGACAGTAGTAGGAGCAGGGGACTTGCATCAGAGGAAGTTGCCACTTTCTTCCTCATGCAGTGAGCCAGGAAACAATGCAATTGCTTTTTTCGCCCTCCAGTTGTGCATTTGTCTGAGCAGAGCAGAACACACCAATTGCTGACATCATGGACAAATACAGGTGAAAAATCTGCTGGAAATGGTTTATAGAAATTCAAATGCTGAACTAGGTATGAGTGATGGTCTTGACCAGAATTCTGTTCAGCAGCAAGCAACTGTAAAGCCTACATCTTAGTACAACTAGTTGTGTTCTGCATACTGAGTAACTGAGATAAAGTTGTTGAGATAACAAGAAAAACATAAAATCTCTCTAACAGATGGGCCCAGTGATACCAAACGAGGAAAAACTGCTGGCTAGCAACTGCCACTAGTCAGAGGGCTGTTATCAGGTCCACGCAGTTGCCTTTTGCAAAAGACAGGCTGGGCAGAAATATCCCTTTTCCTAGAGACTGGTTATTCATAGAATTGGTTATTCCCACTCCCCCCCCAAAAAAACCCCCACATAACCCAAGAGGAAGCAATGAGCATACAGCAAACAATTCACATAAGTCACATGAAGTTTCTGTGCTCCTGGGCTGGTAACTAAAGCATAGCAAGGGAAAAGCAAACAAGCACTGCATGTAAAGCAGAGCTCTTTCTATAGTGTAACAGCTCGTCTGAAACATTCATGCAGGGCTGTCTCCTGGCAGAGAGGAGGCCACTGAAGAGGTGTTACCGTGCATCGTTTCAGCTTTCACTGAGCTCGCTGGCAGATCTTGCGTGCAGCATCTCACAGGAGCATTTATAGTGTGTCAGTGCAGCGCAAAGAGCTTTTCAGCAGCTGGTGCTGGCAGGAGACAGATAAGCTTTACAGCACAATAATGGTCACCAAACCAGTGGTTCCATCTTCTCCAGTTAGTACTGGTTGATTGTATCCAGAGTTCTGCATTTCTCTTGAAAAGATTCAAAGCACGCTATAAGCTACCTCCCTGCTGCTCGCCATGGGTTGTACTCAGTATCAGATGGCGATGACAGTTCTTGGTGCTACTGAAACCCTGACCGAGCCCTGGGCAAATCTCTCTGCTGTGCTGTGCCTTAAACAACACTTCAGGATCTGCGCTGAAACAGCCAACGGCCAGGCTCTCTGCCTTCATGGACAGTCCCTGTGAGCACGGGACACCCTCCACCCCTGCGCAGTGGAGGGCGTTAGCTGCCCTGCTGCTCCCCGAGTCCCCGCCGCAAATGCTCAGGGAGACACAACGATGTTCTGTCATGTCCCTACTGCTCAGGTGACAGCTGCTGGATAAAGCTACTGGAAAAACACACCACTGGTTTCCTATTCTTACCCACAGGGTACCATTCCATCCCACACAATATCAGAGATTTTATTGCCATTTATTTCTGGTCTTCAAACTTCTCACCTGGGCTTGTGACACTAATTTTCTTACTCCACCCATTTTAGCCACTACCTTGGCCTCTGGACAGCATTCCCAGGCTCAGAGAGGCAAGATGTTTAGCCTTCAGCACCTTTCAATGTACCAGTCTGCCTACCCATAGGGTTTAATCTCCATTTCCTTCACATGGCGTGGCTGGAAGAAAAGGTGAGTGAAGCAGAGACACAGAAGCAGAGGCACTCAGGGACAGGCAGATGATCTCTTTGCTGTACGACAGAGAAAAGCTCCCATGGAGAAGTCAGGAAAAAGCCTTGAACAGGCCAACTTCAGGTCACAGGGATGAAAATCACACCAATCATGAGCAGCTACAGGGAGCAAGTTGTCTACCTGCTCTTCTGGTGTCCAAACTCAACTGGGGAAACATAAAAATTGCCTCAAGAAATTGCCTTGCAGGGCATCAAACAGACAACTGGAGTTGCCACAGATTTTAGGCAGCCCCCAAGTCATCCTGCACTGCTTGTCAAAGTCCTAAACTTTGCTGCTGTTTGGCTGCAGCTGGGGGCCTGAAGTTACAACATGCAGGAGGTCACAGCTCCTCAAACAGAAGCAGGAACTGTGATCCCGCAAGCAGGGCCCCAGACAGATGAGCACAGAAGACACGTGAAGTCAGGGGATCACATCAGCTGCTAGGATCCAGGGAAAACTGGTCTCTCAGCCTGAAGCATCCTCACCTTGAAGGTTTGTAACATTCCCTGCAGTGGAGCATAAACCTTCTCTGACCTGTCAACAAGCAAGAATTATGAGAGCTACTTGAGGTATCCGAGTTGAAGCAGGCAGTGGAACCACTACTTAAACAGCCCATTTCCAGGCTCTTCCTCATCTTCACTGAACCCTGAAATTGTTATCAAAGTAACTGAGCACTCTGGTAAGCCTATATGGGAGAGGTTAATAGAGAACGAGCTCCTGGTAGCTCTGCAAGTTATAAAAACAGTACTTTTACAACGACACTGGAGAAAATTGGTTGCGCCTCCTTTCAAAGGACTTGCCCTGAGGTGATATGGGCATAAACACACCATTGCTCACCCACCAGGAGAAATGTTGCTTCCATTTCCTCCAGGCGCAAGCAAGGGAAGGCCTCTGACATATCTAGAAGTAGGTGGGGAACCTCAGGCAGGAAGTGACCCATCACAGCCAAGATATGCGTCAGAAAAGCCTCTGTGGCCCGCCATGACCAGAGCTGCTCGGTTAGTCCAGTATTACTGGCCAGTTCTTCAAAGGCCAGCACACATGCAGGCAGCTGCCCATCTGGGTGTCTTTGCAAGATGACAGTAAACAACCTGGGCCACGGCAAGACGTGTCAGAACGACCAGAGCAGTATTTAAGCTCTAGTATTTAAGAGTTCCTCCTCCTCTACCATTCTGCAAATGTGACCGAAACCTTTCACAGATGTATGCTAAGACAGCTACGTACAAGAGGGTGGACAGCAATGATTCAGGCTCTTTAGCTGCTTCTTCCTTAAAGCTTCTCTGAAGATGACATCAGTTCTGGGAAATTCATAAGAAGCAAAAGACAACACCAAAGCAACCATCAATGCTGCTAGAAAGCTACTGCTTTTGTGGAGCAGGCAGGACCCCTGAGGGAGGCAGGGGAAGCATCATGGTTAGTCTCAGGCACTAATGTGATGCCAGCATGTGAGGTACCTCTTACTGCTTTACTCGTTATGGGACCTTCAGGGAAGGCTAATTTAGAAGACTGTGACCCAAAACACACGGTTGTCTATCCTGAACTCGCCGCGATCTTGCTTCATGCTCTCCATCTTGCACTAGCATTCCTGTCCCCTACACCAAGCAGGTAAGTCCCAGTGACACCACATAGTTTGTGTGAATGAGGAGCTGTTCCTGGTGTTGAGCAGAAGTGAAAACAGAAACTTCCCCCGCCCCTTTACCTACCACTGCTAGATTAAGACAGAGTTTTGAGATCAAAGAACCTACAAATTAGCTGACTGCTTGTGGAAAAAACCTCTTAAACAGCATCTGACCTCTGAGCCCAGTAATAGCCATTACACAGCCCCAGTTCTTCGGCTTGTCCTAAGCCACGTCTTCCAGTCCAACCCTCTACTGCGGTCTTCCCCCATGCCATTGAGTGTTTCGAAGCATTTGGTATAATTGCACGAGCGCACACTTCAGCAGGCACACTCACCTGTTCTGTGCTGGAAGCTATTCCTGCTCCCCTAAAAGGCCCCAGGGAGAAGTCACCTCCTCTCCAAGGCGTCATTCTTTCAGGCATGTCGTCACAGGGTTTAACGCATTGGGATCTTATTGCACATCACACTGGGACTAGAACAACTTCTGTCAGCTCATTACTAGCTCCTGGGATGCCTGCGGGGTGCTGCACTCTTGTATTTCAAAACCAAAAGAGAGAAGAGGGGTTACAATGACAATCCAGTGAATGCTGCAAGGACAGATGTTCCTGGAAAACGCTGCCATTATTCTTTAGCTCATTTATTCAGCTGCAAACTCTTCTCCACTTCTTCGTTCCCATCTCTGCATTCCACATTGCAGAGAATGCTTAACTACTTAACCTGTACCAACTATTTCTACCTATGGCAGATCAGCAGCTTGCACATGAATTGTGAAGATTCAGCCTTCTGCTGACACACAGTAATGAAAATGTAACTGCCCCAGCTGCTTAAAGGCTATTGCTGGATTGAGAAGAAATACTAATCTATAGCCTAAATATTACTAAATTCAGCAAAGCTTGGGAATCCCTCTCAAACCTACACTGCAGGCACCATGGTTATCTTTAACCAGGTCCCAGTTTACTGTTTTTCACTACAGCTCTCCCCAGTGAGCCTAGGACAAGCTGCAGAGACACAGTGTGACAAAGAATGGTGCATTCAGACTGCCCAAGGCCACTCTATATGTCAGAGGCAGCAAGCTGGGCAATGAGAAGAGCAAAGTTGGGCTCTAAAGGGTAACTTTTGCAGAGAGAGGATTATGCCAGAACCAGATAAAACTTCACTCAGAAACCAAAGGCAACTGCTGTTTAAAATCCACTGTTAAGTGTCACTCTTGTGTGCAAAAGTGCAACACACTGCAGCACAAGGCATTAAAGCAGGTCACGAGCAAAGAGGCTGGAGCAGCTTTAAGAGCTGCAGCCTGAGCCAGCCACTAAGAACAAGACCTGCAGTGATAGCTGCACTTTGCCATGGCAGAAATCCTTCAATAAGCCACAAAACAATATACAGTCTCAACTGCAGAAGCGCAGACTGGGAACGAACACACTACACTCTCCAAACTGGCAAAATCTGCATTTAATTTACAACATAGTAAAGGTTACAGGTAAAAAGCTCAACAGAAAGTGTGAAAAGGCCTATTACATATTACACAAGTGTACAAACTTCTGTACAAAGCCCCTAGATGTTATACTGTCCCCTCCTGTACTGGCCAGCTATGGCCCCTAAGCTCTAAAATAATGAGAGCTTGTTCAAACCCAGGGAGGAGAAGAGCTTTAAAAAACAATGAGCAGTAAAGCTTCCCTTTTCAAGAAAAATCTTGCAAAGAGCCACTTGCAAAAAAACAAAACAACCCCCACTCACCCACCCAAAAAAACTCCCAAAACGGAAAAAAAGGAAGAAGAAAAGCTGTTCAACTTTTACTTGCCCTAACTAGTCTTACCCTAAAGAGTTGCCTTCATAAAGCAGACTGGCTGGAAAAAGAAAATTCTACATACCAGAAAGAAGCAAAACTAAAAACAGAGAGAAAGATTTTAAGAGTCAGCATGGAGTGTCTGGAAGCAGAACGTCTGAGGACTGAATCATATTCAATAGCAACTAAACACAGAGCGGCACAACTATATCATGGAGAAGGTACTGTATTCATCCATATAATAGTTTGAGCTAGATATGATGGTGCAGGGAGGGGAACAAACCAGTCTCTAAAGCCGTCGCTCTTGTGAATGGGGTAGCTACGAGCTCATTTTTACCTCAATAACATGATAGAAGCAATCACTCTGCAGATGCAGAAGTCACACTGATTTTGGAGCATCTGTCCAAAACAGGTCTAGTGCATACAGCACACCAGATGCACTGTAACACAGCACTGCTCCAGCAACCATCAGATTTTCACAAGACTACTTAGCCAGGTAGCTACAGTACTGTACACAATGAACAGCTGGGTATACTACTGTCATTTTAGTGCACATTTCTTGAAGAAATCCCCCAAACAACAAAGGAATGTGACTACGTGGCTGAACTGCATTATAGAATGTAAAAAAATCAAGAGTAAACCTAAGAAAAACAGAGCTCTGGCCTTACCTTGTCTAAAGTAAAGACATAGTGTCTGAATACATGTGAACCAGATTTTGAAATCTAAAACCGAGGATTTGAAGGGCTAGAGCAACAATCCAAATCAAGCTTCTCATTTTATTCAATGGGAAAAAGTGGTGAAGAAGTCAAAAAATGTAGTATTATGAAACCAACTTGTGCACTGCTTTATTGAAGGCGAGGCAGATTCTCTACTGAGAATTCATATTCTAGCTTTAAGTAGTACTCAATTCTCACCCACTGTTACTAGCAGCCAAAATAGCGTGCAGATTGTGGTTTTAGTTATTAAACATGCAAGTCCTCTGAAACTGCTGATGGCTGCTCAGTTTTATGTGTCTTGATGCATCTCACATACACTCCAAGCTCACAAGTTCCATTTGCAAATAAAAATGAAACTAAGTTAAAAGGGCCACCAAATTTAAAAGAAACTGTTCTCCTCTGCGTTAACTCCACCCTAAGTTATCACAGGAGAGAGAGTCAACACTACCTTGTTGTTTATTGTTTGTACAGGGTAGATAGTGCCTATCCACCAGTCAAACGCTCCTGGGCTTGCCATGCTTGTACGCTGCCATTAGCACCAACACAAGCTCAGATCCATCCACGTGTGCACCCCTTTAGCCATCCACACAGCACTCCATCGTACAATACTGGACCACAGCTAAGTAAGTGCACCTATTTCTTGTCCATCTCAACTCCACGTTCTCATGAACTAATGGGATGCTGTAGTGTTTCAGGTGGAAACTAAAACAAGCTGTAGCCAAACTAAAAAAAAAAAAGAAAAAAGATAATGCCCCACATTGGTGGGGTTTTGAAAATGTAAAAAATAAAAGCTGACCTATATTTTGCAAGTTTTAGAATTCATACCAATGGGATTTCTGAAAGGCTTGGCCCCACAAACATTTACTTCTGATACAGCTGACCTGCTATGAGCAAGTCCAGCAGGAACAACATTACTCATAGTAAGCACGACACCTAAATACACGAATTTGCAGGGTCATGCCATAAATGATAATTAAACTATGTGACTCTGCCCCTTCAACTTCTGGATCAAAATTCAGAGTAAAGACCTCTGGGGACAGTAATGGCTAAGAAAAGGCTGCCAGATATTTTGGTTCAAAAGGAGATGGGAGCTGTATTTTTTTTTTTTTTTTTTTTTTAAACAGACATATAAAAATGTTTGAAGACAGATCTTTAAAGGATATTTCACTTCTCCAATCTTGGTATTACATCTGGTTAGGACATTGAAATTTTAAAAAGACGATACTGCACATGAACAGTTTCTGGAGTTCGTACTCCCACCCTCCCTCAACAAAACCCAGCTCAGATCAGTAGGGAAGGGGTTGGCTTCTTGCCCGGCCATGCCTCCTTTGCATATTTCTTCTTCTTGGGTTCATTCACAGCTTCAGGATTAAAGACAGCAGGGTTTGGAGCTGGGTTCATGTTAACTGTTGAGGGCACAACAGGAGTCAAGTCCACATCTGGGGCAAGATTGGGGTAGGGCATTGGCAGACCACCAATGAGTGCTGTCCCATGGACGCCATGCGATTGGGAACCTGCCTCATTGTGAGTTGGAGGTAAACCACCATATAATCCTCCACTGTAGGGAAAGTTTTGCATACGTCGTGATGCAGAATCATCTGTGGTCAATGAGCCTGGATTCTCCAACCGTTTTTTCTGTAGACAGAAGTATTTAAAGAATTATTCAAAATACGTGAAACAAGCAATCTATTTAAACTGGATGCCAATGCCATTTTTCCAAAAAGGCACCTAGACCAGCCACATATGAAGTGCTTACAGACCATGTCCCACTCTTTGTCCCAGAAGATTTCTTCTGGGTTTCCTTGAAAACCACTTAATAATAAACTCTTAAAGGTGGACAATGCAGGAAGAGATGACAGAAGTTGAAGCTCAGGTTTAACTTAGATCAGGTCTGAGCACCTCTTTACCTCCTGTACATGCTTGCCAGTCTTGATCTTGTCCTGCACGCAAGACCGAGTAGGTCTTTAGTCAGTAACACTGACCCTCCTTCCCCCCACAGTAAGAAACTGCAACTTCTAGATCACTTGGGTGATTTTGTCTAGCTCCTGATCATTTGAATCTTCTCCTGCAGTCTGGGTTTTATGTAGAATTATCGTTTTCCACATACATTACTTAGTGTATACCAGCAACAAGTGAAATTGCCATTACACTGTTGCTTAGCTACCCTGAAGTTTTGCAAATCTTCCCTACTCCCAGCATATTCAAATTAAATATAGCACTGGCAACACACTCATCTTGGAGCAAAGTCTAAACCCTGCTAGTTCTAGTAGACAACCTTATGAAATCTTTAGCACTTACAGTATTTAAACAAACAACCTCTCATTTTTACTTTCTATTTTCCACACTTCCCACAATTTTAACTGATGCCTAGGACTACCATACTGAATTTCTGGAAAGAGTTTCTTTTTGGGAGGAAAAAAAATTGCCACTGATCTCATGTGTTATCAAAGAAAAGAGCTAAAGCTGGATTTGAAGGCAAATGGTCAAATCTGCTAAAAAAAGACAACTGTGAAACATGAACACGACTTTTGCTTAACAATAGAACACTTCCTACCATAGAACATTACGTTTCTAAGGTGTAATTCATAAAGTGAGTTCATCAATGTAATGTATTAATTAGAAAGTTGGGAGTTACTCTGTACCTTAACAGGGACTACTGCTGTCTGTACCATGTTCCTGAAACGCCCAACAGAAGGGTCCACATCCTCTGTAAAGGCAAGAACAGTGAAGCCTTCAGTAAGAATACAGGAAAAGATAGAACATCTGTCAGGTAAAGGAACCTATATGAAGAATTGGCACATGGACCTTCTCTTCTCAAAGCCAACACTCCAGTAGCTCTCAGTAAGCACGAGCATGCCCAAATAAAGAGAGGAGCTAAGGGGACACCTGGTGGCTCTGTCTCAAGTGGGCTCATCAGATATTCTGGTAAGAAAGGCTTCCACTCAAATGGAGAATGGGGAAGGGGAACAGATGGATGGGCAGTTTGCACTGATGAGACAGACTGGAGTTCTGGGCTGAGAGGTGCTGCTGACAAGGCACTGCACGTGCTCAAAGGCACAACAGCTCCCTGAAGTCCTTGGGGGACTTTGAAGGAGGAGTCAGAACAATTCAATGTAGAGTCTCTGAAAGTCTGAAAAAGTTATCTTTTTTGTAATGCGAATGACTGCTGTTTACATTAGGATGTTCTGAGCACTAAATTGCATAACATCGGAAATCAAAATGGTTATTCTGGGTGGTATACACTGCCAAATGAAACTAGCTCCAGACTACGTTTTAAAATGCATGCTCATTAATAAGCTACTCTTATTAATAGGAATATTATCCATATAAAATTTCATTAATAGGAATGCCATTAATATAAAACAGCTAAGGGAGAAAAATGACTAATTAGGAATTGGATACATCTTCAGAAACATCATTTTGAATGAGGATGACTTGTTTCAGATACGCAGACAAGTAGCAAAAAACCTCTGAGCTTGAGACAGATATCCATTAGCAACAGGTAAGGAAAGCATTAAGGGACAGATGAAAAACAATCAAGTTCAGTTCCCATTTAGATTCTAAAGAAGGCAAAAAATTTAAAACACTTCCCTCCTTTTGGACCCATGAGATTTTTCCAACATCTGATAGAATTTTGAATATGAAGCTGAGTGTGATATCCCTGTCCTGCACAAATCATGCAGTTATTTTACAGGTAGAAGAGCAGAAAGAGAGAGAGATCAAAGACTTAAGTGAGACACGTGGCAGCTGCTCTGAAATAGCAGATCCCAAATATTGACTGCAAAATTTCTGTTCTCCTTATCCATATGCAGCCATGAGGAATCCCTACGAGAATACTGGACAGAGGGCCTTAAGGGCATCAACTAAAGATTAAAGCAAACTACTTACCTGGATTGATGATTTCATCATCATCACTGAATGTCACTCTGGAGTTCTTCCGTTTTCTCTTTGGTCTCTGAATATCCAAATTCCCTTCCTCAATGGTTAGCGTGGAAATTCTTTTGTTGTGGGCTGTATTAAACTCTGTCAGGTTCTAATGACAAATTTGGAGATGAAACAGTTTAAGCAACTAGTGTATGAAGTCTGATTTAATCACATGATTGTGCATAGCAAAAGACCACAGCACACTGTTTAGCTTCAACGTTTAGACACCTAGGAAGAAAAAGTGCTCCAGTGCTGCAACAGGTTGCCCAGAGAGGTTGGGGAGTCTCTGTCCGCAGAGATATTCAGAACTTGACTGAGCATGATCCTGGGCAACCTGCTCTAGCTGACCCTGCTTGAGCAAGGGGGCTGGACTAGATGATCCCAAGAGGTCCCTTCCAACCTCAACAATCCTGTGAATGCCACATACACTGCTTTCTCCTCTTCACTAGCTAACTGTAGAAACAGGGCAGCATTCACTGTTATCTGGCAATGGGGAACAGTGTGGGAAATCACCCATGATCTGAGGTAATGTTAGTTGGAGAACGCGTACTCCCTGGCAAGTCTTTGTGAGAAGACCATTGGAATAGTAGGATTATTAGGTCACTGATTCTGGCAAGCAGCATGATCACAGGCTTATCACGGCAGAACGAGATGGTTTGTGCATATGTGCCAGCAGAAGACACCTCAGACTATCTTCAAGGCCAAGAAATTAAGAACCTGAACCTAAGCAAACAAGTGGGGAATCCGTTTAGCTGGAAATGCCATCTAGGCACAATGTGCCATCGTACTCACGTCAAGTTCTGTCTCCTCCTCTGGCAGGCCCAGCAAGCCCTTGAGCTCTTCATCTTCACCGCCCATTTTCTCATCTCCTTTAACTGCTGATGGCAGTGTCTGAGGCTTCTCTCGCAGAGTATATGCCCGTGTAGAAGCGCCAAATGAAACCGTGGAGTCAATGGGTATCTGTTGGGGTTTGTGAGGTTCCAAACGGATATGACCCAAGAACGTGCCATGTGCTGAGAACATCAAAATGCAAAATAGTCTGTTAGTCATCAGCTTGGGCTCACAGTATTCGAGTTCAAGTCTTGAGAAGTTCAGAAACTGTACATGGTTGCTCCGAGATACAAGGCACTGAGGTACTGCTGAAAACATTAGCTATGTACATTTTACCTACCATCTCACAAACTAAGATAACACACATCAGAAGTCCTCAAAAAGTCACGGAAATAAACGACAAACACCATTTACTTTCTGGATTCTTGTAGGTCCCAAGGTACCATGCCTGGAATCATCCCTTCAGTGGAAAAAACAGTATGTCAGGTTTTAGATCCTGGGAAACCACCCTCAGAAGAGAAAGCTTCATTAAAATTGTGAAGGGAAGGCCAAGTCACTTTCCTCCTCTCCCCTAGCCTCTTAAGAGAGTCTAGAAATGTTGTTTTAAACACCAAGTGAAGCAGATGTAAGCTGACTGGAGCAAACATTCCTTTGCCCCTAACCCTTGCCAATCTTTCACTAGGATGCTAATTCAGATTATAGTCATCTATCCATACAGTGCAAACAACAACAACAACAACAACAACAACAAAGGGAAAAAGTGTCTCAGATTCAGAAATGTTTAAGCACTGAAATATCGTACTTCTATCTGGTTAAACGTCACACTACTTACTGCTGTTTAGATCTATGAGGAAAACCCTCTTGAGATGTTTGTGATAGACCAAGGCAGCATGGACCCGAGAGCAAGACTGGTGGTCAATGGTAAAATCGCACAGATCAGGATTTCTCCCAAAGAGATAGTATTTCTTCTCATCAATGATGAGTTTCTGAGGTAGAATATCAAACAGAGAAGCATATTAGACTCCTATAATCTTTTGGATCTTCCTGAAAAAATTCAAGAACATGAATAAACAGAGCAAATTCAAAACAAAGCATCAACAACTAATCAAAATTTCAGTTTTGTCTGACACTTAAATACAGAAACTCAAATCTTCTCTTTGTAAAATCAGACCAGCTGAATATGGAAGAGTCCCAGCTATTCCCTTCTTTAACAGCCAATAGAAGACAGCCTGGGACGGACAATAACTCTTCAAAGCATGAGACTGTCTCATACAAGAGACATCTCTCTCTCATCTGCTCCCAATGATTTTTATGCATTCCTTGATGCAGATGACCTTGGGCCCTGCCTAAGCCAGGAATCTATGCTAAATGATCTCCAGTCTGATACAGAACATAAAAATTATATTTCTGTATAGAAATAGACATACAGAAGATTTCAGACCTTTATAATAAAGATGTAAAACTATACTGAGTATGTACTGTGATACGAATCCATATTAGTCTATTCAAGTAAATCATTAATTTTAAGCATTTCTTCTTAATTCATCCTAGTTCTAATCTCTTCTTCAAACAAGATCTTACATACTGTAATATCAGTTACATAAACCATCTCTGAAAAGCAACGGAACATGTTGACACAGTCCTACAGTGTACACAGCATATTTCTATCAGACAATGTTGTTGAAAGGAACTCCTTGCGCCTAAATGCTGAAGTACCTAAGCAGTGCAAGCCTTCTTTCTCACTGTACTCCAAGATCTTAATCTAACCTGTGTTTTCTTGCTTCCAGCTGCACAAGTCAAAGGCTGGCAATGCATTACGGATTTGTTAACAGATGGCTTCTCCTGCTTTTTGAAACATTTACCAAAGCCCACACAACATTTCAGTAGCACCATCAAGGGAATGCTGATGATACATTTTCCATCAGAAAAAAACCAGATCTTAGTTCAGGAAAGCATTGCTTTCATGAGATGGTCTGAGCTGAATTAACATTTTGCCTGCTAGAGCATGAGCATTTCTCCCCTCTCCCTCCTTCCATTCCCAGCTATACAATCCTCTCCTCAATCACACTGACACAAATCTGAGTAAAGTTTTCAGCTTGCAAAGCACTTTTTGGCTGCGTTAGTCTTCTACTGTTTTAGTGGACTGAATCAGTTTGCCTTCAGTCAGATGAGTATCCCAGCTGGCTCCAGTGAAGCAATGGATTATATGCGCTAGGACTGTGTGATGAGGAAGGACCTCCCTTTCTGGCAGCAGCATTCATGTCAATCAGTTGTTTGCTCCTCAGTTTTGACAGCTGTATAAACTACATGCTCAGCTAGAAAGAGCCAATGTATCAGACTAGTTACAGGTAGTTGGTTTGGGGTTTTTTTTGAGCTATCAGAAAGACTGACACAATGAGCACCTAGACAGTCACTTATTCTGTGGCACTACCAAATCATACAGAAAATAAGGAGACAGCTTGGAATAAGACATAGTATTTATATTCCTCTGCCATATCTGCAAGCATAAAAATCACACGGACCTCATTTTCTACTACAGATCACCTTGCAAAGTTACATCTATTTACCTGCCCACCAATTATGAACTTCAAGGCTTTTAGCACTGCTGCATTCAGATGTCACTTCCCCACTGACTTTTTTCAGATTTTTCCCCCCAAATGTGTTCTACATTTTCTAGGTTCAATTTCTCATTGTTCTGCTGAACATTTGTCAGCCCCCATGCTGCAAGTTCTCATAATCTGGTATTCTGTAATAAGTATTTAATTTATTTCTGTATGTTTATTCTCTCTTTTAGGTCACTAGAAGAATTAATTGAACAACTCAACTCCATACTAGTACACATCATGACGACTTTACAATTAATTGGTCCCTTAGGTAATAATCTGCTAATGTCTTATTCCCAACTAACTCCAGGTACACATTTTAAGCACGATTTCATGAGAGTAAATGCTTTCTGAAATCTACTGACTTACATATTTTGGCCTGCTTTCTTAAAATAACAAGATTTAGGTGATCAAGCTGTGTGTACCTATCAGCGCCCAACACCTACTACTAAACCAAATAACTTAACCAACTGGCCAATTTCAACCAGCACTACAAGATACTAAATTTCAAGAAGTTCTGTGAAAACAAACAGCTAGATAGAATGACAACTTCATCAGTACCCTCAGTGATACATAGGCTGGCAGAAAATCCACAAGTGCGCCAATACTTAGATTTTAACTACAAAAAAAAAAAATCTTCTTTGTGAGTCCACATCTCATTTGATAAGACAGGAATCACACTTAATTAGCAATTCACCTTCAAGTACATTATCTGGTAACAAATGAGGTGCAAATGCAAAATGCAAGTGATTTTCCTCCAACTGGGA
Organism: Gymnogyps californianus; assembly: GCF_018139145.2. NCBI lineage: Eukaryota > Metazoa > Chordata > Aves > Accipitriformes > Cathartidae > Gymnogyps > Gymnogyps californianus. The sequence goes on from NC_059492.1 coordinate 506,445, forward strand.
CATTTAAAACATGCGGGTGTCTCCTCTGAACCTATTTGTGTCTGGTGGGGAATAGCATACCTCAAAGCCTCAGTATAATTCAGATAAAAAACCTGAGAAATCAATATACTGAAACAGTCTACTGGATTCTGCTCTCACCTGGCTACTTTATTATCACTTTCTGTCTCTTTACAAATGCAGGTTTTCACAAGATCCTCCCCTCAGAATTAACCAGAACGTATAAACCACTAATAAAGAGCATAAACTAGTACATGGTTTCCTCAGTCCTTTGTGGTTGAATATTATTTCACTTTTTTTTTTTATTCCACCTGTAAATAGATCAGTCAATCTCCTCCCTGTACATTCTTCATGCTAGTGTACTTTTGTTACGCTTTTCCCTGCAAGCCTTAATCAACAGCTATCATTCCATTAGTCTCACTGATATCTTCCCTTAAGATTACAGTTGTTTCATCCAGCTATTGATCTGTGAATACCATAGTGTTTGTTACAATACATCTTTTGAGAAATGCTGGTTAGGTTTTCTGGGGATTCAACTTCACAGCAATGGATTTATGTCCAATATTATGCAGTACCTTACTCATTCAGTTCAGCACTCTGAGTCTTCCCAAATTCAATACCTTTGTACTAATGAATTCTATGATGCCACTTTGTAAGAAGGACGAGCACTAACTTTTCCTTTTATTCTTCTGAATTTGAAAAAAATATCCTGTGTAAACACAACTCTGACACAAACAAGTGGATCTTCAGAAGCTGATTCATTACTCCACATTTCAGTGCTCAGCTCCGCAAGCAGTTATCTGTTACCTCACAATTTCAAGTACCATAAAAATTGGTCAACCAACTTCTCATTCTTGTCCACAACTGAAACCAAAAGTGTCCCGTAAATTTTCATCTGCACCCGTTATGCACAAAACAATACCATTCTCACTTGAGAGCATTTCAAGAGATTTTGCAAAGACACAAACAAATTCATAAATTGGAAATACTGCAACAAATCATCAACAGAGAAAATAATTTTACTGCCTTTACTTCAAGATAATGTTTCCAAAATTTTCTGTGCCTCTGAGTTATAACCCAGTGTCATCCTTCATACACTGAGCTTAAACACTTCATGGCTTGTTTTAGTGTTGCACTTTTCAGACCCAGCAATCACAAGATGTACCTCAGACCTCTGCACAAGACCTGCGATACGGATGGCTCGGTTAGTATCAAGTGCTCAGTAATACACAAGATTTAAGAAAGTTTGTTCTTGGTTACTGCTGTCTACCATAAAAGACAAAACTGAAAAACTATTTGCCACATGTACCAAACAGGGAAACAGATGGATCACATTCAAGTGCTGTTAATTTGTTGCACAGTTCCCATACATACAGTACATTGTTTCACGTAACCACCACAGTCTGGAGGACTTAAGTCATCACCTATACACAGTGTGCAAGGCCACAAAGCAACCCTACAAGCAGGCATACATGCTACCTAGAACAGCCTGCTAGAACCTGCCCACCAAGCCAGCTCTTCTGATTCTTACTTCAGCAGACCGAAGTACGATAGCAAGCCAGACCTCTGTGCTGCACACGTCGGTGCCTGCGCCTGGTCACCGCCTGCCACAGCATTCAGCACACCTCTTACCCAGTGAATGGCAGGCAAGCTGTACCTCACCGATCTCAGTAACACTGACAGCCAACATCAGATATTCAGGAGGTAAAACACAAACTCTACAGTCATTCTGTAACCTCTGTGTGATCACATCCCCTACTGAACCTTGGAGTACTGGGATAGCAGACTACCAATGGCTGTTAACAGTGCTCTGCACGGCAGCAGAAAGAACCTCTTTCAGGTTATCAAGAGAGTCGATGGTAGGAAGAGGGAATCAGGATGTTTGTACCACACACTTTCCCAATGCGGTCAGAGACCCCAGGCTTACAAAGCCAACTTGGGCCTCCTGTAGGTCCAAAAGCTTTGGGCAGCACAGCCTCAGAGTCTGACACCACAGGATGGTATTCCTGACTGTCAATTTATCAACACCAAATTTGCTCATCCATTGCCAAAATCAACGGTGCATCCTCAGCTTCCATATGGCATTTTGCTGCTTTTTTTTCAGTCCTGACCAGGACTCCCATGATAGACGTTTGCCTAGCACCTGAGGATTAATTCAGCAGAGAGCTCCATATAAACTCTTTCATCCTAAAGCTCTCTCTCCACACTCAAAAATTCAAAAGAAACATGACAAACCCCCCCTCATCTCATAGAATAAGTCTCCCAGGTGGGAAGGCTGCATTATGTTTCACCACCTGCCACATACCAAAAAACCCAAAGTCACTGCCATTTGGCTTTGCTCGCTGAATCTTATTTACACAGCCTGAAAGAAATACTGGAAAACCCAGTGCCAAGTACAATCCTTACCCCAGATGCTACTGCTAGGATCACAGTGAGAAGGCTGAGCTGAGAAGCAGTCCTACTACAGCTCTCTAACCTCTGAAAATTATTCTGAACATGTAACAGTACCATGAGAAGCAGAATACAAGGTCCATGGTTTGAAGACAAACACAATGCAAAGGGTATGAAAGCTATAGTGCCTAGAAAGAGCCAGTGAAGGATAGCTCCAACGTAGTTCGAGTAGCAGGTATGAACCAACTCAGCCATGTCTTGTATGAACTAATGAGCTACTGTGAAGATGCAGTAAATGTTAGTGCCTAATTCCTTTCAAATTAAGGCTGAACAAAGATCTCTTAGGTCAAGACTGGCTTTGCCAATTTTCTGTGCCTTTAAATCCAGAGTAAGAGCACTCTCTCAAAACAGTCTGTAAAACTGACAGTAATGGACTATAAAGAAAAGCCTCATTTTACTGGTTTCTGGCCTGGGAAAACAGAAGTTTATTTGTGAGATACCTATTTGTGACATCTCTATCTGCTTTCCTATGCAAAGCATCCTCTGGTAACTAACCAAATTCTAAACAGTAAATCTCTCCTGCTAGACACCAGAAGGAACACTTAATACTGTCTGATGCTCCTGTGGTAGCATACGTTAAAAACCAGCCAAGAATTTAAGCTACCTAAATCTTTCTTGATCTAACACTGAGTTCTTAATTTTCCAAGTTTCTGTTCAGAAAAGTTGGCTCAACTTTGCAAACTTTGGCTGCCCAGAAACATTTCTCTGTTTCAGTCAATTGCAAGTTAGGAGTTTCTCCACATCTAAAATACATTCACTGGCTTGGGTCCTCTATACCAACCATGTTAAAGAGCCTTTTTTTTTTATTTACTACTTTTAGCGTGATATAAGACAAAATATGAAATAGAGAATGAGGTGGCATATATCAGACAAATTCCTTTGCTGTAATAAAAATAACTCACTGTATCTGTGCTAATCACAACACTTCGCAGATCCAGAACATGGGATGAAAAATCATACTGTATTTCATACTGTAGGACAGGGCAACAATCCTATAAAATACAGGATGCCTAGTTAACCTTACTGTAACACAAAATAAAAAATAAACTGACCAGACAAGTATCTCAAACAAGCAGTACAAAGTGAAGAGTTTTTACTCTTACTCTTTTGTATTTGAGATTTCTTTCCCCATGTTATTAGAGTTTCTGCTCCTGAAGTTCCTAAGACAAGGTGCCTTCTGGCTGCACTCTGATACCTCCTACATAAGTATCTTGTAGGAAACAAAACGTCAACTTTGGTCCAAAATTAAGTTTGGAAGAAATAAGGCTCTGCAAAGTACTGAGTTTCCCTTACAAACACTTTTTTTTTCTCTGTCTTACTAGGACAGTTTTAATGTTCAGGAATCAAAGTGTCATTGTTTGCTAGCTGAGCACTGCAGTTTTGCATCCCTTCAAACAGTGCACCTAATCAGAAGATAACTGATGGAAGCACTGCATAGTATGAGACAGCCTTAGAGTACAGGCAAGGGCAAATTCACTTCATTCTGAAGTTTCAGAGTAAAACAAACTGATTTGAAAATAACAATATGAGAGAGAAAGGAAATACTTATGAGTAAGTGTGGAAAATGCTGGGAAATGTTCTACTGCTGGTGCCTAGGTATACGATACACCAAATACATACAAAACCTATTTTCATACCTCAATGAGTTTGTCTCCTTTGACCACATCCAGATGTAAGCCAGGTGGTGGTTTCCCTGCCCTGGAAAATAAAGAAAGAAAAATATAGTATCAAAACATTTAATAAAAAGTTTATTAAAGTTAATACTCTATTAGAGCTACAGACCAAACCTACACAAATGTAAGCAGAATTATTTTGGGGAAAATACGAACACACAGTCATTTTCTCTTCCTCCCTGCAGATTCCTTCTGACAACACATAAACATGATTTTTTACAATAAGAGTTAAGCTAACAGGACACGACGCATTACAAGCTTTACTTCTCCAGGTGAAAAATAGCTAATTTACAAAATGAACAGAGCAGCTCCTAAGGGAATGTGATATGAGGCCAGGAAGAGGCCAACAACTAGAGAAGGGGATAGGCTGGGGCTGTTTGCTTAAGAGCCTGCTCAAGGGCTCTGTTTTCTCATCTTACCTTCAAAACAGTAGTTCTCTACCCTTAGCTGCTGAGAGGAATGGAAACTTCTACCATCTTTCCCCTCTAGGAGTGGAATGGCAAAAAACCTGAAAGGGGCTCCACACACACCTGTAATATTATAAAAATGTTGGCCAATAGCCCGTGTTCCTCCACACTTACCCTATAATCAAACTTTCTACCAACACAGTAACATGGAAGAGACTACAGTATTAGGTGGCAGAGGGACCCCTACCCTACAACAGTACAATCCTCCTCCACCAAATTCTCAAACAAACAGGAGCTCAGCTCCCCCAGCCCTATAGCTCCATCCCTGCTCACCTCCTGTGAAGCAGATTCACCAGTCAGACAGCATTATTCCCACAAAGGGAGCAGAGGCACATGGGACTCGGCAATGCACAGCAAAACGGTGCTAGGATGCGGGAGCACCCATGAGGATTAGCAGCATCAAAAACATATTTGGTATTTACAATGCTCAAAACCAGTACACCACTGTGGTATCAACACGCTGCCCTTCACTACATACGATCTTTGGCTGTAGACAGCAAACGATCTTTTTCTGCTCAGATCTCTAAACATCTGCATCTCTAGTACTTCTTCACTGATAATAGCACTGCTGCTTGTCTCTGTGGCTGGACCAACTTTCTAGGCAATAGCAGTGACCCAGTTCTCAGCTACACTGCTGCCCTTCTGAAGAACAACCGCAGAGGAGATCACATTCCTGTTTACTGCTTTGCTCACTGCACAGAGCAAGCCAAGAGAACAGTGACAACAGGTAGTGACATTCTCAGCATGGCTGGAGAAAGAAAGGTCACTTGTAATTGAAGTTGTTTGAGGGGGTCAAATATAGATGTTCACGTTTCTGGGACGTGCCTTACAATTTGAAGGTTTCTTCTGTGTCCCCAGGTCAGCGGTTACTACACATATGCTCTCCTAGATAACTTCATACAAGAACACAGTCCTCTTATTTCTACTTCATTTCTTTCTCAAGTATTGCACAAGCATTTTGTATTCTTGCTCCAAATCCATTATACTAGCCTGCTCAGATCTCTCTCTGGCCCTTCTTGAATATGCCAGTTTGGACTTTCACACGTTTTCTTACCAAGCCCTTCTCTAAGATTGCGGATAAGATGAATATGGCTGATATTGATTCTTATTCTTTTGGATGAACAAACAGCAGCAGCAAAAGCAGAGGATGCAAAGCTCCAGGGCAATCTGCTAAAATAGTGACTGCTTCCTAGAAATGGGATTACAGTGGTGTGAGGGAAAGACCAGTAACTAAAATGCTCCCAATGAAGATACACAGTCCGTTTGATGAGTTCTACAAGGATTGACTCTTCCAGTCACTCCAGCACAGCTAGGGGACCGCCTCCTCTTAAGTACTGCTCTAGGATCATACACCCAGGTTACACCTAAGTGCTGTTTCTTCCTCAGCTCCCCTCAGATCTCAGTGCTCATTTTTCATTGCAAGACAGGTTTCATTCACAGATTCATGTCCACTTCTCAGTGTTTCCTCTTTCTGCCCCTGAGCACTGGCAAACTTGTTTTTCTCCACTGCACTGAAATTGCCAAGTTCTAGTTACTCTGTGACACAACTTTTGATAACTTTCACACAGCCTGCCTTACTTTGATCAAACAAAAGCTGCTTCCCCCACCTTTTTTTTTTTTCCTTCCAAATAGGTAAACCTTTCAACACATTAACTCTACAAGCAAGTCTACTTACTCAGTCTGGCCTCTGCTTTTCTTTTCAGTGATCTCTTCCTGGATACTCAACGGTCAGCCTGTCCTAAAAGCATTTTAGCAACATCCTCAACATACCTGTTAGGTCACGGAAAAGCTCCCAAGTGCTCTAGCACAACCACTTTCCTCTTCTGTAAACTGAATCCTGTCTGATGGTCATCTTTTGACATATACAATCTCTGATTTTTCATCACCCTCTCTACTTTTAGTTTCACCCTTGCTGTTATTTTTACTCTGCTTTTACCTTCAACTTTATTTTGAACACAGAAAAAAAGCCCAGCAGCAGCACAAGATAGTGCCTTCAGCTATGAATTAAGGTGCTTGAAAAATTTATCTATTCTCTGGCTTCTTTTGGACTGAGAATCCTTTGTAGACAGTATTTCCCCTGTCTACCTATGCCTGCAAAACACTGAACACAATAAGGCTGTAAATACTGATTATGATACCATCAAAACAAACTCATAGAAATAATTTCTGGTAGAAAAACCCTTTGGAACAGATTAAATCAATGTCACAGCTTAGGCTGCTGAAGTTAGATTCTTGAAAAGCCTTTTAATGAAAAAAGTAGAAAGATTTTCCAGTTTTATATTCAAAACTTATTAGTTCCAGAGCCACCAAAGATCAGAAGTAATGGCTGTATCTGGAAGTATCAACAACCCTTCACATGCTTTGCCCTATCAGACCCCTCACCTCATGCATCAAGGAAGTGAAACATTGAAAGAAAATCTCTTGCAAAAATCTACTAGAAGAAAGTTTGTTAGAAATTTGGTACTGTGCTGTTAGAGGAGAGCAGTTTTTTCCCTCTTCTTTCCAATATTAAAAAAAAAGTCCTCTCCCACTAACTAATGTGCTAAAATATCCACTAAACTAGTTTTCCTACACTGTTCTGAAGGATGGAGAATCACTTGAGGTCAACAGACTCTCCTCTCCGTAGAACACATACGGACAGCCAGGCTTAGCACTGCTCCAAGACAAATGATCTCACATCAGAACTTGGCTCCAGCACAAGTGCTTGCGTTTGAAAAAGAGAAACAAGAAGCCCTTCTGTACCTTCCAGATTGTGTATCACAGTCCCCACTGCCTGAATGTCTTCTGCTCTCTACAGGTCAGCATTCTGCAAGCGACCTTAAAATAAGGCCTGCAAGTGGACTAGTTGTTAATGATCAGTAGTTCAGTAAGTTTAACTGAGACAAAGTATGCTATTTTCAGTCTGCCTACTGAATCACCAAAGGCTTACTTGGGAGAAAAGAAGCCTTCCAGAGAATTAACGAGGCTGATGGGCAAGGAGAACATGACCATAACAGTATCATTAAATGAATTCTCCGGATCAGAGAAGAGGTGAGAGGACATCCCACACAAGAGCTTTTCTTCATTAAGAATGAGTCCAAGGAACTCAAAGAAGTGTCAGAAAGTTCATGAGAATTGATAAAAAGAAGTAACAAACTGCAAAACCCAGATGGTATTTAGCAAGGCATTCTAAGAGATATAAAATACTAGTTTTTTTACACTTAACAGTTTATCAATCTATTGCTTAAACTACCCTCACTGTCAGAGAAATGAAGTTATCAACTGATGATGCTAATTTTAAAGCATATTTCAGGAGTGATGTGGAAACTACATAAAGGCAAGTTCTGACTGGGAAACTGGTAGAATAGAATAGTTCAGTTGAAAGGGACCTACAATGATCACCTAGTCCAACTGCCTAACCATTTCAGGGCTGACCAAAAGCTAAGGCATGTTATTAAGGGCATTGTCCACATTCCTCTTAAACACTGACAGGCTTGGGGCATCGACCACCTCTCTAGGAAGCCTGTTCCAGTGTTTGAACACCCTCTCGGTAAAGAAATGCTTCCTAATGTGCAGTCTGGACCTCCCCTGGTGCAGCTCTGAACCATTCTCATGCGTCCTGTCACCAGGGAGAAGAGATCAGCACCTCCCCTCCTCAGGAAGCTGTAGAGAGCAGAGCTGTAGAAACTGTATTACTGAGCAGAACTAGCAGACAGACAGGAATTGAATAACAGCCAGACCAGAATAGAGTCATCTAATCTGCACTTCAATACTCAACAGTATTCGTCCTTTGGAAACGTGACGATATGGGGGGATGACAGTTCTTCCAATGCCAGGGAAACATTTTTCTTGGATTAAACAAGGATAAACCTTGCTTTGAATTACACATAATCTGCTCCTTTCGGCCTCTGTAAGAATCCCAAGATGACAATGACCATGCTGAAAGAACATCTTGTTTGACAGAATACAATCAAGCACTGAAATAGTTTCTATTCTACTTAAGATGAGCTGAATGTCCTGGGAAAGGAGTTAACATGGTATCTGGATAAAACTGACGTTTATTAGCCAAATCAATTGACTTCTTGCAAGAGAAAGTGGGCATATTCACGGATGACGAGAAATGGGTAGGGAATTGAGACTGGCACTCTACCCCAGAACTGTTTTCACTACCTGTACAATGGGTGGGGAGTTACAAACTGGACTGTTTTCATACTCAAAATATTCCTAATGGGATGTTGGGTTTTCGGGTTCTGAGGGTTTTTTAATGTGTTTTGGTTTTTTTTTTTATTGCAAGGTGAACTTTCCTTAAAACGATACTCTTCAAAACTTGCATACAAGATGTGTACTATTTACACAGTGGTCCAAAATACTGTATCCATGGTCCTTTAGACCATTTCACTTGTAAAATGAGAGCACTACTTAATCAAGAGAGTAGTGCGGCTTCTGCATGACTTCAAGAACTCTACTTATCTTTCACATTCCTGTGGAATTGTATCAGGCAGATCAAACTGACAACCCCAGAGTAAGGAACCTTTTTCAAAATAAAAACTACCTCCAGTAACCAGTATCGGGTGCCTCACACAGGAATACTCTCCCAGTTTCCAACAGTTACCAACTCAAGGACTTCCTGAGCCATAGTTGCTGTTTAAACAGCTCTCTACAAAAATTGCTCTAAAACCCCATGTAAACTTAATGCATTCACAGAATCTTACACAAACAATTTCATAGATCACCTACATATAGCTGAAGCACCCTCTCCACTATTTGGCCACAAACCTGCTTGCTATTAATTTCATTTTGCAAACTCTAGGTCTTCTCCTCAAAAGGACAGTGAACACTTGTCTCCTACAGACTTCCTGTTCACTATTCAAGACACTCAACATATCTCTCAGTTGTTCCTTTTCCAGACTGAACAGGAGCCTAGGCTAACCATCTGCAGTACAGCTTCCTATATCTTTGATTGAGATAATACTTAAAAATAATACTTGAGAGAAAGAATTCACATGGTTTTTGAGGAGGCAAGCAGCATCACACAATGCACCAGAATTACTGGAGACAACCAAGAAGATGTAAACAAGGCTATCACTACAGGAGACTGGCATTTTTAAAAAAGCTTTTGACAAAATTATCAAATGGTCTTACAGAAATTAAGGTGTGACGGGGAAAAGAACCACTAATCCATGAGGGAATGTAAATGATTAAGAGTCAGGGAAGAGCAGGGTTCTGCAAGGGCTCTGTGATGTTTATATGCAGTCTGGAAAAAAGGAGCCAATGAACAAATGACAAAAATCACTTATGGCAACAGTTATGCAGGAAACTCAAATCAGACTCAAAAAAAAAGGAGTACATGTCTTCAGAAGCTTGGAAAAAACCAGGCAAGTATCCATTCCCTTTGTCCTCTTAATGAATGCTACAAAACCAGTATATTCATTATTTCTTGAAACACAAGAAGCAAGGAGCCCTGGATCTGAAAACAAGGAGAGTGCCTTTTCCAACATTTGCATAATTTGTGGAAAGAACTGTCACTCAGTGTTGTGGACTTAAACTGTAAGTTAACAAAGAAAAATTAGAAAATTTGTGGAGATCAGGTCTGGTGTTAGTTGTTAAATATGACCACCCAGACAGAGTCTTCAGCTCACAAAATCCCTTTGCTTCTGATGACCAAAAGCCTAGAGTATGTACAAGATGACGAAATACTTAAGGCTTATGCCTAAGTTATTGGTCACTACCACAGTATGATAGGAAACCATCTGGGCTGTTGTTTTCAATTAGTACAGCTGGTTTTTTTGCTCTTTTCTATCCTCCTCTTACCAAGACATTGGTTGAACACAACGTTGTTGCTGATCTTGTGCATCAGTGATGGAAATGAGTCATATGCCTTTCTCAAAGCACAGGATACACACCACAGAAACTGAGACCAAGCTAGCACTGGAATTTGTTCAGTTGACTTAATTTCGACAATCCAAGGAGGTATTATGACAAAGTTAAGGCTAAAATCTTTTGGGTAATTATTTTAGCTCACACAGAATCGTTTCTTCCCATGTGGAAGAGGAGGGCTGGATAAAGAGCTGAACAATAATTCTGATCCAACCTTGTTATGTCTGGAGAAAATATGATGGTTAAGGCATTTGAACTTTAAAAAAAAATGCAGATTGATGGGAGGTATTTATGACTTCCTCTACTCTTAGAAGCATTAAATAATTCTCGCCAAACTTCCAGTTGTAAGAAATACAGTTAAAAAAGCTTGTGGTTCAAACTTGGTGATTACAGATCTTCCTGAACACAAAAAATCGCACTGTATTTTCGCAGTATTTTATGGAAGATTTCTGATGAGAAATGTGGCTGCTTCAACTGAACAAAGCATTCCATTTGTATTAAAGCATTTGTCCAACTTCACCTTGGCACTATGTATGTTTTCTTGTTACAATGCAGTTCCATACAGAACTAGATTTTACTGGTTCACTCTGGTTCCCTTGGTTACTTACTCAGGAACAAAGTCTCCATGGAATACAGTGAAATTCGGAAATTGTATACAAAATTTAATTCCTGAGAGCAGGGCCATAAATATTCTATTAGAGAGAACTACAGGTTTTATGACATCAAAAAATGAATTCAAATGGCACTGAATTAAATAGGAAAATGAATATTAAGTAGTGAGCAACAATGCAATGATTATTTGATAAGATTATTCCTACATTTTCAGAGTGAGAACAGCTATGTTGGAAGCATAATTTACCTGTAGAAATCAGAGGCAGAAAAGACGGACTGTAACCTTTATGCCTACCAGGAAGCTGTTCCAAAGCCTTGTTATTCTGACAGTTTGATTTCCATCCTAAATTTTTGATCAAATCCTTTCATTTCCATCCTAAATTTTTTTGTTCTTTCCCTTCAGCTATAAAAAAAAAAAATCCCCAGTACTATCACTACTTTAGCCAGTGAAAACCAGCGTTGTTTTTATTTTAATAGACAACTAAAGCTCTGTTCTGTCTCATAGTAAGACTGCTGTTTCCCCATCAATGAATTTTCCCACTGCATCTGTTTCAGTTTGATTTGAGCTTTATTAAGTACAGGTAACAGACTACGCATTTGCATCAGTGCCTTCTGCAACAGCACTGACACTTCCCTACCTTACAAATAGATATATATTATTACACATCAGGTAGAGTATTAGTCTTTTTATTTATTTTTGAACAGTTATATGTTACTAGTGATTGATGGTCATTCTGTGGTTAGCCTATGTACTTGTGTATATGTCCTTTTATTTCTGATTATGAACTTGTGTCTTTTTACTGCTGAACAGTGAGTTTCTGGCTTTAAGAAGTAGTTCTCATTCTTAGTCCCTATTTTCCATCTTACACTTCTGCATTTTGTCTTGTTTTTACTGTTCTGGTCTCCAAATTATACCAAAAGGACTGGATAATACTCTGGCCTCTATGTTGACCGTGCCTTGTGTCACGAACAAGTATTGTGGTCACTTTTGTCAAGGTAATTAATAAACAAAACCCCCCAACACTAAAAGGGTCAGTCCACAGACTCTATTCAACTGCTATTGCCTCCTCAAAGTCAATTCCTTATACACCCACAGTTCTTGTATGAACCCCTCTGTTGCTTCCTAAAATGATCATTTCCTGTGTGTTCTGAAAGAAACAGTCTTGAAGAAAGCTGGTTCATGCGACAAAGTCAGCCTTTGGCAGACATAGTACATCTACTTCTCTGTCTTGAATAATTAGCTCCTTCAAAATATAGTCTAGCAGCTGGACACCGTAAAGTTCAGGTTTTCCCATAGTAGCTACATTTATGGATTTGTTGGCCTTATAGAAGACACCAACTGCTTAAAATGATTAACAATGAAATATTTAAGAGGGACATCACTGAACAAAAACAAGTTCCAGCATAGGTTTTTATAATATTACAACGCCTACAAGCAAAAATTCTTTCTTCTGTATTAGAAAAATGTGTTTCTTCAGTTTCTTCACCTTGTGCTCTACAGGCCAGTCCACGGCTCTGTGCATTACATCAGGATGATTCTGTGAGGAATCTGTATAAATTATTTCTGCCATTGATGGCAAACCCTCTACTGCAGAACTATAGAGTAATGGGAAAAATCAGGGACGGACAGACAGCCAAGAAAAGGAAGAAAAGCCCAAGCTCCTGGAAGGCAGAAAAAGAGGACAAAGCCATTAATGCTTTGGGATGTGATGCTAGCTAGAAGTACCGAATAACAGAACTGAAGTTTTACAAATTAGCTGACAGTATCTCTTCGACAAGGCTAAGATTCAATGTTGACATGCCAACTGGGTTACAACAGCTATATCCAGTTGAAACTCGGCAGCCTCACTGAAGTACATCCTACTCAGTCAGAAATTTTGAGTTGTAGCTATTAAGGACATAGACAGGACAACTTCAATTTTATTGTGTTAGTTTAAAATTAGGTCAATTATTTAGGTTTCTAAATGTGGACTCAGAAGCCTAGATTTAGCCACTTCCTAAAAATCTTGGCCTACGTGACTACTGTACGCACCTTCATGCCCAACTTCAAGGACAAGGTGGAATTTCCAGAACTCAAGAGCTCATCTTCTCCAGAAATTTGTGTACAATCATTGCCAGGAATAGCTTGTTCTTGGCTCAGAGAAATTGAAGAGGAACAATTGTTGCCTTTAAAACATACTATTTCAAATTTATGTATGGTCCAGAACAAGCTTGACATCCCAACTAATGGTGTGTCAAGACAGAGAGTAAAGAAAGATTCACGATCCAAAATGCAGGTTAAACCAAGACAAAAAGGAAAGACAGGCAGTATCCATTAAACATCTGATGGTCACCTCAAAACTTCATCCCAGATCATTTGTACCTCACAGAAATTACTTTTACTCACTAAAACCACCTCAGAAGGTATGCAAAAGTCTTAATAAAACTAGGATATGTAATTGTTATCTAAAGACATTTTCTAATCTCATGGTATGGCTAAATTTTAATCCGTAGAAAGTATTGGCAACATCTTTATTCCAACCTTAGTTCAATTTTAAATGTATAGCCCATGTCTTTGCTAACATGTATGGAGGAATTACAGTACGTGCATAAACAAGCACTGGCATAAGCAAGTACTACTAAGACAGCATTCATTATTTTTCATCTGTCTTGAGCTAGTTTAACTGTTGGAAACACAAGAAAAGAAAGAATATGTTATGGACTATGAAGAAGTAACCTATAACAGCATAAAAACTAAATCAAAGCCAGAACTTAAACCCAATGAAAACCTTGAATTTCAGTAGAGAGGTCTCTTCTGGAAACTGAATACTGAAACACTATCCATGTTAGGAAAGAACACATACAACGATGGAGGCAAACCTCAAAAGCATGGGCAACCATTTAAAGACAAGAAAAAAACCCCTATTTCTGTTGATTATATTTAAGATATATTTCTCATGTGATCTGTGTTTGCAGTCCTCAAGGCAGCTATACTTACAGGCAGAAAAATAAATAGATAGGTAAAGACTGTGATTTTGATTTTAATATAGGTTGATGAGATTGAAGATAATTCACTACAGAAGAAGCTGCTACTGACCATGAAGACTCTCTGCAACTCCATGTGTTTTGGTCACCCAAAGCCCTCCCTATGAAGGTCTACATTGCTACCTATACAGAAGACTTTTCAGTGCTGGTGTAAGACATCAAGGATCCTGCAGGATACGTTTACACCGAGACCTTCTGGTAGTCAGGGCTTCAAACAACAACACTATTGGTCCAAGCCTGCTACTGCAAACCATTTTCACTCTGGAGAATCCTCCTGTGAAAGACCCATCACTTATTGAATATCATAACCGTGTGCTCTTTGGTTTGCTCTGAAAGAAAGAAATACTTTAAAACTGTGAGCTAGAATCTGTAATTCAGTAGATGCCAGAGGAAATCATGTAAAGCTTTAACATGAAATATATTCTACTTTTTTTGCAGACAAGCAAAATAAAGCAGAAATAAATCCACCTGGTAGAAGAGCTTCTCCCTCCTACTGGGTGAGGCAGTGGAATACCACCAGCCATAACTACTTAATACCTCTCATTTTCGGTTGCCTATTCAGCAGAATATAAACACTGTAACTGGAAGCTATCCATATTGGCTTCCTGCTACAGGGTTTTTTGTGTGTCATTTTTTTTTTTGTTTTGTTTTGTTTTTTTACACTTATGAAACAACAGCTTACCTGTTTCAAAAGAAGCGTTAAGGAAAAATGTTAAGTTTTTCCACACATAAACGAATCTTTCGCTGATATTAATTGCCACATCTACACATGACAAGTTGACTATGATCAAACTGTACCAGGTATGCCTTTCACTACACCGGTATAAACATACAGCTTGCCCAAACTCGATCTCTAAAATATTACAATATGCATATGTACAATACAGGTCCAAGGGAAAATAACAAGCTTCCTTAGAGTGTCTGTATACGAGCCTTGTTTTACCTGAGAAGGATTTTAGAACATTATAGTAAAAGGATAATTTGCAAAAAGCAAATTATCAATAATCTTAGAAATGTCAGAATGAAACAGGCCCTGGCACCCGAACATGACCCCCTTACTCCTAGGTGTGAAACCCTGGCTTCGATCATCTCCCTGATGCGCTTTCCACCTCATTTCTCGATCATTCAGTGCAATGGATCGTGCTTCAAAACCAAATTAGGTCAGCACCAGCACAGTGAAGAAAGCTGTCTGTCTGTAAGACCCTGCCCTGTTTGTAGCGGAAGCCAGAAAGTATGTAGCTAAAGAGGCCCTCACAGTTATAGTTGTTGCAGTCCTCCCCTCCAGATGGTATTTATTTAGGAATTCTTCTGCAATAGCATGCAAGTTACTGAAACAAGGCATTTCACAAGTTATACTTCTCCAGCTGTTCAATCTGTAGCTTTCAAATGCAGAAGTCATTCAAATTCAACACTGAATACAATGCTAGTTGTGAACACTGTTGTATAAAAACACTAAGAAAAAAAATTAAAGGTATGATATTTCAAATTTCAAGTTGAACATCCAGAAAGTATTAACACTGAATAATTTTTGGCTTTATCTGCTCTATTGTGTCATGATTTTATGAAGCACCATCTTGTCTCATATAGATGTTTGTTATTGTACTTGTATATGTATTTGTATTGTTGCTGAACATCAGCACAAATAAAACACTAAAATACATGCGCAGTTCTTTTCCATTAGAGGGTTAAATGTTTTTACTAACTAAAGCAGGCACTTATAAAACAGGTCAAAATTAAAAAGCATATTCACTAAGCATCCATTCACTAAGCACTATAATCAAAGCACTGAAAGGTAGGGGACCTGTAGTAAAAACCAGATGACTATGCAATTAAAGACTGCAATCATGCATGCACATACATAGCTAGCTCATACAAATATACAAGTGCTTGCCTCTTCAGCTGTAACGTTGTGTCATTTTCTATGCGATTTAAAATATAACTGCACACATCTCCTCAATAATCGATGCTCTGGCACCCAAAGAAGAGGGTACAGCAAAGATCTATGTAGTAATGTATCAAAAATTTCAAAGCAAATGAAACAGGGCCCCAGGTAACCTAATCTAAGGCCTTGCTTTCAAAAGAAGGTTGGACCAGATGATTTCTAGAGATCTCTTCCAATGCAGACTTTTCTACGATTCTAAAATCAGCCAAATTCACGGTCCTGATACTGCTTCTCCAACACATCACTTTGTCCCGACTTCTTAACTCAATCGAATAAAAAAATCCAGGCTAGCTTCAAGCTGATAGATTTCTCGTACTGAATACATAACTTGAGCAGAAAATTTAAGTTGTACTACATCACATATTCTGTTTAAGGTCTTGGGAAGAGACACAGCATCTCCGGGAAGCATTCTAAGCTTCAGCCAGCGCTGCACTTCGGCGTTAAGCCGAGGCAGCCCGCAGGCAGTCGCTGCCGATGGATGCACCCGCAGGGTTGCACGACCCCGAGCCTGGACCCCCTGACAGGCCCAGCGGCGCTGCAGCAGGCAGCCACCACCTCTGCGGGATCAGGGAGCGCAGGCCCGGGCAGGCGGCCTCAGCGCCACGGCCCTTCCCGCCCCATGCTCCCCACGCACGCCCGGCCAGCCCCGGCCCCCGCCAGGCCCGGCCCCGCCGCCCGGCCCGGCCCGGCCCCGCGGCCCGGCGCCACTCCCCCGGCCCGGCGGGCACTCGCGCTCCGCCGCAGCCCGCAGGAGGCCGGCGTCACACCCACAGGCGAGCAGCCCGGCGAGGCGGCCGCGGCCGCGGCCCCGGCCCGCCCGCCCGCTCACCAGCTGGGGCACTCGAAGAGCGAGAGGCCGCCGCCGCCGCCGGCGGAGTTCGCGTTCGCCGCCATCTTGCATCTGCCCCATTCAGGCGGGCCGAGGGCAGGATGGGAAGCTGGAGGACCGGCGCGGGAGGCGATCCCAGCGTGCCCCGCGCGGCGCCGGCGGGGCGGGGCGGGGCCGCCGCCGGGGCTCCGTCGCCCGGGCCAGGCCCAGCGGCGCCCGGCGGCCCGGTGACCGCTCCGAGGCGGCCCGGCGCCGGCCGGGACACAGGGCCCGGCCCTCGGGGAGCAGCGCCGGCTCCTTTCGCTGCCTCCGTGTGCCCGCCGGCCCCGCCCCCCGACGCGCCTTCTCGGCCCCCGCTGGCGGCCGCCCCCACGGCTGCTGCGGGAGGAGGCCGGTGCTGACCGGGAGGGTCGGTGAAAAGTTTAACTGTAACAGCAGGGGAGTAACCCGGATCAAACCCTTCTGTAACAGGTTTTCAAAACCCCGTTTTAGGCTCTCAACTTTTTACTGAACAGCAGGCAGAACGGCAGTTAGATGGCAGGTAACACGGGTCGTGTGCTTTGTTACAAGTACAGATCACTGAGCTTGTATGAGGGAAAAATCGCATTTCTCCAGTATCATCCCAGTGAGCCACAGCACCCCTGAGAGCTGTCCGTGCAGAGGACCTCGCACCCCTGAGCGGTGCAGGGATAGCTACCACGACAAGCGGCACGAGCAAGCTTATCCCTTCGCTGGCTCTCACGGCAAGCACCAGGCTTCCCAGAATGAGTTTCCAGCAACTCTCAGAGTGGTAGAAAACACATCTGAGAGCCAGGAACGCTTAGTGCCAGAATGCTGCAGCACCAGCGATGACAGTTTCTGATGGTGATTTTTCATGCTGAGGAACATCAGTCAAGACTGCTGTTAAAAAGAGTTTCTGCAGCAGTTCCACTGCAAAGTTCAATGATGTAAAGAAAACGGAGAATGGAGACAAGCACTTACAGCAATCCTGAGTCCAGCAAGCTGGACTGGTGTTCTCAATTCCAGTTTCCATGACTAAAACAGGCTAGAGTAAGGAAGGATCCTACAAACAATACACCCAGGCTCCCTCTTAAGCATGGTGAGGAAGTAAGGGCTTTCATTTTCCTACGGAGGTGTGACAGCCAAAGGACTCTCCCCCTGCAGCAGGCAGTAGACAAAGCAGCAGGCTCTACCATTTAGGAGGAATATTTTAAAAAAAGGAGCAGAACAACACACAGTTCCCTTGCTTTCAAGTCAGAATTTACCACACAGGCTCAGCCAACACTTCAAGTTCTAGCAACAGGCAGATAGTCAAAGCTGACCCAACACTGTCCATTTTTCTGTGATCAGCTATTGTACAGGGCTCTGCACAGGAGTTTTGTGTATGTCCATGTGAAAGTAATTCAGTGTTTCCAGCTACTTTCATTCTTAAGAATCAGGGACCACAGAACTAAAGCTGGAGGAAACACTGCTGTTGCTGATAGAAAGTCATCTACCCCGCTTACAGAGGGAACTGCAAACATACCCGTGCCAATGTCTAAACTGCAAGAGAAAGAAGCTCCGACATAGGCTTTTAAAAGTGTTTATTGATGGTTATTAGATGGAATGATGGCGCAATAGTGCAAACCACTGTGCAATTGGGAGAACACACTCCCTTCCCAGCTTTCACATTTACTTTATTATACAGGAGACATGGAATAAGGATTAAATACAAAATGGGTCAGTATGCTGCATTTACCACACTCCGTTGGGCTTTGGACAGGTTACTGTTCCCTCAGTCCATGTCAGTTCAGAGCTACATCGAAGCAGGGAGCGGCTGCTACGTTCTGTCCAGCTCTACTAGCAAGACAGTTGGAACCAGCGATCTTTTTCATTTGCACGCACATCCTCAGTCTGAAAAACCTAGCACTTCACTCAGCCAGTTTCTGCACTTTGTTTCATAAAGAATGGAAAATACCAGATGTTCACAAGCCACACATATTTACTAGTACGCTACAAGTGAGCTTCAAGAGTACTTCTTCAGAAGCAAGATTTCAGCTAATACTCATCTATCTTGCTAGCTGGTAAACTTAGGTGCCCACTTCCTCATCTTTGCGTGATTTTCTCCCTGGAAGCTTCTAAAAACAGTTAGGAGCAAGCAGCTAAACTTTGTATTTCTAGTGCTTGAGAGTCAGCATTGGAAGAGATTTGTCCAATAATAAACCACCAGCTAGTTTCTCTAAGGAAGTTGCATTGTTAGATTATAAGTCAAAGAACATCCTGTCCACAAACGATGCATTTTGGAAAAAAACAACCCCAACCACGCTCAAAAAATTAAACAACACAGTTACGAGTCTCAAGGCTACACTGACCAGCACGCAGTGGTTCCAACTATCATCCATGCATACTTCTCCTTGCCTTTCAAATCTGTAACAACTTCTTTCTCTTCAAAAGAATCTAGAACCACAGCCACTTGGAGACTAATAAAACCATGGGGCAGATACCGGAGACTTTAGAAACTGCTGGATTAAGGTAATGTGAATTGGTGTTGTGCCCTCTTTGAATGTCATTCTTATTCCAGTCCAACAAAGTTACCTATACATATAAAATGTTAAAGTTGTGCCACTTGTCAAAAACAAGACATCTCCAATTATTGATCACACTTCAGCATACAGTTGGGACAGGGAATAATACATTACAGAAAGCAAAACCACAAGATTTTAGTTACATAAAACAATATAATTTGTATATAAACTGATAAATACTGTCTCCATGGTTCACTAATTCCAAATACTAGTTATCTGCACATTAGTTGCTAATATCTATTACTAGAAGTAGTTCCAGCTTGTGCTCTCTCAGGGTGGTCAATTCATTTCCGAGACTAGTCAGCCTGTTTGCTCTGAGGGAAAAAAATCTCAGCAATGAGACTAGGTTCCATGTGAAGATTTCATTTTTTTGTCTGCCAGATAATGAATCCTATGATTATAGAAGCCACAGCAAGACCAAGAATCAGGATACAGATCTTCTTACGGGATTTCTTCTAATAAAAGAAAAAAAAAAAGCCACTGACACCAGGAACAGATGACAAGAGGAAAAAGCAAGTCTACCAGTTAATGTTACTAACTTTGGCGAACTAGAGCACTTGATACCCATACTTATTCAAGAGAAGTAACCAGTGCAGTCTGAACACTTTTACATGTTCCTTAAACTGCATGATCCTACAGATAAATGTTTTTAGTTGTAGGAACACAGTGGTCTAAGAGATGCAGTTAAGTCAAAATGTGACAAGTTTTGCTTAAGGAAAATGCAAGCTTTACTTCAAGTTGGCTACAAAAAGAAAACTTGACAACACCTACCACATGCTTTTCATCCTAACGGACAACATCATGGCTTCAAAGGAAAGCCAAACATCTCTAGCTATTTAGATTTTCCAGGTAAGACTAATAAAACTGCTAAGCAGTTCTCTGATACAATCTCCCATTCGCTGCCTGGGGTTGGCATGGAAATAGTATTGCATTTCTACAGTTTAAATGATTTAATATACAGTTACTGTACTTGGATTTTACAGCTTTGATCACTTTATTCATCATAGGAAACTACAGTCTGTCCATATACACCAAATATTTTTAACTTGGTATCTAAGGATTTGAGGATAGTTTATATATAACCACTTCCTTCTCCATCCAGAAAAACACATGTCCAATAGTTACCAAACTTAGATTTATAACATACCTCCAAACTTTGTAATGGAAGCCATGGAGAGAGAGACTCCTACTAAATGCTGCCAGATGGTGAAAGCTACTTTCCCTCCCTTGCGCTAAACAGCACTGGAGTTTTATTGCCTTCTAGTACCTCCCCACTTAACAGCTTGAAAGAGTCCAATTTTTTTATCTTGTGTGGAAGCCTGAAGTCCCAGCAGTGAAACTCTGTATGGGACTGACTGAAGCAGAACCCTTATTCCTTCACAGAACCTAGACCTACAGGGACAATAATGATGAAAGGAACCTACAAAAAACATTGAGTATGATACACAAAGGAGATTTCAGCAGCAGTGAGAACCACTGCAACAGATTTGATGGGACAGGGAGGACAGACTATGGGATAGAAACTCAGCAGTTAGAAAGAAGGGTGCTGCAAATCCTGGTCACCAGAAGCTTCCAAGTCTGGGCAAGGATTTTTGCACATCAGTGTCTTGGCTGATATGTTTACAAGATAGATACAACATGAGAATTTGTTCTTGTTTAAGTGTTGCGCTAACTCCTGAAAACAGCAAAGACAGCTAAACACTTAAACTTGCTGAGCACGCCTACATGAAGGAACAGACTGACTATATATCCTCTGAAGTAGAAGGCTAATTTCAATACTGTGTTTTAACTCAAGTGCTTTATCTATTCCTTGCAGCACAATTTTGAGTGCCAACTTGCACAAGCTGTTTTTAATAACTTGTTTGGTGTGCTGCAGTCCTCAATATGTGTCTTGTTATGCCTGTTCCATTATTGCTCAACTGTACATTGACAATAATGCAAGCATACAGAATTTACCTGATAATAGGCAGCTCTCTGTAACTGCTCACTGGCTCTTTCCACATGGACTTCTGCACTTTCCACATTTGCTTCTATGCTATCTATGGAAAAATAAGAGAACTCATCGTAAAATATTTCAGAGCTTCAGTGTTTAAAAAAAAAATCAGAAATACAATACTTTTTATACAAAATACCAGAAAATTTAATCTATGTAGGTAAAACATGTAATTGAACTAAGAAGAAACTTCCTATTATCCAAACACACTTACCAATCATATCTCCTTGGTCATGAATCATCATGGCTAAATCCTTAAATATCTGATTGACATCCAAAATGTCTGCCTGAAGACAACAGTTTAACAAGTTACAACAAACATTGGTTAGTTTTTCTAATCCTCATTCTTAGTACCTCTTCTGACCATTGCTCAAAGTGTCAGAATAGATACCATCATTCACTGACTGAGGTGACTTGACACTACTATCTATGGAACTTGGGATTAACACAGGAGCCTACAATATTCCTGCCACTGAATATCTGTTTCATCACACTAGCAATTAGCACAGTATGGAACTGAGATGAACATTGTAACATGAGTTGCTCCTACCATCTCTGAAGGACCACCAGTCAACACCAAAGGAAAATATACCTAGTCTCCTTCAACAGGAGCAGGGAGATTGATCTTGGCATCAATCCTCTCTACAAGGAACTCTGTTCCTCCACCTTCAGATCTCCTCAGCCCATCCCATTAGTTAGCACTGCACGACTTCTTTGGTTTATCTCCCAATACTGTTAACTGTGCAGGATCTACTGGTCACCTCTAATTGCCTGATTGCTGTTTCTCTTTCTTTAATGAGTTCAAGGTCCTGTTCAGTTATTGCCACATCTTCTTCGTGAGACTGCATTTGATTCCAATCTTCACCACTGGAAAGAGATGGAAAGAAAGTACAACTCTCTCTCTGAGTATAGGTACTTCCACACTCCATTTATAGCAAAGCGCCAGTGAGTTAAAGTTGAAAAGTTTCCCACAGAACAACCCCCAGGCTCGTGACCCTGCAACTGTATACAGAGACAGGACTGATTTGTGACAACAGTTACAATCTGGAACAACTGAAAAAAGGGACAGATCAGGAAAAGTGAAGAAACTGGGAAGCAGTTACATGCACAGAATACTCTCTTCTAGGATGTGACAGTTATCTATAGCATTATAGAAGAAACCTCCTTATTTCAGTTCTGCTTTTTTTTTTTTTTAAATACCTATACCTTCCTTACCTCTCACTATTCCCCCAAAAAGGAGAATCAACTTTCGTTTTGATAGAGTAGCCTGCAAGCACAACATTATCAGAACAAAAGAACACCTGACAAGCATCTGGATTCAAAGATTCTCACTTGCTATCTGGCAATTGGAGATAAGAATAAAGTGGTTTAGTATTTTAATTCGTCTAGTAGAAACTTCAAATTAAATCACACACCAACAGAGATGTTAAAAACCAAATAACTCTGCATCCCAGTCTACCTCTCTCCTGATCAGCTGGTACTTCATAACTGCTGCACAAGTTACACCAATTAGAGTGAAGGCAGTACCTATAATACCAGGCCATCTGCATGTTCAGCATCGAAAGTTCTTCAAGGGCAACCTCTCCCTCTTCTCAACAAAGAGAAGTGTGCTGGAAAGCACTGTAACATTCCAGTGTTAGGTATACAACACTAAATAGTAAGTTTTAAAGTGTTAAAGTGCCAAAAGAAATGAAGATGAACTACATGACTAGGTAAGAGACAGCTTGACCATTCCAGCAATTCAGCTCTGAGATGACAGTAGGGTTTTCAGATATTTAAGGCAGAAGTTTCTGACATGCAGCAGACAACAACAACTTTGAATGTGGAGTAGCTTGCTGTGTGCCACTATCTCTCACCGAGTTAAGAGTCTCTGCATGAACAGGTACCTGTCTGGTTCCCCTTGCTTTAGTGTGCAAGGCCTTCAAACTCATCACAGCATCTGTATAAGTGAGCAACCTGGGGTTTTCACTCAGTACGTGAAAGCGCAGGGCTAATGAAGGGGATGCACACCAAGCAGCTGATCAGATGAAGTGCAGTTTGCAGAGGGAGGGTGTATAGATGAGACATGTAAGCTAGATCTCTTGATTTAGAAAGTTGAAGGATTTATACAGATAGGGCCAACAGATTTCATCCCAGTTTTATCAAACATACATACAGTAGAAACTGGCACAGTAATCACAGACACTTCTGGAGTGTCTTGAGTTCTCTTTACCACACTGTAGAGTTGATATAACATTTTACAAACATATCTACTATGCAGGCACACTGTTACTGCAGAACCAATACAACTATCTGACAGGTAACAGTAATGCTGTCTTGTTGTGCACGTTCTAGGATTAGTTTGCCAGTGTATAATGTCCAGGACTTCTGAATTTAAGGCAGCCTCATCCACTACTCTAATAGCTCCAGCTGGGCTGCTAGAGAACATCCAGACCCATGAAATAAATATACAGCTCTTTGTGGAAAGAGTCAGTGAGGGAAATCCTGTCTGGTAATCTTGTGCTCACAGTCCCGAAAACCAGGAGCTCCAACTGCCACATACTAGGACTCTACTATTCCCCTCAGAGCAATAATCACACAATCTACATTTAAGGAGGATAAAATACTGTCATATATAGTTAGTTTTTTACATTGTATATTACAAGTACTGTAATAATTGCATTTCAAATCTTTTTGCTTTGCATTCAGCTAGCAGAGCCTGGCCCAAGTTACAATAACATATCTTACCACAAAAACTTTAGCTATACGTAGTTAGAAGTATAACATCAAGAATACAAGAAGCTGTTACCTATCAAATGAAACAAGCTGTTCTTCTCTGAACCGCTCATCAGCCTGGAAGAGAGAAATGAGTTACTAATCTGGCAGACTACCAGGACCACTTGCAAAATCAACAGGAGTATCTTGAAGACAAAGGCATATACTGTCCAGAGAGTTCTTTGAGAATGCCACTGTCACTTCAACTTTCAGATTTAACTTAGGTTAATTAAGATTAGATTTAGATTAATCTTTAGATTTAATTTTTAGATTCAGATTGTCTCTGCAAATCAGAGGCAACTGAGCGATCAAAAGCAGCTAGTCCGTTTACTCAGATCAGCTGTCATTGTTTGTCACTTCCTTTCTCAACATGCAGCAAAAAATTTGGAGGATAATCCAACAGATAAATGTGTTCCCTTGTAGAAATTAAGAATGCACACTTGACACAAAGCCCCAACGCAAGGGGAGAAAAATGCTTTCACTGGCCTTTTTATTATGAATTCTTAGTAGCCACAGGGGCTTGTCAAAACATAATAGGGAGAAGGTTTGAATGTACATTGGAGATATTAGCAGGACAGAAGCTATAAGAAAATAAAGAAACATAGTGTGAGATTTAAGATGTAATTTAAGGTGTGGTAAGCTTCCAACTGACCTTTTAAATTTTATAGTCTAGGGCTGACGTCAAGCAAAGAGCAGCCTGCAATACTTTGCTATTAACTATACTTTGACTCCCCATCTCATTCTTCACAACATTTGCAACTACCAGGATTCCTTCCCTCCTCTGCTAACACTGACAAGGAGCACACCAAAATGAGTGCCTTACAACATCTGGAATGACAAAACTAATGCACCGAGGCCTCATCTGCACTCAGTAATGTGTCAGTAGACAGCTATGAAGTTGGTAGGCAAGTACAAGATCTCTCAAAAGACTTGTAGTTCACTATATAAATACAAAATTCCTATAAATACTTACAGAGATACGGGAGCCAGCTCTCGCCCTTGCTACAGTCTCTTTTTCCTTCTCTGACACTCGCCTCTGTATTGCCTGGAAGTTATTTAAGGCCGTGGAGAAGTCATTCATTAAACGTTCTTTCTGAAGCCTCTGTTGGCGCTAAAGAATTGAAACAAAAACAAGTGTTCAGATATTCCCATTCACAATAATGTAACTGTCAGACTCTCAAAAAAACTATCATCATCATCATCACAACAATGAATGCCGGCATTCAAGTGATCTTTTGGTTCCAGCATTCTGGGGCACTGGAGAGAACAAAGAGCCCATCATATTTTAATTCGTTATACCAAATGCTCTACGCCTTGCCTACTGCAGAACAGTTTTGTGCAATAAGGTTCTCTAATTTCAATCTAGCTTTAAGTCTGAAGTAGAGAAGTCTTCCACAGCATTACTTTTATTCAAATCACATTCCAGTAATCTACCACATTTAATTACGTACCTTTTGGATACCTACAATGCCTTTATCCTCCATTCCTCTACTTAGCCACCCTGGTAGTACTTAACTTTCTCTTGTCCTGATAAGACAACCCCCTTAACTTTCTTACAAATATAGGAAGCCCCACGCTTCCAGAACTAATGACAACACCCGTTACCCCAGTTTCATAAGCTGTCTCTCCCAGCCATGCCACACTACAAGCCTGCTGTTATTTGATCACAGAATATCCTTAGTCCTGATAACCATTTACAGTTTATCATCTTTTCTCCAAAGACATTAGTTGTAATATACCTTTTCATCCTCATTTTACAGTATCAACTTATTTAGCCTCCACAGAATGTCTCCTTCAAGTGTTGTGACATCCCAGTCATGGGAAACAATAAGTTCAGAAAAAGCTTGTCCCAAGGACACTCAATACTGTGATCAGTTCGTATGTTTTCCGTTAGAGAGATTCCCAACAGCTGTCTCAAATTGCAGGCTTTCCAGTATTGTAATCCTTCAACGAATTTGTATCAATTCAACAGCCGTTTCAAGGAAATAAGTGTTTTCAATTAATTTTTTCTATAATAAGCCACTACAGCAGCCTCATAATACACTGCAGCTTCCATCTGAGCCGTCTGGAAGCAACAACCCTTCTGCCAGAGGAGATCCTCAGCATATTGATGCCACCTCCTGCAGATTTTAACTGGACTGCTCCAAGAGGCTTCACTAGGCTTCAAAAGTCACTGCTGCATTCAGGATGCTGCATGACAGGATTTTGTTCACCAGAGGGAGATTAACTGAAGAATATTTGCTGAACAAACAGGCAAAACGTGGCCATGCTTACAACTGGCATATAAACCTTTAAATACAGAATTAGACTAAGACAACATCTGCTGACCCGTATCCACAGATCATCCCACAACAGTATCACAGAAGCAGATATATCAACATTGTGGTAGTGGTTTAAAGTAGAGCAAGAAAATGCCAACAGCAGAGGACTGTCCCTTCCCTTTCCCGTAGGGAGGGGGAACTCGAAGGACTATTCGGCAAGAGATAAAGTCATAATCATTGCCTCACTATATTTTGCTTTATTCAAATATGAGCAAGGTGAGTCAGCTTTCCCCTCCCCCGCTAATAAATCACATGCAAGGGAAAGCTTTTTGGCGTGATCCCATTTCATACTGACATGCAGTTTGCTATGAGTTCTTATCCTAAAACACTGCCTTGCATCACCAGGCACTTTGTAAACAAGATTATTTTTCAGAAATTTACTCAGAAAAACAGAATTGCATATGCAGCTCTCCCCATACATTTAGGGCTTCTTATTCTCATGCGAGTAAGTTTTATACCTATTTGCCACTGGGAAACATTGTTTTCCCAGTGTCATACAAGCTGCCAGGATGTAGCCAGTTTAATGAGTTTCCCTACTTCAACAACATTCTTCATTGCAAAAGGCTGCTGTCTCTTCTGCTGTGCCAATTCAAGCTTTGTGAGGTTGTGGTCTAAGCTAGTTTCATGAAATGAGTGATTTAAAAATACATCCAGACAAATTCTGTGTGCCTACCTGTTCGGAAGCAGACAGAGGAAGTGGTAGAGACCCCAGCTCCTTTAGATATTCATTGGTCTCTTTGGCAAGGCGGTTTGCAGAATGCTGTAGCTGTTGTCTGAAATAGAAGTTCAAAAGCAGTTACACAAGTTTCTACCTAAAAAGCAGTCTCCAAGCATTTCAGCTTCCAAAATAATGACCAAGCAGGGGTTCTGAGATCACACATCTTTATGGTGGTTTTTTTTCCCACCCTAATGGAACAGAGATGTATTTTTAGCTTTTACCATCAACTTGACTCTGGACTATGTTTTAAAAAAGATTCAAAGAAGTTCTGTGCTCCCTGCTAACTAGTATAATTCAGTAGTTTTAAAAAGATATTTTTCTCCAATGGCATAAGAGAGAGAAATTCAAGGGAGAGAAAACTTTATTCAGTGAACATAATCACTCTTTTAAGGTGAATTCCTTCTGGTACCAATTGGTAACTAACTGTTCACTTGACAACCGCCAACTCCATTGGTTAAATGTGCATTTGATAAAAGTACAGACACTACAGAGGAACGATCCAGCTTCTACTTTGGGAAATGTAAGGCTTTCCCTTGAGCCTTTATGTTTTCCAACAACGTTGCAATTTAAAGCTATTGTTGCAAAGGATCTAGTGCAGCAGCACCTTCATTAGTACCACAATATAGAAAGACATTAGTTACATTGAACTCAACGTAAAGACATCATCTTGTACATGCAGTTTATCAGAAAGAATGCTAGTGCTTCACAGAGAACAGAACCGCAAGTTTTATTTTGCAGCCATATGCACAAAAACTAATACCGTAAGCCAGGAAGACACAAAATACTAAAACAAGAACCAATTTTTTTGGCATTCAATGCATACAAGATGCTTAAGTGAAAGTCACCTATTCAGCCCAATAGATACACAAATCAAAGTATTCAGGCTGCATTATTGTATAAGTTGACCTGCAATATATGAGCTGAATAAACCACCCATGCATTTTTGTATTAAATTTGTATGGCAGCTGACAAATTGTGGAGTGCAACCACTCTCACCTTAAAGAGGAGGGCCATTTCTACAATGAAATTAAACGGAAAGACGTTTGTTTGGTCACCAGTGATTAGTTCTTTAATCTACCAATTAAATACAGATCAAGTCAACTGAGCAGCTCAGGCAAACAAATTCCTTTCTCTCCCAACTGGGCTCTGATCTCGTCCTTCAAATGTAGTGTATGTAGCTATCACCGCAAGTTATGAGCTTATCAAAAAATCAGCTATTATAAAAAATGGGGAAGTTGCGTATTCAGAGATTCAAGGTACAGTCACATGAAGAGATAATGGAAGAACTTACTTTCAAGTTTTCTTTTATGACTCCAGAAATTATTCTTCTCATAACTTGCTATTTATGCTTTACAAGTTTGTAAAAGATGCACACACATACAGACTCCCTGTTCAGTCTCTCTAGGAGTCAGTTTGGACTATGCCTGCTTACAAGTCTTCTGTATTGTCCCCCACTGGCATATTATTCTTCTGAAATTACATGTGGCATTTTGGCTGCCACATAAGATTGCTAATCTTTCTAGTGCCTAAATCCATCTGTACTACTACAAGCTACTTTTTCATCAATTATGGGTCTTCCTTGCTGTTTTTCCTTATTGCTTTTATGTGAGGACCAAGTACCTAGTATGGCATTCACTTCTTCTAAACCACAAGTGAAGCTACTATGGCTAGTCCTCAGAGTACAGCTAATACATAGCTGATGTAATACTACCCTTTTTAAATAAACTATACCGTTTCTAACCATTCCTATCCAGCAGTTTTGAATGGCTTCTCCAGAGTCCTGCTGAAACACCTCAATTTGTCCAGTAAACTACTTAATGCACCCAGTCATTTTTGGTTTGTAGGACTGTATTAAATTTATCTAATAAAGCATCTCCCCAAAGCAAGTAACCCAGTTCCTCTAAGAATACAGACAGAAATGAAAGAGAACCTACACAAATATTAGCTCATTTAATACTTACAAGTTCTCCTGAAGCTTGCTGGAATCCTGCTTCGTTCCCAGCTGGCTCATCAAATTCTTTATTTGAGCAGCTGAAGATAAAGAGATCACAAGATGAGTTAGTAAGACAAGTTCTAGTGTATTTTATTCCTTCTTGAATGTATTCTTCTAGCTTTCCCCAAAGGATTTCTCTCAACATTTGACTTAAGCTGGTAAGACAACACTTACATTCTTTGCTTTAAAAGCGAAGTGTATTTTAAACATCCCCATTTAGACATGATCCAGCCTAACAGACTAACTTTCAGATAAGAAAGTGATAGTGAGACATACACACCCTGAAGACAAGTCTGTGGAGCTAAAAGCTTGTGCACTCCTCTTCCTCAACCTTTAGACCAACTAACATAGCTGTTTGTTTCTACCAGCCTTGCTATTTCTGTATTTTAGGCTATCACTGCTGCAGAACAACTTTACTACGCTGGGTTGCCACCTTTACATATTCTAAAGTTACTTAAATTATTAGTGCTCTGTTAAAAAAAAAAAAAAAAAAAAGAGCAAGAAAAGCCAAGCATTGCTATCAGTTAAAAAAAAAAAAAAAAAAAAT
Organism: Gymnogyps californianus; assembly: GCF_018139145.2. Lineage (NCBI taxonomy): Eukaryota > Metazoa > Chordata > Aves > Accipitriformes > Cathartidae > Gymnogyps > Gymnogyps californianus. The sequence continues at coordinate 536,186 of NC_059492.1, forward strand.
CTGAGTTTTTCTACTCATGATTGCCCAAATCTTTTGCAATACTGGCACAAACAATCTTTCAAGAACAGCAGATAGCAATGGCGCACTTCATGGTCAGCTTGAATCAGTCTGAAATCATGTTGTAGCGAGAACAGATATTCTAGCCCTCTTTCTCCCCATCTCCTACGTTCTTCCACTATTTCCCTTGTGTAGGCACTAGTGATCATGCAACCACACAATGAATCACATCAAACCATTAACGTACCTGAAAAGCAAGTACCATCTTCTCTCCCCACTCCCTCTACCTTAGAAGATTATTTTGACAGATCAACAAGCTGATCCACTTTATTCTGCAGCTGCACAATTTTTAGCATTACTAAAGATGCCGGGTGCACCACTTATGACAGCAGTAAAAAGTTTGATTGGCTCAAATCAATCATGAAATTGTATGCTATCCCATCAAGCATCGAGAGAGGCAAGACCAAGGAGGATCAACTTAATATAGTTCTATAGGCAGCTGAATCGAGCTGAAATACCCCACGAGTTTAACAAGAGCTACTTCCAATTCAGTGACATCCTACTGGTGCAATTTCTGCTTTCAGCCTGGAGCAAGCCACTTCAGTTGATTAAATGTGTTGCTGAAGAAACATCAGATTCCTACAACGGCCACTTCTTTTAAAAGTGATGTCCAACGGCTTATAACAATGGCAGCTCAGCTAAGGCTGCAATATGATTTAATCAGTAATTAGGCAACTATTCTAGCTTTTGCATCCAGCGAGAGTATTCTTGCTGAGAATTCTAGACTTCTATTAGCTCACACAGTGAGGAGTTGTTTAGCAACTCCTTATACACTGAGCTGAACATGGCTTCTAGCAAGCCAGACTGCATGTATTTCACAGCTCTGTCAGCCACAGGAAGGTCAGAAAAGTTCATAGTCACGTTAAACTGACAAATGGCACACGGACTATACCCTCTGTGTGGATATCAAGGACTTTGCAAACGGCATTTGCACTATAACATCTAGATACTCTGTGATGTATTTTTTTTCTCCATTGGGGAGATTCTTGCGCGAGTCCCATTTCCACGCCAGGCAATGTGCTTTTTGTCCTGGTCTGAGCCAGGTTCAGCAGTTCGCTATGCTTAGTTTATCTCAGCCAACAGCAATGCACAGTCTACACGACATGAGAACAAAGTGTCTGGGAGGCCAAAGGAAGGGGCTGGAGCTGTTTATCTTTATTCTTTGGATAGCGGGTATACATATCAACATAGAGAGCCCCCACAGTCAACAGCTTTCAGTCTCCAAACCCTTTCAATTTTAGGCTGTAAAGCCTTCCACATACTGATTGTTTTACACTTAAGATTACTTAAAACATTTCAGTCTCTGCTCTAGATGCTTAGGTAATGTAACAGTCTTGCAAGCAACAGCTTTGCCAGCTCAGGTCACCAGTTTTCTGTACATTTTGTGCGAAATGCTAACTCTACAGTGTTTCCCAAAAGAGTGAGTAAGTCAGCTGTGTCCATTCTTTGCTTGCTGTTTTCCTTATAGGGAATGAAAGGAGAAATGACGACAGGCTTAAGGCTTCAATATCTCTTCTCCTCCCAGACTTGAATGGAAAGCTTTTATAAAATGTGTAATAAAGTTAATTACCGTAACGTTAAGTCAGATGTTCTGTGTGTTCCCACCCACCTTGATAAAAACTGTAAGGCTATTTGTTTCATTTGAGATATGCAGCGCACTGAGATAGGATGGCTGCTGGTCATGAGACAGTGGAAGCTTGTCCTATGAGAAAGAGAAGCTGAACTACTTAGAAGGGGAGGCTCACAGAAGTCCCATGGAAGGGGGGGGGGGGGTAAAGGAAAAAACAAAACAAAAAACCCCAGACAACTCCTGTTATTTGGTGACCTTAGAAGCAATTCAACTAGCAGCCATGCCTATACCAAGAGGAGATGAACATGACTGAGCAAAAGCAAAGCAGTTTCAGCAATATTAATAGCTTTTGTATAATTGAATTGGAAAAGTCACCAACTTTCAGAGGAACCAACACCTTCAACTGACCTTGCCTGTAAAAAATGGGGACTTGGACAATTAATGCCTTTTTTTAGCAAAGGCAGTATCCTTAGGAAGGGGTTATATCAAGACTCTTTTGGAAGTGACTCAGTAAGCAGTATTGCAGCGATCAATACTAGGATTTCAATGATTAGCTTACGATACCGATAACTTTCTCTAACTACAACCATATGACCAAGAAACTGCAACACCATTTACTTAATGGCAATCTGCTCAGCGGCAGAACACTTCCCTGCAGAACTCTGCCAGCAAAGTTAAGAGGAATGAGCAAGTTAACATCAGCCCTCAGAAATCTCTGCAACAGCAGCTCTCCCAGATGCCCTGCGCAAGGCGGGGTGACAACCTTTGGCTCCCTGCTTCCACTTAAGCACCTCACTGAAGGCACCTAAAGGCGAATGAGAAGCCGGGCTCTTGCCAGGGGTGACAGAGGGTTTCAGTTCTGCTGGGGAAGAGCGCAGCTTGGTAAAAGTGACATAAACACCGCACCAAAAGCGACAGGAGCACGTACTTCGCCCAGGCCAGCGGCAGCACGCAAGCTGTTAATTACAATGTACGGAGGAGGCTCAGCTACCGGCTGGCGTGTGTCCCCGGCCACGGGGAAGTGAGGCCCCCACCCCCGGGAGGCCCCCGGCCGGGCCAGCCCGCGGTGCGCCCGCGCCGGGCACTCCCGCCCGGCACCGCCCCGGCGGAGGCTCTGCCAGCCCCGCGGGGGTGGCGGCGGCGGCGGCTCCCGCGGGACCCCGAGGAGAGCTCTCCCCGCACCACCGGCCAGGCGGCCGCCGCGCTCCGCGCTCCTCACGGGGCGCTGCCGGGCCGGGCCGGGCCGAGCCGGGCCGGGCCGCCCCTTCACCCCGGGTCCGGGCGCACTCACTGTACTGCGCGATGCGCTGCACGTTGGCGCTGCATGTCTGGATGATGCCGCCGAAGTCCCGCGGCGGGGGCGGCGCCCCGGGGCGGTAGGGGTCCAGCGGGCCGTACGACATGGCCGGGGCGGGAGGGAGCAGCGGCTCCGCCGGGCCCAGCTGACAGAGCCCCGCCGCACTCTGCGCATGCGCACCTGCTGCCGGGCGCTGCTGACGGAGCGCCCGCATATGCGCGAGGCGCGGCCGCCGGCGCCTGCGCGCTCGAGGGGTGGTGAGCCCGCGGGGTGCCATGGTAACGGGGCGCCCGCCCCGCCCCGCCCCGCCCGCTCCCGGCCGTGAGGGAGAGCCCGGTGCCGGGCCTGGCGGGACGCCGGGCGGCAGCCCTGGCGCCGAGTGCGTGGTGTCGCTACCGGGCAGTACCGGCGTCTGCCAGTTGTGACGGAAAGGTGTGCCCTCGCCTGCGTCCCTGCCAGGGCCCGTACCGCTGCTACTGCTTCGGATGAGCTGAATCAAGGAGCTGATGGTTTCTGTTGGAACGGGCCGTTTCCTGACCCGCCTCAGCCTGTGGCCAAATGCCGGGACCCACCCGAGGGAAGCAGGGGAACGTGTCACTGCAGGCCCCGGGAAGGCCGAGGCTGTTTGGGTCGTAACCTGTGCTTGTGCGAGTGCAATGCCAAACAAGGTAGCTGACGTTGTAGGCCTCGTTAGATGAATTCTGCTGTAGCGCCTCTGAAAGGCAATGCCTGCTCTAGGCTTTCTAAAAGGCCTAGAATTTATAATTAGTCAATAAAACAGTGGGAGAATAATGAATAAGTGTTTAGAAGTAGAGCATACGTAACAATTTGTGATTAAACTTTATCCCTTATCTTTCTATAGAGCTATCAAAGACAATATGAGATTCTCCACGTAATACAACTTTAAATTGCATCTCAAAACATGACACACTGGCTCCTGGGGAAATGCCTTTTTCAAGACAGCAGAGCAATTTAATTTGAATAATCGGTTGTATAATTTTTTTGGTCAGATAACTAATTTTAATCAAACAAAGGCTGTAAAATTAGTTTCTTTTTTCCTGTTCTAATTTCAGCTTAAAATAATAATGAGCTAAATTATAGGTGCTTTTTTAATGCCACCACTGGAGGGAATCATATCTGAACTTAAAAAAATGACTTTAGTCCACAAACAAAAACATTTGCGCCAGGCCTGAAGATACTGAAGTGGTATTCACTCTCACTGGTATAAATAGCCCCGTTACCTGAAAATGCAGCCTCTAAAGAAGAAAATTGCTTCACTGCTAACAATACCTTCCAATAAATTAACAAAGTTACTATGAACGTTTATTACACAGGCAAGTCCATATTTAAGGCTTCAGTCAAAGGCAAAAGCCGATCAGTGACCGAAGAGTAGGTGTTCTCACTGGTTTCAGGTAGCAGGTGCTGATGGGGGAGGTGGACGCGTCACCTCGCTGAAGCAATTAAGTTTTGATTTGGTCCAGTTCAGTATTTGATTTTGCATTTCAGTGTTTATTTGTTAGTGAAGCTGTTGGCGTGTCCATTTCTGTACGATAAGCACAGATATTTGATATAAAACGCACAAATAGTTCAATGTGTATTCACAGAGATTACAAAATAATCACCTTAGCAATATCAGAACATAAACTAGGAGGAAAACAATTAGAAATATAAAAAATAAGCCTTTTAAATGTTGAAAACAATTTACATTTTAAAATGATGAAAAAATCATAATATTTTTACACAGTTTCTCAACTTACCTCTTTTTGTTCAGCTAGTAATGCAATGCTAGCTTTCAAATCATGAGTAAAGAAATTTAAGTTAACATCCATTTCTGCTACCTACTGAAGAAGCTATAGTATTCTAAGGATGTACATCCAATCTTTGCATAAAAAATCTGAGGTCATGCCCTGTAAGAAGTAAAGAAGTCAGTGTATGTTTGATTAAAAGTAAGAGTGTAAATATTTCTTTGAGAAATGCCTGATACAGTAACAAATTTCTAATTACAGAAGTGTCCACAACAGGTCAAAATTATGGTAAATATAGAGCAGGGCTATGGATGAAACCTGTATGTGCAATAGATAATTCAACTTTAAGCACATGAGCAGTTTGTTGAAGTCGGTTTGACTGCTGGTTTGCTTGAGATAGCGTGTAGGCAAATACTTGCAGGTCCTGAACTGTTAAAACACTTGTTCACGTTCAGCAAATCTTTGGTGAGCACAAATAGGTCTTATGACAAAAGGCAGGTGTTGGAGAGGGCACCGAGGGTAGCACAGACAATTCCCAGATTGACCCATTTGTGACAGAAACTAATTTGAAATAGAATGTAGTAAATTCCAATAAACAGTACTACAAATTTTAGTGAAGCACAGCTTTTTACTCTGTTTAAGAGTATTAACAAACTGGAACTTGCTTTTGAGCTTCAGAAGTATTCTAGGAGAAATAACCCTCATCCCTCCAAAATTATATTCCTAAGAAAAGCTTTGTAAAATAAATGGAAGTAAAGCAAACATATGGTGGTGTTGGACTGCAGTAGCAAGTAATTTGTACTGCAAGTGGTCTCTTTTACATATGCTAAATAAGCAAACCGTTGTCAGGAGATGAAAATACACTTTAAAGAAAAGAAGCAGCACTGTAAAAGGGTTTTCTTTGTTTCTTGACAGAAGGTTACTGTGAAAATCCAGATCCCTGTCTTGGCTGCATCGGGTTCATGGTTCCTGAAGATCTGTAATGACGCTGGAATTGTTTGGCTGCAGCTGAGATGTACAGTATGTTCTCCTGGATGAGCTGTTCTTCTGAAAGAGTGTCCATTTTAGTGTGGTGCATTTGCTGTGATAAAATCCCACACTCCCTCCCTTCCTTTGAAGAATAATGACACTCTCATCTGAGAGAATAAGAGATCTTTTCTTTCTCTTTTGTTCTGTTTTGTCAGTGTCAGCTCTGAAGAGGTGACAGACAAACAGCCAGTCTCTTGAAGATGGACGTGCTTTATTGTGTAAATTTCTGGCCTGATAATTTACACACGATATTGTGTGGCTGAAAAGCACCAGCGTCTTTTCTAGGTGCTTTTGTGCCCTGGGAGTTGTTTTTTTTTGTGGGGGGGAAACCAATAAAAACGTTAATTCCAAAAGAAGGGAATCTCTGGGTCATGAGGTTTCACTGCACACATTGACTGACCCATGGGGGAGGAAGGGAGTGCAGCTCAAGCTTCATGATGCCAGCTATTTCCCACTCTATATGCATTCATCATCATCAGGCATAACTGTTTGATTGCAAAATCAATCCGTGTTGTGTACCTGGATATCCCAGCTCCAATTCTGTCCATCCCTGTGGAAAAAGTAAAGCTTGGTTATAAGAAAAAAGTTTACAGCGGTTTTAAGTTGGGGAATTTATTCAGTGTTTGAAGAACCAATTCTTCAAACGCAGAAGAATTGCCAATATCTTCTTTTGCACACTTCTTCAGTGAAATAGGACCATCTATAGAGAAAAGAAGCCTGCAGACCAAATGAGCAGTAGAAAGAAGAGGAATGACTCACAGACCACAGAGGTAATCTCTCGGGTCTAAGGAAGCTTGTGGCATACACAACGCAAGGCGATGCATGTGTCCTCCCACCAGTGCTCGCTGTTGCCCTTCGGGGATTGCACCTGCACTGCATTTCTGCCTACAGACTCAGCAGTGTGAATTCATCCTAGTTTCTAGATGTATCTAAAAAAATCTCCAGCCCTCCAAGGAAGATTAGTCCTTTCTCAGTGGTACATTTGTCCTGGGACTGAAGGAACAAACCTCCGCCAAGAAACTGCTGTGGGGAGCAATAGTGGGTGGCAGAGAGAGCATACATATGCAAGGAAGGATAGGCTGGATTCACACACAGCTATCTACACTTCATTACCGTAACAGAAGTCACCAGCTTGCGTGCTGACTAGCATGAACTTAGGATCTTTCTTCTTCATAGGCTAAATCCAATCATGGAAGAAAACAACTAGCACGTCCAGAGTGCCTGTAATGCCTGTTCATGACAGGGTCTTCAAAGATCTTGCAAAGAACTTCACAAAGATAAATCTAATTCGGAGTGATCCCTGGAGAGGGAAACAGGATGTGGAAAACACATGGTCTGCTTGGTTGGATGCACTACAGACCTGTCGGTTGAAACGAAGATTTGGAAGCACAGAGAGGATACAGAGAAGGAAAACTACAAAGAGAGCAGCACCATGGGTCATCACAATCGAGGTGATGCCTGGAAGTCCAGCAAGCTGCGGTTCTGCCTGCTGTTTTTGGTTCTGAGACCACAGATGTGCCTAGGTACAAAGTGGCATTCCTAGTGAACACAGCAATGTTTGGCAGGCAAGGAGGTGATGACAGAGTTGCCTGTCAGGATCAGTTCTGCTCTGGAGGTACTTTTCACATAATTGCTACTTACTGCTCCCGGTCAGCAGTGGGAAGCAGCTCATTGCTAGGTGGAAGTGCTCTCTGGGTGGCAATGAGCAGGTCATGGAGGCCCGATGTTTGGAGAGCCTGGAATCTGAGCAGTAAGGAAAAGTGGGGTTGGGAAGCCCTGGAAACCTCTTTAGGCATCATGCACTCATTCCTGCTTGGGGATGTTACCTAAGCATGACCTGTGTTTATGCTGTGTTTTCAAATGACATGCGATACCTGTACCGCTCTGAGTTGGAGGATCCTCCTGACTGTGCTGGAGTAAAAGAGGAGAGTCCCTCTCCAGGTTCCCATGCTGACTGTCACTGATGGGATGCAGAGGACAGGACACTGGTGATAACATGTCTGGCCATCTGGTGCATGTTGGCATAGAGGAGTGTCTATGTCAAGCCATGGCAGAGACCTGACAGACTGCTTTCATTTTCTATAGTGCCTCAAAATCCTTGGAAAGTCTCTAGAAAAAGAGCCTGGGAAGGAACGGACCTGTAGGCTGTGCGGACAAAACAGGGAATTGGAGTTGTCAGCAGAGCTGTCTTGCTGCCTGTGTACCAGACAGCATCCTGTGCACTCGGCCAGGCCTCACTTCCCCTCCACCAAACACATTGTGTGGCTTGGTGAGACCTCTGTGTTCCCGCTGTGCTTATAGCAATAATCAGTCTCCACACCAGGCAGAAATGAAGATTGTTGGCTCTGATTTATTTCAGGAGAGGCTACGGCAGTGTTGATCAGGAAGGCAAAGGCTCCGAGGACCTGAGCATCCAAGAGGATGAGAACCTTTCGGCGTGCTCCCACTCCTCAGGAGAAACTCCTTGCTCGCTGGTTATTCATTTGCTATTTTATTTTCCAGCGGCCAGGCAATATAATCAGAAACAGCCTGTGTGCTGGTGGGCTGGAGGGTACTAAATGTCCTAAATGGTTTTAAGATAAGGCTATAGATGGTATCTGGCAATGGTAAACCAGGGACAAGACCTGAATATCCATAGCCAGCAAACCAAGAGCATCTGTACGACAATGATGTGATACAGCTGAGCCAGCACAAGGCAAAACCTTTTCTTACAAATCACAATTCACTGTTAAAGTCAGTGAAGTTCCTCATACTGGAAAACCTTGCACAAACTGGACAACAGCACTCACTTCAGACAGGGAGGTGGGGGATGCTTGAAGGCCCAGGGGAACGTGTGGTCCTGGAGCAGTACAGCTGTATCTGCGTACCACCAGTCCTGGGGCTGGGAAGCAGGTGGGACAGTGGGCTGGAAAAACTTGGTTAACCACAAGTTTTTCAACAGCATCTATATTTTGTTTCATACCAAGAACAAGGTGATATTTGATGGACATTCAAAACAATTCACGTAACTGGCCTATGGAACTCACTGCTGTAGGAAGTCACTGGGGGATGCTTAGCAGAAGGATGGGATGACAATGAGAGCAAATCCAGAGAGGCTTTCAGCAGTTTTCAAAGGGCCACTATGCTGCACACATCAAAGCGCAGGCTTTCTAAAGATGTGTCTCATGGCAAATTGCTTCTGCTTCTGGCTGGAGCAGCTGGTTGTGGCTGCTCGTGCAGGCAGCACGGTGGATTTGGCAGACCTCAGACTTTCTGCAGTCGGACAGTTTCTGTGTATCTGCCCTGAGGATGTGGTCAGTAGGTATCGGTATTGCCAGGTGATGCAGGATTTTGGGAGTCTGTAGAGCTCAGTGCTACAGCCCACTTCTAGTGTGTAGCCACAGAAGAGATTTTTGGAGAAGGATGCTCCTGGGTACAGCAGCGTGGGTTATCGTGCACTTCATACCTGTGTTACCGAGCACAGGGACAATGATCGCAAGGTTTTTATGAAACATGGACTCAGCATCGTTGAGCAGACAGGAAACTGGAACAGAGGGGAGATGAAAAGATTTGTCCGAGATTGCACAGGAAGTCTGTGGCAGAGCTAGAAAGGAGATCTGTGTCACCTAAGTTCTGATTTAGACTAAATAACAGTCATTCTCTGACAATAGGTGCACGAATTTGGTACTGTGCCGCTGTAGCGGCTGGACCATGCTGCCAGTCCCTGGCATGTCCAGCTTCCCCAGATCCAGGACACAGAAAGCATCTGAAGGCACTTGCAGTGCCTGTTGAGCAGTTTGGGGTGGGGGGTGGGAGGTCCCCAACACATGAAGTGCTGGTGGAGGAGCAGAGCCTGAAGCAGAGCCTGGTGGACCAGGACTGGCTCTGCTCTGATGGAAGCGGGGAGATGGGACACAGGGAGCTCATGGGGCAGAAAAGGAGTTTTGCAGAAGGAGAAATAGCTTTGGGGGAGTTCCTAATAATGCTGGTGTGCTTACAGTATGTTCTGCTTCAGCGAGGAGGAGGATTTCCAGGGCCCTGGCTCCTCGCTCCCATTTCTGAGGGTGCAAAATATGAAGATGTCACCGCTGTTACACACAGCCCATGCATCCCTCCGTCTTTGGAGCGAACAGCATGGCTGCAGGAAGGAAGGGGCCAGCACCAGCTTCTGAAAAATGACCCTAGTGGCGTGAAACCCAGGACCCCTTCCCAGCACCCAGTTCCCCAGCGCTGTGGCGGGAGTGGGCTGTGGTTCTCGCCCAGTGCCACCGGGGGGCAGCAGCGCCCCGTGGGAGTTCCTGGGTGGCCCTGGGTGCCAGGGGGCTGGGGACCCTTCCTGCCTTCTCTGGGTCTGTCAGAGTACCACGGCTGCTTAGCGGTGCCTGTGCCAGGGCGATGCTGTCACCATTGATGGCCCCTGAGCAATCAGCCCCCAGAACCCAAGTGTCCCTCCTCATTTGGGGACAGCCATGCTGGGATGGGGAGGAAAGGCTTCTTGCACCGTGTCCCTACTCTGCTCTGCTTTACACTGCCTACTACAAAGAGCTGAGTTCAAGGTCCTGGCGTGGAAGCGGACCCAGCTATCTGTAGGGCTTTGCCTCGCCTCCACCCTACAGATGGAAAACCCCTCCTGTCCCACTTCCAACCCCTTTCCATGGGGCATCAAAATAGCCCTGGGCTCCCAGGGATGAAGACAAAAGGGAAAGTCAGGGTGTGCTTTTCCGAAAGTGCCGGGATTCCAGAAGCTGTGTCTTTACTAGAGAGGTCTGAGAGGTACTGTGACTTAAACTGAGTCCTTAAAGAAGTTCCCATGCGGTGCTGCTGGGCTGAGCTGCCCTGTGCTCAGAGCAGAAGCTGCAGGCTCCCTCCCTTTGCTCCTAGCTCTGTTGTTGCCAGTCTCACACTGACAGAGAATTCACCTATCTGTTTTTCACCTGATATGCTATGTATTTTAGCCCGTGGTCCAGCTCGGGTGATTTGTGAAAGTGCGGTGAAGTCCTTTAATGAGAGGCCATGCCCTCACATCATGGGCACTATTCCAGCATGCTCAAGCCCCTCGTTGTTATTCTGAGATCCCATGTAACCCAGGTCAGCAGCGCAGAAATGAGGGAGCTGATTGAACATCCTGTGTTAACGAGTCTGCCTTCTGCCTGGTGGCCGTGTAAAAACTGCAGCAAACGTTTCTGTGCAGGATGTGAATCAGGGTCCCCTCCTGCCTCCCCGCCGGGCCGAGGGGACTCCTGCCGGCTGCCGTGCCCTGAATGCCTGAGCTTGCTGAGCACACGGAGGCAGATGCAGGGTTTTGCATACTGAGGAGATAAGGAGGGCTTTTTTCAGCTCTGAAAGCTGTTTATTCTTTACAGCGTACTGACACCAGAACGGAAAGTGCCTTTTCCTGAAACTGGCTATTTATAAACAGCCTGCTGTGCCGAGCCTTCTCTTGCAAGGGGGCAGGGACTCTTGCAGCTTTTCTTTTGCTGCCTTGAATTCACCCAGAGATCCTTCAGACAGGAGTGAATAGAGCAGATCTTGCTGACCATCTGCTGGGGGCATGCTACAGCACTGACAGCTTTTAATAACTCTTTGGAGTTCCCAAACTCCAGTGAGTGCCTAATTCAGCCCTAAACACTTTGGCTGTGCAGTCGGTGCTGTTCACAGCCCTGGATTCTTGCGAAGGCTTTGCAGGAGAAATTAGTCATTGTGGCAGTCATGCCTTTAATGCATGAAACAGCTGTGCTTATCCAAAGGGGATGATCCTTGTGGTGTACGGGCAGAAATCGGCAGCAGTTTTAGCCGTATCTTTCCAAGCTGCTGAACAGTGCAGTGTTCACTGTATGCACACACTTGAGGTCGGATTTGTCTGCTCTGAGATGTCTAAAACATAGCCTCCAAGCCTTAGCTAGCTTTCCTTCCCTGTCAAAGGAGAGAAATAGGCACCTTCAAATCTCATCTCCATGAGAGGCCTTTCTTAGGATTTTACCAAGTTTAATCATGTAGGGATGCTGGGCAACACTCTGCCTACCTCCCCCTGTCTTGCTCCAGCAGGCCAGCGGCTCTGTGGGCAGCACTGAGCTCCTTTTCCTCCAGGGACACTAGGATCCTCTTTTGAACCCCACCAGAAACTCCAAGGAAGCCAGGACTAGGTTTAATTATTAAAACTACTGATCCTTCCCTGACCTAGCTGTGCGCCCTTTGCAAACAAGGTTTGCTCTTGGCACTGCTCACAGTACAGCACTGCAGTATTACCCAGATTTTCCCACCTGTAGTGATGTGGTGGCTTTTGGTTGTGGCTCTTAGTAGCCTGGCACAGAAGACCAGTATGCCTAGCAAAACAATACACAGGGGTTCGGCTGAGAATGAAAGAATGAAATAAAACCCTCTGTCCCCTTCTGATGTTCGTCTTGGTGCTGTCAGAGAAAGGAAGGGGTGTGTAGAGGGATCGGGAGAGGATGGGGCAGACTAGGCAGCTCCCCAGCCATGCAGGAAGAGCCAGATTTCAGTGTGGCTCTGCACACCAAACACAGCTGAAGTAGTGAGGATGGATGCGTGGCTCAGAGCCAACAGAGTGGGAGAAGATCAGAAAACTGTTGAATTGATGTCTCTTCACCCCCTTGGTATTTCAGTGGTCATGAGCAGGTCATGGACTTTTGTAGCAGGCTGAACTTGCAGAATTCCCTGGAAATGTGAACTCAGGGATATTTCTGGCAAATCTGGAAAGGAAATAATCTTCCATCCGGAGGCTGCAGGATGCAGCACAGCCCCCTGCGCGCTGAAAGGTCCCAGTGCTTCTGAGCTGCGCATGTACAACTGACAACAGGACTTGGCTGGCTTGTCAAAACTTTTCTCAACTCACTACAATGCCCTGCAATCAACTGTCTTTTGTATTTACAGTTGAAACAGGAAAAGCAGGACTTGGTCCATACCTTGGTGTAGCAATTATGAAGCAACCTAACGGCAGACTGTAACCAGCATCTGAAAATCATGAGTGTTGTAATGCGCCATAAACAACGACATGCCCCAGAAGAGACCCTCAGCATTCAAATGCTGCTGAGAGATGGGCCATAGAGTAACCTACTGTCCTTTCTAATCAACAGCGTTTTATCAAAGACTTGAGGTGCAGATCCCCCGCTCTTCCCCCCTCCTTCAGGGCAAAGGCTGAACTGGGAATCAGGCTGGGATCAGATGCTTGCAAAAGCAGTCACTTGCAAAGCTTTTACTATGGGCTTAGTCCTTTGTTTCTGGAATATCACTCAGATTTGGCAAAGAGCTGCTTTCCCTAATCCCCATTCATGCAGGCACACGTAGAAGCTCCTGGGAATCCCTGCTGCACTAGGGGCTCGGGTTCAGCAAAGTGGGACTACTCCCCGTGAGTACTCCACAGTAGCATCCTCAAGAGACCCCAGCCTGCCTGCGTGGCTCTGAGGAGCGAGGCACAGCCCCTCTGCATTGCTCTTCTTGGCTGTGGTGTCCTTCCCCATGATCCAAAGACCTGAGAATACACAGAGCTGCTGACCCAAAAGAGAGATGAAACATCGAGTCAGCAAGCCAGCAGCCGGTGCTTTCAGAGCCTCATCTGTGTATCCATACGCTGAGCCCTGGGCTGGCTCCTCTGGATCCACAGGGACATGCAGATGAGCTGTGGCAGGCTATAGCTGAGCTTCCCCCTGCCCCTACAGCATTGCTTCTCTGTGCAAAAACTGGTGGATATGGTGCAGGAGGAGGGCACCCCACTTTGCCCCCAGTGCTGAGTGGCATGGGGGTACTTTCTGTGATGCATCAGAGATGTGTGTCCGCTCTTCCCCATGCCACGCATGGACACTGCTGTTTACTGAGTATTGGTTCCTACCTGGGGAGCCCATGTTTTGCAAAGGGCCAAATTTGCCCTTTTGTGACTCCAGATTTCATTTGGTGCGTCATTAATAACAAGGAGGTGAATTTTTACCTATTTCTCACACTGTTTTCCCAGGACAGACCTGTTGCCTGGTTCTTGCCCTGCTGCTGGTGTTGCAGGTTAAACCCAGCCATGGTGGCTTGCAGAGGCAGCCAAGAGGAGGAAAGGAAAGGAACAGGTTGCTTTTTCAATGCGGTGTATCTAAACAGAGGTGTGTCTGAGTACAGAGAATTCCTCACACATGGCACCTCCATTGATGGCAGAGGTCAGGAAAAGGAGGAGAAAAGGACATTGTCAGCCCCAGGCTGCCGCTGGGTGTGTGTAACTGCGGCTGAAGGAGGATGCTCCTGGGTATGCCTGATCTAAGATCTGAGACCTTTGTCCACCTCTGGCTTTCTCACCCCTACCCAGTGCCATGGCAGTGCTGTGTAGGTCATACCAGCCCTCACAGTCCAGTGCACCAGGCAGATGTGGTTTTTTATTCTAAATAAGCAAGAAGGGGATCCAGAAACACCCTGGCCTGATTCCGCCATTTCCTGGAAAGCCCCAAGCCCTCCCTTCTAAAGATTTGGCTCTTATGGAGGAAGCCAAGTCTGGTGGGTTGACCCTGGCTGGAGGCCAGGTGCCCACCAAAGCTGCTCTATCAGTCCTCTCCTCAGCTGGACAGGGGAGAGAAAATATAACGACAGGCCCATGGGTCGAGATAAGGACAGGGAGATCACTCAGCAGTGTGATTCATTTATTACCAGTCAAATCAGAGTAGAATAATGTGAAATAAAACCAAATCTTACAAATGCCTTCCCCCCACCCCTCCCTTCTTTCCAGGCTTAACTTTACTCCCAATTTTCTCTACCTCCTCCCCCCAGTGGCACAGGGGGACGGGAATGGGGGTTGCGGTCAGTTCATCACACATTGTCTCTGCCGCTCCTTCCTCCTCAGGGGGAGGACTCCTCACACTCTGCCCCTGCTCCAGCGTGGGGTCCCTCCCACGGGAGACAGTCCTCCACGAACTTCTCGAATGTGAGTCCTTTCCACGGGCTGCAGTTCTTCACAAACTGCTCCAGCGTCGGTCCCTTCCACGGGGTGCAGTCCTTCAGGAACAGACTGCTCCAGCGTGGGTCCCCCGCGGGGTCACAAGCCCTGCCAGCAAACCTGCTCCAGCATGGGCTCCTCTCTCCACGGGGCCACAGGTCCTGCCAGGAGCCTGCTCCAGCGTGGGCTTCCCACGGGGTCACAGCCTCCTTTGGACACATCCCCCTGCTCCGGTGTGGGGTCCTCCACAGGCTGCAGGTGGGTATCTGCTCCACCGTGGACCTGCATGGGCTGCAGGGGCACAGCCTGCCTCACCATGGTCTTCCCCACGGGCTGCAGGGGAATCTCCGCTCCGGCGCCTGGAGCACCTCCTCCCCCTCCTTCTTCACTGACCTTGGTGTCTGCAGAGTTGTTTCTCTCACATATTCTCACTCCGCTCTCCAGCTGCAATTGCTGCTGTACAGTAACTTTTTCCCTTCTTAATTCTGTTATCCCAGAGGCGCTACCACCGTTGCTGATGGGCTCGGCCTTGGCCAGCAGCGGGTCCGACTTGGAGCCGGCTGGCACTGGCTCTATCTGACATAGGGGAAGCTTCTGGCAGCTTCTCACAGAAGCCACCCCTGTAGCCCCCTGTCCTGGTTTCGGCTAGGACAGAGTTAATTTTCTTCCTAGTAGCTGGTATAGTGCTGTGTTTTGGATTTAGTAGGAAAAGAATGTTGATAACACACTGATGTTTTTAGTTGTTGCTAAGTGGTGTTTATACTAAGTCAAGGATTTTTCAGCTTCTCGTGCCCAGCCAGCAAGAAGGCTGGAGGGGCACAAGAAGCTGGGAGGGGACACCATCAGGACAGCTGACCCAGATTGGCCAAAGAGCTATTCCATACCATATGACATCATGCCCAGTATATAAACTGGGGGGAGTTAACTGGGAGGGGGGATCGCGGCTCGGGAACTAACTGGGCATCGGTCAACGAGTGGTGAGCAATTGCATTGTGCACCACTTGCTTTGTATAGTTTAATTCTTTTAGTATTGCTATTGTCATATTATTATTATTATCATTATCATTGTTTTTCATTCCTTTCTGTCCTATTAAACTGTCTTTATCTCAACTCACGAGGTTTTTTTCCTGATTCTCTCCCCCATCCCAGGGGTGGGGGGGCAGTGGGCGAGCGGCTGCGTGGTGCTTAGCTGCCGGCTGGGGTTAAACCACGACACCCCCCCGCTACCAAAACCTTGCCACGCAAACCCAATACCCAACCACAACACAGGCTTAACTCTACTTTCTGCTGTAAGCAATAAAAGCACCTGGTACATGGGATGCCCTGCTTGCTCCCCTCAGGGAGAGGCTGCAATCCCCCACCAGGCCAAAGTGATTCTGCCCCATTGTGGCAGCTGTGAGGGTCTTTGTCATCTGTTTGCCCTTGGCTTCTTTTATCCAAATTGGTCTTTTTCCTTGACAGTGCAGTGAGGCAATGCTATTGTCAGAAAGCCTGTGCTAACAGGCAATAATCAAGGGTCTCAGTGCTGTCCAAACACAGTGTGTGATGGAGTTGGAGGTGGTGGGGTAATGCTTTCCTTGGGAGGCACCAGCCCCACAGCTGATGCCTGCCTGTCGTGGTTTAACCCCAGCCAGCAACTAAGCCCCACGCAGCCGCTCGCTCGCTCCCCCCACCCAGTGGGATGGGCGAGAGAATTGGAAAAGTAAAAGTGAGAAACTCGTGGGTTGAGATAAAGACAGCTTAATAGGTAAAGCAAAAGCTGCACACACAAGCAAAGCAAAACAAGGAATTAATTCACCACTTCTCATTGGCAGGCAGGTGTTCAGCCATCTCCAGGAAAGCAGGGCTCCATCACATGTAACGGTGACTTGGGAAGACAAACGCCATCACTCCAAATGTCCCTCCCTTCCTTCTTCTTCCCCCAGCTTTATGTGCTGAGCATGATGTCATATGGTATGGAATATCCCTTTGGTCAGTTGGGGTCAGCTGTCCCGCCTGTGTCCCCTCCCAACTTCTCATGCACCCCCAGCCTCCTCGCTGGTGGGGTGGGGTGGGGTGGGGTGAGCAGCAGAAAAGGCCTTGACTCTGTGTAAGCACTGCTCAGCAATAACGAAAAACATCCCTGTGTTATCAACACTCTTTTCAGCACAAATCCAAAACATAGCCTCATACTAGCTACTATGATGAAAATTAACTCTACCCCAGCCAAAACCAGCACACTGCCTCTGCCTCTGTCTGTTGCCGTATATCCTAGGAGGAGAGCTGGGACATGAGGAGGCACTTACCTGTAAGACAGGACTGGAGCTAATGTGCAGAGCATTCCATTAAACCCTGCTGTAGGTGTGGTGCCACTGTTTGTGTGAGGGGTGTCCTCAGCAGCCAGCTTGTCTTTTGAGGCAAGTGCTGTGATTTGGTTTGGGAACTGCACAGGATGACATCAGGCACAGCCATAGTTTTATTTTTACAAGATGTCAGTATTTGACTGGGAGCATTTACAGTGTGGCTAGAGGAGAAAACCACATCTGAGACAGTTCTCTTGTAGTCAAGAGTATGAAAGCTATTTGACTGAATATTTCTTAGTAACAGTGTTTTGGAGTTTGAGGATGAGGTAAATTGTAAAATCCTCTTTCTTCCTCACCCCTCCAGTAGTCCAGAGGACTCACAAGCAAAGTCAAGATGTCTCAAGAGCAAATTGTATTCTCATCCTGGCTGTCTTCAGTAGGAACGAACTGCCCCCAGAAATGTGCTGCAGAGAAGCAGAGAAAAGCTTACTCCTGCTATTTTATGATCAAGAAAACTCAAACAGGTTTTTCTAAAGGCTTGAGGGGAGAGGGGTGCAGAAACTGTGAGCTCCCAAGATGAAGAAGCCTGGCAGCACGGAGAAGAGGAGCAGATGGGACTCCTCACTTCAGACTTCTGAGTCAAATGCAAACCCAGTGACACAGGGTTTAGAAGAATGATGAAGAAACAGAGCCCTAAAACTAAAATGAAATCCAGCCTTGAGCTCAGGAGAGTGTCACCCTGACTGTCACAGGTATGATTGCTTGTCCCTTGAATACATGTATATGATGGAAGCCATCCCGGATCTCACAGGGAGAGCACTGTCTCCTGAAGTGGATGTGGCCAGGATGGAGGGGCACAGGGAGGAAGGTTCATTGATGGGAGGCTCAGGGAGGAAACAGTATTGTACCACCTCATGAGCGGCGAAGAGGGAGGAATGTCTCATAGCAGGATGGCATCAGTCCGTGCAAGTTGGCAGCTGTAGTGTGGATGGTAGAATGATTCTATCAAGGATGCCCCTGGGAGGTGTCTTAGCTGGTGGGAGAACCAAGGGATGGTGCTGGGGTGCAGTTTTTAGGAACATGGGTATTTGGGCAACAATTGCACTTGTATTTTACATGCGGAGGTGGCCATCCACCATCTCCTAGGCTAAGAGTGCTCGTAGGAGAAAGAACCCTGCCAGTACATGCAAAGGTGGCTACAAGTACAGTATTATCCCTTGGGAGAGATATCTGGAGTCCCTGCATACAGATCTCTGAAAATATTAGGTCAGTGCCTGTGCCAGCCAGCAACCAACTGGAAAGGGAGAAATTAGGAAAGAAATGAGAGCAGTGCAGCACTGAAACAAGGGTCCGGAGAAATCCCATCCTCTGAAGTTTTCAAAATTTGACTGGACAAGGCCCTGAGCAGCCTGCCCTACCTTTGAATGCAGTCCTGCTTGGAGCAGAATGGACTGAGTGACCTCCAAAGGTCCCTTCCAGTCTGAATCTTTCTGTGGTTCTGTGATGAATGTTTGAAATATAGAACAACCAGACCTAATTATAGCATTGGAGAAATCCATGACACATCTACGGCTTAAACCAGTGCTGTTCCCTCCCCCATCCCATAGAACTAGAGACAGGACAGGAAAAGATGATCACAACAATCTACAACACAAAGTGATTCTTGAATGGGGAGAGACTCAGGAGGGAACATCACAGGAGCTATAAAATCATTACTGGTGTGGAGAAGGTGACCAAGAAATGATTGGGAATTAGGGGACACCCAATAAAGTGAGTGGGTGGCAGGTTTAAAATGAAGAGGAGCTTACAGAGCTTAAGCTTCTTACGAAGAGCTTGATTACATCTTCATAACTCCTTTGTGGATTTCACTGGCACAAGATATTCCTGAAGTAAAATGTACCTACGAATTAAAAAGTGATTGCAGGTATAGGGTGGGTAGGTCCATAGCAGGGTATTTAACATGGTAAAACCATAACCTGTGGCTCAGAAGTCCTCGGACCACTACTTTCTGAAAGTTGTGAAGGAGCATCATGAGAAGGGCCATGTACAATCACTTGATTTCTCAAATTTCCTCCCTGACTACCCAATCCCAGAGAGCAGGTAGGGCTAGATAGGCTTTCGGCTTGAGTGACCCTGGCAGTTCTCACTTGATGTTCTCAAACCCTTTGGCTGCAAATGGGACTTTGTCTCTTTTTGGCAGTGTTATTCTGGCTCATGCCCAAATTTCCAGTTATGGCCAGTGAGAGCGGGTACACATGCAGATGGGTAACCCCCAGGCTTGGTCAGACCACAGGTTCCTGGGGTGCACAGCACTGCCTCAACCTGTGGCTGACAGCAGTGCCTAGGGCAGAGGGGATGCTGGCACACTTGCCGTGGTCCTTCCCAGGTTCACTCTCCAGCACTGACCTGTGGGTCAAAGAATTCCTGAATCAAAGACTTCCTGACTCAGAAACAGGACCTTTTTATTAGGTGGATTTTTTTCCCCAGGTCTTTTGTCTATCTGCTCTTCGAAGCCATGTGTCTCAGCACCTATCACATCCTGTGGCATGAGAGGTGTCCTGGGTCAGGCCAAAAGACCTGGCAGATAGTTCAATATCCTGCCTCCAACATTGTCCTCAGTAGATGCCTTCAGCAGAACACAGGCGCAAGGCAAGCACGCATGATACTGCGTGCTTGGCCAGTTTTCCAGCCCTTAACTCTCTGTTGCTCTTGCAACCTCCTAAGCCAGATGTAATTTTTGTGTGCTTACAGACCCTTCATGGATTTCTCTTCCAGGAACTTGTCTGGCCAGCCCTCAAACCCTCAGCTACCTCAGGTATCCACAACATCTTGTGGAGGGGAGTCCCACAGCTCAACCATTCATTGTAGAAAACCCCACCTCCTTTAATTTGCTTTGAACCTGCAACTTGCTGGTCTCCTTTGATGCTTTATTGCTTGCATGGGAAGAAGACTGAACAACTGCATCCCTTCTGAGATACTTTCTGAAGAACTGTGGTTAGTGGAGCCTCAGACGGAGGCTGCCCCACAACTTTGATCATCCTGGTTGCCCTTCTCTGAACCTTTTCAATTTCCATCCCATCCTCTCTGAGCCAGGAAGATGGTAGGACAAGGACAGCACACAGTGTGCAAGTTGGAAGTGAACCATGCAGACATACAGTGGCATACAGCAACAGCCTCTGCTGTGTTCTCCGGTCTGCTCTTAGCAGTTCGTAAGAGTCAACTGGCTTTTTGGTCATACAGAAGAGTTCATGTACCCCTACAAGTGTTCATGTACCTCCCATGCTGTCAGAACGGGCTTCACTGTTTGAGCTACACGTTGCATGCAGAGATGCCTCTGTTCACTTAGGATTGAACCTGTCCGCTGCCACCTCAATTTGCAGAGATCAACAGATATCTCCCATTACACCTGGGGAGAATAATTCCCTAGTCACCTTCCCCTTTCACTTATTTTATAAACCTCTGTTACTCAGCCTCCTTCCTGACTGAGGAGTCCCAGTCTATTTTGTGGCTTCTCTTGAGAAACATTACTCTGCCCCAGTTGTTTCCTCTTTCTCTACAGTTTCTCTAGTTTTATGTTATAATTTTTCTGATGAACAGACCAGAATTTTGGACAATTCGCTAGCGTGGGCAGTGCACAGGATGCAGCTGAACTGTGTATTGATACCGTAGGGCATTCACTGGTTCTGCTTCCTATTCCTCTCCTAATGATTTCTAACCTTCCCTTTGCTTGTCTGGCTCCTCCTGAACAGCAAGATGAGATTTTTCATAGGAACATTCATGGTAATGCTAAGATCTTTTCTGCATGGCTGTAGCTAGTTTAGAGCCCAGCACTGTGTGTGAAGTCAAGAAAGATCAACCCTACACATACCATTTCATATTTACAAGTCATTGCTCATCTTATTGCCCAGTCACTCGCTATTAGCAGATCCTTCACCAGCTCTCTGCACTGGACTTTCATCTTTGCTACTCTGAATCACCGAGCACTATAGCAAACTTCATCACCTTGAGAGCACATGTGGTCAAAGACAGGGATGTAGAGAAATGCCTTGTCTTTCTGTACTTTCACACTCACATGCTCCCAGACGCTGCCTCAAGACATGATCTTCACAAGAATAGCTACAAAATCTATTTGGAGTATAACAGAGGATCCAGCCTAGGTGAAGGGACAGGGTGGTTGCGTCCCAGCCATCCCATCTGGACTAGGCAGTGGGGTTGGAGAACCTTCCTCCTTCCCCAACACAGAAAACAGACTCTTGGTATCTCAGAGGAGAGGTGCTTCCTAGCAGTCATCTGTAAACACAAACTCTCCACGTGAGGAGTTCACTTATGTCCTCAAAGCTCCCAAACCGATGGGCACTGTCATTCGGCAACCGTTTGCAGTGCTCTGCAGTGCCTGTCAGCCCCTACAGATACCAGTGCTTTGGAGCATCACCCTGCTGCCCTCCTGCCTGTTGCTGGATGAAGAGGTCAGTGTCAGCTAGATTGAAAAAGCAGAGCTCAACCCTGTTATATTTTTGGTGATCTTGGATGACTTTGAGAAACTCGTCTGCAGACCCGGGTAGCTGGGTCGCCCCATTGTGGCACCCAGCACCTCTGCTCACTGCGCAGCTCCAGCCACCCTGCCAGGGGACCTGGGCAGGCAGGCTGCACTGTAAAGCCGAGTGGAGAGGGAGAACTAGAGCCGTCCAAGCTGCAGCTCGTACTGCTGTAGGAGGTCCTGTGTGCCTAATGCAAGGCATACAAAGCAGGCAGCACGAAGAGGGGTGGTCCAAACTGCATCTAAACCAAGAAGGCATTAGAAAGGAGATGATCGCTGGACTCATCCAGTCTAACCCAGCCAGAGGCAATAGGCCTGTAGCAGAAATCATAAGTGTTTTTGGCCTGAGTTACCTAGGAAATCATAGAGGCTGACCACAATTAACAGAATCTTTTGGGGAAATGAAGAGGTAACACACCTGAGGAGTTCATTCCTGCTCTGAAGTTTGCATTTGTATGAAAGCTGACATTGAAATAATCTCAACTGAGCCTGCTAGGACAGACTCCCAAGAAAATCCTGACTGGGACCCCCCAGTCACTCCACACCTCTGGTAATATCAGCTCCCCTGCTCTTAAATCAACAGCCCCCTTCCCAGTGCATTGCACAGCCCTCCAAGAGGATGTACAGACATGTTCCTCTGTCCAGTTTGCATCAAATGCCAAGTGCTTCTTACAGAGAAACATGTTCCTGTTAAACCTCTGCAGAAATTGCTAAAGTTGACAATCCTGCATCTGTGGGCTGGACATAGCTCCCCACTTGTAGCTGGGACACTGTAGGCCACAATGGTGTGTCA
Source organism: Gymnogyps californianus (assembly GCF_018139145.2). NCBI lineage: Eukaryota > Metazoa > Chordata > Aves > Accipitriformes > Cathartidae > Gymnogyps > Gymnogyps californianus. The sequence continues at coordinate 558,398 of NC_059492.1, forward strand.
CACAGCCTGCACCCCCCACAACCACCACTGACAGCCTAGAACATGCCTGTTTATTTTGAGGTTCAGCTACTTTTGCTCTGAGGAATAAATCCAGTTGCCAGCTCCTCGCTGCTTACCTACAACCTGCTGATCAAGCCATCTGCTATTCTGCAGATGCACAGAGAAAGCAAAGCTCTTCCAGGTCTGAAACAGCCCATCATCACAGAGCTGACAGCCCAAGCAGGGCTCTCCCACCTGCAACACAAGCCCTGCCATTTACTTTTTGACCAGCTCTCCAGATTGCACAGGCATAACCACCGAAAGGACAGGACAGGACTTTAACAATTGCTCTTGCGTTGTGCAAGGAACAAGGCCAGGGGACACTGACAGGCGATCCAAAGTGTGGTCAAAGTGATCCAGCCACTCCAATACCAGCATCCACAGCCCTATTGCTCCAGGGCAGGAAAGGGACACATGCGATATTCCTGAACTCTGCAAAAGGACTGGCTGGGAACCCTTTAAAAAGAAAAACCTAAGCTCTGGAAGAGGAGATCAAAGGCTGTCTTGATTTTTTAGAGCCTTTGTGGTATAGAAAACTGCAGCAGAGAGCTCCTAGCAGAGCTGCAACCCAGCTGTCAGAGCTGCACTTGGTCTGAAAGAAGTGTAAGGAGTCACCACCCACTTGTCTGAGCGCCTTGGGTCAGCCAGCAGCAGGGCTGCAAGCAACAGCAGCCACTCTGCAACACGGCAGCACCATCCACGTTAGGAATTTGCCCTCAGTACAGAGAAGGAGCATCTCATCCTCCCAGCCACACTTTGAGGATTGACTTAGTCCAAGCATTAAACTAGAAACACAATCCTTACAACTTAGGTGTCAGGTGGGGGACCCTGGTGACTGGATCCACAGCCCACCGACGGGAGCGAAGAAAACACTTCTCCCCAGTGCTCCACACCACACTGCACCTGGGCCAGAGACGAGCACCAAACAAATGCACACTGGAGTATTTCAGCTTTTATTTGCAAATTCATCTGTACATTCTCACTTGGTTGTCCAGTGACAGCTGCCAGGAGCTGTCAGCAGCAGGGGGCAGCAGCAACTAGGAGTTAACAGGAGCTTTCCACAGTGCCTGGAAACAAGAGACAGCAGAGGAAACAAAACCCCACAGGCTTCTACATTTAACCTTTTCTGAGTAAGGGAATTAGAAATCGAGCCATCTTTATCACATTCAGAAAGGTGTTGGATTTACAGGCCTATGCGTTCAGCATAAAGTTCTCGGATTGAGGTGACTATCTGCAGAGCAGCTTGAAAACTATCCCAGGCTTTCTTTTTTTGAAGCCAGCATCTTAAAGCTGCAGTACTCTCCATGCATCCTTCCCAGCAGTCCCAAAGCCAAATAACACAAGAAGCCCTTGCAAATAAATAATCATAGGAAAATAAATAAGATTAGATCTGGAATATACAGTTACATGATCTTTATTTGGTTTCAGAGGTGGAAAAAAGTGGAGCTAGACTGCAGCTTTAAGCCTTATGCCTGAATCAACCTCAAACACTTTGTAAATTTTATAGTTGATTAGCTGTACAGGTCGGAGATCTGAAGTTCCACAGAGATGAACATTTAGGCACATACGCACACCCTTCCCCAAGGCATACTTTATTTTGCTCAGCCAGTTAGAAAAAAGCCTGCTGGAGGGGAAGTGCCCCCTTTCCAAGCTGAACAGACACGACTGAAGACCTACTTACTGTCACAGTAAAAAGTCCCAACAAATATCTAACCCCACCCATGTTTGCAAGGGGAAACTGGTTCAAACCATGCACCAGGGAGACAATCCTCTCTCAGGGGATCCTTTAACTTCGCTGGCACCACAGAATCCTTGAGCAAATCCAGCTACCGGCAGGGCTGCCAGCTGCCCATCGCTTCCTGCGCTCAAAGCCTAGTTGTGGAAAGTCGTAAGTCCATTATTTCTACTTAAGCCAGAAATCCTGTTAATGCCATTTAGAGGCAGCTCTACAGCAAGAGCTCTTGATCTGCTCTCTGTTTGGGGTACACACCCCCTCCCCAGGAACTCCCACACAGAAAAAACACACAGAAGAGAAAAGCAATCCATTGCAAGCCAGTGTCCGATGATTGTCTCTTTGGGGAGGTCAGGAATCCAGGACAGGGCAAGGCAGGGGAAGGGAGGAGGATGGCAGGTGGAGAAGGAAGTTAGAAACAAACTCAAAACCACCAAGACACAAGGAGCCCCTCAACAGCTGATGGCACTGGGTTGCTGTTTGCTAACAAAGTCTGAAATGAAGTCAAACTCGTTCTGTCCCAAGAATAGCTCTGGCAGCTCCTGAATCCGGTCCAACCCCAATTCCAGGACAAGGGATGTCAAGACCTCCTCATCTATGAGATCAGTGTCCATAACGTTCAAGGTCAGCGCTGGTGAGGGCATGTGCTGCATGCCTGGGTGCTGGCTTGGCCCCACTCTGTACTGCTGGGCACCAGCTCCCATCGGCCCGTTGCTCATACCCAGTGGGTGACCCTGGTACTGGGTGTTGAGTTTTTGTAGGTGCATGCTAGCCATTAGCTGCTGGGTGCCCACCGGCCCCATGTACTGCTGCTGCTGACTTGGGCCATTGAACATCATCGCATTCTGCATCTGGTGGTGGCCCATCTGTCCGCTGAGGTTGGGTCTCGGCCTCATCGCACCATCCATGCCAGCCCCTCCGTAGGGCATCATCTGACTGGTGGCAGGCAGCGTCCTCAGCACGTGCTGCCCGTGCTGCGGGGGTCCCTGCAGCCCACTCACCCCCATGCGGTAGCTCTGCAGCCCGGTGCCACCGTGGCTCATGGACATCATCATGTGCTCAGCCATGGCTCCAGGCCCCTGCAAGGCGACACACGGCTCAGGGCAAGGCTCCCGGGGACAGCACCGCTTCCCGCTCCCGTCCGAGCCGGCTCCGACCAAGGATCCCGAAGAACCCCCCACCTTCGCCCGGGCAGGAAGGCACCGCGCTGCGCCCTCCCTGGGAGTCGAGCTGCTGCCCGCCCGCCCACCGCTGGCGGACAAAGCTCAGCGCGGCGCGCACCGCGGCGCCTCTGCGCACCGCCCCGCGGCCGCCACGGGGAGCCGGGCTCTGCCCGCGCGGGTACGCACCGATCCGGGGCTCCGGCGGGCAGCAGGTCCGCGCACCAACAGCGCCGCGCTGGCTCGGCTCAGCTCGCCGTGTGCGGGGCGTCGCGCTCCCGGCTGTTATAGGGACGCGGGCAGGGGCGGGCCGCCCGGCCCGGCCCCCCGCCGCCCATTGGAGCGCGGCCCGGTGCTGCCCGGCCCCCGACGGGGCGGGCGGGCGGCACAATGGCCCGGCCGCTTCCCGGGCTGGCCGGCTCGCTCCCGGCACGGCACGGCACGACACTGCACGGCACGGCTGCTGGTGGGGCTCTCCGAGCCGTGCTCGCAACACGCCCTCTGGTCGCGACACTCCTCGTTGTCAAGACACAGCCCAGCTTGAGGGGGGACTGGCTGCCTGCAGCATGTAGGGCACTGATGTTGGCAAATCCCCACTGTCCGGGCTTTGGGATCAGGTGCTCTCCCCTTGGATCCGAGGTGCAGACACCTTGGGCAGGCTGGGGAGGAAAGGAATGGATGGCATCCAGGGTCCCCAGCCCAGCACCCCCAGTTTCCCACCGATACCCTGCTGGGGGCGAGGAGCCCCCCAGTGCACACTCTGTTCCTGAACAGGATGCCAAGGTCCAGCCATGCTGCCTGGTGTTACCATCCACACAGATGGTGCATGCGCTGTCCCGTTTTTCCATGTCAGCATCAACAAGGGCAAGAAGCATGGAGGTGGTTGGGAACAAGGGATAGTGTCCCCAGCGTGCTGGGCTGGGGATCCCTCAGTGTGGTATGGGCACCACAATTCCTCCAGGGATACTCGGCTGCAGAAAACTTGGGTCATCCCTGTTCAAAACCCCACCTATGTGCCTTGGGGTAAGGATTGGGCCTGGGGCGACTGGGGAGCCTCAGGCAGGTCATTTCTGCTCCCAGCCCATGCATGCTGGGAATGGTGGTGTGTTCATGTGAAGCACTAATTTTGAACTGTATTTGCTTGCATTGTGTTCACTCTGCTTCCTGAGCAGGGACCCTGTCTGCCTCTGATACTTCAAACAGCATAAGATCAGCTCTCTGGAGAGAGTCACCCCTCCAGTGCCTTCCTCTGCCCCAGTGTCACTCTGACCTAGCCTTTCTACCTGATCACACGGCTGGCTGGGGTGCAGGTACCCACTGTGGAGGTCATGCTGAACTTCCTGTCCATACTGAAGGACGTGCACACAGACCTTTGTCAAGTGCTTCCAGGGCTGCTGCACACTGGCCCTTGCCAGCATGTGCCCTGGTGCAGCAGGGTGCTGGCCGTCATGAGAAGGGTCCTTGCTTGATGGCAGTTCTGGTTGCAGGGTCAGCAATGGGATGCTACCACCTAGCGAGACCTTACAAGCCAAGGTGACTGAGGTTAGTTACTTAGCGGCATCAACTAGATGGTTGGTTACTCTGCCAGCAGCGCCCTCCCAGCAAGGATGGGTCGACATTCTAAACACAGCTGGTAGCAAGGTGAATGTTACAAGCAGAGATTTGCTGGTATAACTCCATCTGCAGCAGTGTCTTTCACCTCTGAGTTGAGTTTTGGCTCACGGGGTCCCAGTGCAACCCACATGCTCACCCACTGAGCCGTGCTAGCCAAATTATTTTACCACGGGCCTAGACTACAGCGGCACTGGTGCTCTCTATAGGATGTGGTGCTTTCCAGTAGCGTAGGAAAGCACAGTGGTGATTTTTCCCCTTTATTTTTTGTTTTGAAGGAACCCAGAGACTTCTTTTTTAAAGATATTAGTGTGGCATGGTTACATACTTGGAAGGCAGGTGATGGCAAAGTTAAACTCGCTTCCCCAACTTTATTCTGTCTTTGTGTGCTCTCCTGTGCAGCCTTCAACTACAGCATTACAGATCACGGCTCCAGTAATAACAGACACATCTTTTCTGGAGACTTGGAGAAGGTTGTTTTATGTGTTTTACATATTCATTGTGCTCAAGGACCCTGTTGAGCAGAAGGAAGTGCCAACAAAGTGTTTCAAATATTGCTGAAGAAGTTGTTTGTTGCTAACTGTATTACTTGAGAAATGAGGTCTAAGTATATACTATCATGAAGGGACTGAAGTTATGCAGCATGGGCATCTTGGGTGAGTGCCTAATCACACAGTACTGACCTGAAGGGTTACTTATATGGAATATCTCTATATCAAAACACCTTAAACCAGCAGCTCAGAGCAGATAATGCCCAGAAGCCATCAGCTTCCAGATGCGAGCAGCCAGGAATAGGAAAGTGTCTTCTCTTACCTGGACAGAGCACAGGGCCATTAACCTCCAGGACATTCTGGGAGTCGCTTTTGTTTGTGCCACCTTCTGCCTTGTTAAGTGGCTGGGATGGGTTTCAGGTGTTGTTGGTGAGCCTCTAACTGATGAATCAGTTGGTTAATTGTTTAATGTAATTACGTAATGATTGTTTTTTAACTCTAGAGATTTTGACAAATGCATTTTTTAGTGCTAATAAACACATGCTCACATACATATACCTGCCTGCCTGAGAGTTCACACGCAGATGCACACCCAGGTGAGGAACAAATACAAGGGGAGTGTCTGCCCTGTCTTTGCAGATGCATCCAGCCATAAAAACCTCTCTCACTTGGAGGAGAGGTGTGGTGTGTAACGCAAGTCCTGGTCAGCGGCAGGAATTCTTGGACAGGAGTAACAGGTGGGAAGGGGCTCTCCACAGCCGTTTGCATTACAGAAGACCCCAAGGGTGGTAAATGGCCCATCATTTTGGAAACAAATTGGCAGATGACAGAGCACACTTGCTGAACACAAGTGTCAAAGTCCGCTCCATCTCTACACTGACTTCTGTCCCTTCTGCTTTGGGAAGGGTAAGCCAAATCAGCAACTCATCCAGTTTGAAAATAATTTGACCAGAAATGGAGTTATGTCGGCTGGGATCAGCTCTCTGATCTAGCTCGTTACATTGTCCCCTAGATGTTTCACCAGCATAACCTGGGGTGTTTTGAGAGGAACCAGTTCCTGCAGAAAAGGAAGGGTGTGGGGGATGGGAGGCATTGCGGTGGCGAGACGTGTCCACAGATCCACAGCCTCCATGTTTGCCATGCTGTGTGCCATCTTCCTGTGCTCTGTGTCTTGAGGACTTCCTGTTCTTGAACGAGTAATATTTTATTTGACAGGGACCAGCGTAGACTTGCCTGCTGCATTTCACGCTGCCCAGCCAATGGCTGGGGAGCAGAGCTGGGAAAGGGCTGACTAGTCCTGGTAGCATCTCTCTCACTGGTCTTTTTGGCCCAGCACAAGCAGTGGTTCCTTGTCGTGCTGAGGTCTCAAGTATTAAGGACCCAAACCACCGCAGCTGTATTTACAAGGCACTGTGTATGACTCAATCTAACCCCAGGTTTGCAGTCTCTCCTCCATCTCCCCATGCACTGCCATCTGTCATCAGCCCGTGGACAGACTGGCCTTTCTGGGAAAGCAGATAAACTGCCTGTGTATCAGATCCAGCCCTGGGGCTGTCAGTTGGTCAGCCCTGACTTAAGTCACCACATAAGCCACCTCCAGGAGTGTGTCATTCACAGCTTCCGGACATGGGACTTCCCCAGTCTGGCTGTACTGGTGTCATCAGCCCTGTGTTATCGAGGGTGGATTATCCAGACTGGGAATTAATCAGATTGTTGCTCCAGTGGCACCAGTTTGGTTCTGCATGATGGGGCATCTGGAAGCACTGCCTCTGTGTCTGCGTCCCAGATCAAGGCATCCATGTGGGTGGGCATCAGTTTAGGGATCTGATCACCAGCACATTGCAGACCTTTTCTGTTCCCTCTTAGGAGGGTGCTTGCAGCCTGATGTACAGCTAGTCTGTGTTACCTATGATTTTGTTTATGATGTAAGATGTTCCCTCCTCATATTTGATCCCTGATCATCATGCATTGACTGCACAGCTCCAGTGGTATTACTGTGGTAAAATCATGTCCCCAAGCCCCCCAGGGATGAGAGGCGGCACGGCGAGCGCTTTTTGTAAGCAGAGATGTGAACACTTTTATCTTGCAATGTTTTGCATGTGTCAGAACTGGTTCTTGCTAATTCCAATTGCTGATCTACAGTCCAAGATCTCTTTTGCAAGAGTGTGAGAGCCTCAGTTTTAGGGGGGAAGGGAAAAAAAAAGATAATATTTTTATAGAGAGCTTTGTAGGATGTAAGATGTACTGATGAATGGAGAGTAGGTAGAGGATTTTTTGGGGAATTTCCTCTGACCAAGCGATTCTCACTATGCATTTCAGTTTACAACCCACCCACTGCTGTGGGGTGTGATTTATCTTTGCATGGAGATTGCAGAGCAATTTGAGTAGCAATGTGAGCTATGTATTTGGGTGTAGATGGAAGGATCTGAGGAACCCCATGATTCAAAGTCTCCTGGATGCTCAGCTAAGTGAATGCTTGGTCCTACAGAGCTCCTGCAAGTTTCAAAGCAATTGAAGTGTGCAGATAGAAACCAAAGCAATTTGAAATATCACCTGTTAAGGGAGAAGCTTGCCTTTGAGGGACAAATGTCCAGAAGAAGCCCCTTTGCAGTCCCCCCACTGTCTCTGAAGGACAGAGAGTACAAATGTGCAGTGGAAGGCTGGAAATCTGCAGAGGTGTGACCTAAACTGAGATCCATCAGGTACGACTGTCTGACGTTGCTGTATCTGGGTCTGGCTGTGGGCAGATGCAGGGCAGCAGTGTGCATAAGTCACCTCCACATCAGCTTAAACTCCTTGGAGCTCTCGGCTGTATCACAAAGGATTCCTGAAGTATTGTTTTTCCAGAAGATGCCAAGCATCAGGTGAGCTGCTCCTCTTGCATGCTGTTGGCTTGCAGTAGCTCCCTTGGGCACAGCAGCTGGTTGACTGTGGCATTTGGGAAGATCTTGGGTTGGACAAGTCCAGATCTGAATCACTAAAGCATGCATTTCATTCCATGAAGGGTGGAAAATGTCAAGGGCACACGGCGTACAGGATGATCAGCTATTAAACATCAAGGCAGTCGTAACATGTGGCAGCAACCAGCTCCAACTTGCCTTTTTCTCCATAAACCTTCTGTCCTCACTTAATCCGCCTCTCATCATGCAAAGATGGCACCTAGTTTGGGTACTTGAAAAAGGAAGGGCAGGAGGGGTCCCTGAGGAAGACGGCAGTGGGGACGGGTTGCAGCTGCTACATCAGCTCACCAGCCCATAGCCAGCTCCTCACTGGCGGTACAGGCTTCTGGAGAGAAAGAGCAGCCATGAACCAGGCACAGGATCGCTAAACAAATCTGCTGGACTCGAAGTGGCCCAGAGCCCACATTGCCCACCCCACAGCGTCACGTTTTGCCAGCTGCTTTTCCCTTTCTGGTGGAAGGGTTACCACGGCCTGACTCCTTCAAGGCCTGAGCTGCATGTCCATCCACTGCCTCTCCCTGCACCGCCAAGGAGTTGAAAGCTTTTCTACCTAATGTTTGACTATGTTGGGACATCCAATTTAATAAAATATTCACTATCAGCTGCTGGAGTTCTCTATACCATATCTTGAAAGGATCCTAGTGAATCTCTGCTGCACCTGTAATGCTTTCCTAGCAGATTTGTTTATTGGCAATCAGATGAGAAAGGCATGCAATGCACTGTCATTTTTTGTTTGTTTAAGGACGATCACAGTGGTTTGCGAACCTCGAATTTGAAGCTGATAAGTCCAGCAGAGGCCATGGTGCTATAAACGCTGAATCAGGAGCAAATTCCAATGGAGTTTCTCCAGTTTGCCTTTAAATAAGTACGTCAGCAACCCAAGATTTAGAAGTTAAATTAAATATTAAGCTTCTTGACACAGACTGTAACTCTGTGTCTTACAGGAGTGTCTGACAGACGGGAGGGATACCGGCCAACAGCAAATTATTTCAGACACCTGTTACCAAACCTATTTCTTGTCTCCAGATGGGTCTGATATGGACAAGCGAGGGGACAAGCACCATTCCCTGGGCAGGACATGGGGAATCTGTGGTGCCACCAGGGCCATGGGTCCCAGCATAGCCCAGCAAGGAGGAGTGGTGGATCTGAGTTCCCACGGGGCTTTGCAGCAGGACACATCAGCTGCTCCTGGGAAGGTGCCCCAGGCACTACCTGCTTGGTCATGGGTCTGTAGAGTTGTCACCCCACACGTGGTCTACAGGGGAGGACTTTGCCTGGTGCAGTCACGGCGTTGTGCCTTCCCTCTGTAGTGTAGACGCATTAGTACATGTGGGATGGGAACAGGCTTGTGCGAGCGCAGAGCTCCCTTGAGCAAATGCCTCCTAGATAGATGCACAGAAGAGAGATGAGGCGAGTGTGGGTTTCACCGAGAGCAGCCACGGGTGTCCAGCAGAAAAGATTTTTCATTAAGGTTGAAAAAAAAAACAGACAAAGAATACGGAGGAAAAGCGAAGAGCTCAAGAGGGGCACCGTGCGGCTCCTCTCCAGGGCATGGGGCACTGCCGGTGCCTCCCTGTCTGGTGGCTGGGCAGCCACGCAGCAGCAACATAAGGATGCACTGAACAGCAACTCAAAATTCCCTCGCCCCAATTTCTGCATGGTAAAAGGGTCCTTGAGGAGAGCTGAATCCAGGTGCTACATTATCCTGTGATTCCTCATCTGCATTTAGATGGAAACACTTCATAAAAGGCAGGAGGTGTTAGGCAGAGACTAGCAGGGCAAATGGCCCAGGGGAGGGGGGCGAAGAGCAGGTTGCTCCCTGATAGCCTGGCTGGATGCAGGGACTGTTAATACTGAGAGCAAGCATGACTGGTCTGCAGCTGGTGGCCAGCTCCAGGGAAACTGGGCTCCCCATTAACCCTGCTGGGATTCGGGAGCAAACATGCCAAGGAAGGGAAGGCTGTGCCTCCGCTCAGCTCTGCGGGAACCTGCCAAGCATGCAGGTGGCTTGCGTGCAAGCTCCTTGCACACATATTCTGGGATGCACGGCTTCCTGCATGCACTGATAGCGATGTGGGACTGTGTGCCCTTTGGCAGCGTCTCGCCTGCCAGGGCCACTAAACAGTGCAAAGGTGATTGAGACCAGAGCAGGGCATGGAGGGGTTTGGTGCTTCTTCCGAAGTGGCAGACGTAGCCAGGCCAGCAGCTGACCCCAGCACCAGCGTGCTCCAACCACTAAGCTGGCTTGCCCAGCTTGTAAACAACTTATTTTTTTTCCTCTGGGCTAATCTTGCTCTGTGGGGGCAGATAACATCACTGGAATTTTTCCAGTGTCCTTTGCAAGCGCCTCCTGCTTTGGACTTTGGCTGAGACACACACGAATGAGCTTCTTCAATTGCTTTCTCTTGTTTGCTTTCCTCTGGGCCTGCCGTGCACCCCTTGTGCTGGCTGCTTCCTGCTCCGCTCCCTGCTCCGTGCCAGTGCCTTGTTCTCGGTCTCAGGGAAGGTGGCCAGGAGACGAGCCCGGCACAGCCACATGCCTCCCTGGATGTCCTTGTGGGGTTGGGGCCAGGCTGCTGGCAGGGAGCAGGAGGGGGCAGTGGGGTCTGGCCTCTCCTTGCTGATGCCTGCAGAGCCAGTGTGGGACTTGGCAAGGTCCTGCTCAGCATCCTGGCTCTTTGCCCTGCAACTTTGTTGCAGCCTTTGCTTAACTGCCTGGCACTTGTGCCAATGCAGCCATTCTTGAGGCAGAGACCAATACAGCTGTGTACTATGGCAGGCTGTTGGCCTGCGCTTTACCTGAGCCTCAGGACCTTGTGGGTCGACAAAGCTTCTACTCCTGAGGCAGAGCCCACTGCAATACCAGTCATGGATGTGCGTAACCTGGCCAACCCAGTGCCCCAAGCATGGCAGGAGCAGGCAGCCTGCCAGACCAGTTTGCCGGCACAGGCTCTGACGTGGTACGGGGCCGCGCACGTCACCAGCTCCTGCCTCAGCTGCACGTGTCGCTGCTCACCTCCCCCCTGTGCTGCCACCCCTCCCCAGCATAGCCCCGTGGCTCGCCACGGCCAAGGAAACCGAGGCACTGACCCTGTCCTTCTGCTGGCCACAGGCTGGACCACCAGCCTGCACAGGCCTCGCTAGTGCTCCATTGCTGTTTCCCTTTTCTATCCTTCCTTTCCACCTTGGATTCTTCCAGGTTTCCATATGGTGTCTGTCGTCCATGGACTGTGAACCAGCACACCGAGCTGGCTCTAGTGTCAAAGGGACAGTCCATGTGCAATATCACGGGGCTCTGTTCTTGCATGGTCCCTTCAGTCCCATGACTGTTCTGCCCAGGTATCCCAGTGTGTCCTTTTCCCTGCTAAAGACAAGGCAAGGAGTAATACCCTCTCATGCGAGCAACCCATAGGTCTGCTTCAGGTTAAGAAGCTGCTTTGCCCGAGGCCTGGGTCGCATTGCTGCCTGGGCATATATTTCTCCCCATGTGGCCTCTCTGGATGTCTTGGTCACTGCGATTTCCCTCGGGCTGGATTTGAAGCACAGATGGACAGAGCAGTGCTGTGGTTTCTCTGGCAAGGAGCCATGCATCTGAGTCAGGCATCATGGGTCAAGGCCACCTCTTCTTGGGTCCCTGAGATGCCCTGTCCCTCTGCCAGTTCCTCCCAGGATCTGGTGCATGGTGGTGGGATCAGTGGAGATGGACAGCAGTGGGGCTTTCCCACTTGAATGAGTGCTCCCACAAGGCACAGCGTCCTCTGGGGCATGGAGTCAGAGAGGTTTTAGATTATTTCTTCTTATCTCTTGGCGCCTGCGTTGCTGCTGTCTTGAGGCAGATTAGCTGGTGGCAGTTTCTCTGGTCTGCTGAAGTTGCCTCATGCAACTGTCTTGCATTTGGAGGTGTGGGGTAGTCAGGGCCGTGGTGGTGAGTCTTTGGGGGGGCTGTAGTGTGGTGTTCCTTGCATTATCATCAGAAATAGCTGTTGCTGTTTATCTGCCTTCTCTTTCCTTCATGTTATGCAACCTCCTTTTCAAATGGCAGTGGTTGTTTTCCCTGGGTTGATGTAGCAATGATGCTCTTCCTGGTATTTCCAGGTGCTTCTGGTGACGGTGCTTCTCCAGCCTCACTCCTGCCCCTTTCACTCCCCTGACTGCGTTAGGATGCCCAAGTGCTTTTCCACTTTCTAACCAGTCCGAGTGTTGAGCAGGGAATACGGCGAAGCCCTGGGAAGATATGAGCTTGCGTGTGGGCTGGGTGCCCAGCGGCTCCAGTTCGCGTGGCCAGGGGAGGAATGGGGCGGGTGACTCAGGGCAACTGAAAGTTTTGTCCTGGGAGAGCTGCCTGGGATCCAGGTCACCAGGACCTGTTTGTCAGGTTCCTATTTTTGTTATTCATCGGCTCAGTATTCCTGAAAACAAATCACGTTGTTGTCACCTGATTGGCATCACATGGCATCGGAGCGTGGAAGGTGTCCTGTGTGGAATGCCTGTTTGCGTGGCTGGATTTCAGCTCTGCCGTGACCGGATTTTGGCTCTGCCGTGACCATGGGCAGTTGCACCAGTCCCGCAGCTGCCTCCAGCAGGAACTGCTCCTCTCAGGCCGTGCCGCTGGGAACAGCCCCCAGTACCGCCTGGGGACCTGCCTTCCTACCAGCCTCCTCCAAAGCCAGGGCAGAGCATCACAGCCTTTGCTGTCAGAGGAGACTTTCAGGCTCCATAACGTGTGGCTGCAGCTGTGTGCACGGAAGGTTGTGCATGGCGCCTGCGGGCTGAGCTTGCAGCAGGCGCGGGGCTTCGTTGGGCTTTGGAGAAAGGGCCCTGGGCTTCGTCCTCCAGCTGGCCCCCTCCTGCATCAGGGGTGAGGTCTCTGGACCCTGGCTCGGGCTGTGGGCTGATGACGGTCTCTGAGTCCTCACTGGGTTGGGGTAGGATGGGACAGAGCTGTGTGGGTGAGTCAGTGCTGTGTGAGGGGTGAGAAACTGCTGGTTCTATACAGAAGGGAAAGAGGTGACAACGGGCTGCTACGAGGGCCCTTGACACTGCCTGAACCACCTCGGGAGGCTGTAGACACTTCTGGGGAGAAGACACTTGGGGTGGACATTGCTGTGTCCTTGGTCTGCAACAACTTCTTTCTGGAGCTGGACAGGACATTTCAACTCAGGCCAAGCTTCAGCAGAAAAACCCACTAGCTAAACCAGGGATTTCACTGATATGTACTTTTTGCTTAATGGAAAAACTTCTAAATGAAAATGTTTGTTTTATTTTGAGGAAATAAAGAAACAATTATTTCTTGCATCATCCATTCTCCTTTTTATCATGGTAAAAGCTTACAGGGAGCAGTACCTCCTTCTAATCTCAGAAATAAAGAAGAAAACATCTGTCGGTATTTGTGGTGAAAGAAACATAGCTGTGCATATCTCACCGAGCAGCTGTCCTGCTGCTACCTGCCTGGATTTTAGTCATCTTGTCATGTCACCAGGGTGGCAATGTCAGTAGACTCAAGCAGCACTGCTGGCCTGGTGCGGTGGACACGTGCCAGATGCCTGGAGGTCAGCCAAAGCAGTGGGGCTTGTGGCCAGAGGAAGCCCCGTTCTCATGTGGACATGTTTTCTTTTTACATGAAGAAAATGGTCTGGATGCTTAAGTGAGTTATCAATTTATTGGGAGTAACCTGAAAACATGTGCTACCTGAAAATGCGTGTTTCTGGTCAGTATCCACTGAAATCCATGGGAGCTATTGGCATATGTGATGTTAGGAAAACAGCTCGTGTTGCTGCTGCCATTGTCAGGATTAAAATGCAATTGCCCTTTTTGGGAACACTGATTGCTGAAGGCATCTGTTGTGTAAAGGACAAGCTGGTGAAAGCAGTGGTGTGCCAGGCGGGGAGAGAAACCATCCTCCTGTTTGCCATGGGCCACGCTGTGTGCTTTTGAAAGGCGTTTTTAGTTCCTTGCTCTGCATTGTGTTCCTCCTGTTCAGGCTCCAGGGAAGGTGGTGTTGGGAGAGCCGGTGCTAGTGGGTACGAGGTGGGGTACAGGCGAGGTGGGAGCAGCTGATGGTCAGCCCAAAGCCGGGCAAGGAGGTCCCTGGCTTTAAGTGGGATGCAGAACTTGGAATCATGGGATGGAGTTAAGAAGAGGAAAATGAGAGCCAGACTTTGTGGCAAATCTCCTGCCTGGGAGACCAATTTGGCCACAGGCCAGCATCCCGCTGGGGAGCCATGGGTGCCTCTTCACCCAGGAGCTGAAGCAATGCTCAAGGAGGTGTTTGGTGGGGGGTGAGCCTGCAGTGGGCCTGGTGGACCGAAGGCATCCCTCCTTCCCCTCCCTTCTCCACTTGCCCCACCACGTCTCTCTCTGCTGCTGAATCTATGGACAGGGTTGTGCATGGCCTGTGCGGGGTTGTCTCAAGGGATGCTCCTGTGTATCTCAATGGAGAAGTGGCTGAGGCCAGACTCGGAGGTTCTCCTGTCACCAGGATCTCTCTGATGCTACCCGGTGGAGACATGAGACGGCGTCAGTCACATGCTGGCACCCTTCAAAGATCTCATTTCCTGACACCAACGCCCAAATGCTGCCAGTTCTGGCCTTGGCAAGGTCTGAGTTAGGCTCTGCAGTTGAGAGCCTGAAATGGGTTTAGGGAAAAGTTGAGGGTCTGAAATGAGAAAATCCATCTTAGAAAACAACAGCCCCTGGGAGACACCAGTGCAAGGCTGGGTGACAGCTCTGTGTGGAGTTACAGACCTCTCACCTTGGACAGAGGTGGAAGTCTTGGGTGAGACTTTGGCCACCACAACTCTACCTGTGTCCCTGTATAGGTGACCGTGGCTTGACTGTGCTGTGCTTTCCAGCAGCACTGTGAAGGCATTCCCATCGCTTGGGGTGTGGTAGCTGTGTTAGTGTTGTCCTGAGAAAACAACTCATGGTGTTGTGCTCCATGACTGCATTTTTGCAGGCAGCTGAACTGCCTTCTCACTGGGATAGTTATCTGCTGCTTTAGGGACTTCCAGCAGCACACACAGGGGTCCATCCAGTGCTGGAGCTGGCACTAGATAAGCAGGGAGGAAGGGCGTTGGGATGGGAAGCAAGATCTCCTTCTTGCTATGGATATGTGGCATTAATTTGGCCCGCTGTATCTCATGAAATGCACCCTCAACCTTGGAGAGCAATTTGGACCATCTCTCAAGCCCCCACCCTGGTTGCACTGCAGTCGACTGCCAGCTGTGCTTTGGCCACAGAAGTCCCAATGCAAAGGTCCAAAGGGCCCTGCCCTGGGACCTCAGGAGCTGAGCTCCCCAGCACTGAGCAAAGAGGAGCACCAGGCTGGTGGGACCAGGACAAGAAGAAACAAACAGGAGGCACATTGCATCCAGGGCAGTGCAGCCCTGGCAGTCTCTGGGACCTCCTTTGGGCATTTTCAGCTGGAGGTTGTCAGGTAAAAGGATGCTGGGTTTGGACTTGAGAGGTCTGGCAAGGTCCAGCGTGGATGTGGGGCCTCCATGGTAGCCCATGGGGGCAGACAGCTGCTGTTGATCTCCCCACATGAAGACCTGATCCAAGTTGCACAGATTTCCCCAGCATTCCCACTTAAGATCTCCTTTCCCAAAGTTGTATGAGCAATGCAGTTTCCTTCTCAAGGTGTAGGGAGCAGGTGACACTCTTAGCACACAAACTTTGCAGGCACTCCTGGAATGATCACCATTCACTGTAGACAGCATGAGAGATGCACGTGTTTCATGGTTTCATCTCGGTGTGCATTTCATAGTCTCCATTTTATGGCCACTGGGGAATGCTTTTAAGCTTTTGACAGGGTGACCCAGTGTCACTGCTCAGGAATGTGGCAGGTGTTGCCTGTGTTTTGGAGTGGTCCGTGCAGCATTTGGGTCCCTGAGATTTGGGTGTGTAGGGGGCCATGGCAGGACAGCTGGGCCAAGTGATGCTGGGGGAAGGGGAAGGCAATGCAGGTGAGGGGGTCCATGTACAGACAGCCTTCTGGTAGCTGAATGCACTTGCTGCTCTCTCAGGGCTGGGCTGGCAAGAAGCACCCACTCAGCTGCTCTCCCCAGGGCACTTACCTCAAGACACTGTACCTGGGATGTAGTTAAGTCTGTGGCTGCACCCTGGAGGGCTCTGGCCAGAGCAGTGTGTTAGAACAAAGTTGCTCCAGAGCCTTCAGATCAAGGCCTGATCCACTGCAACGGTCTACACTGCTCACAGGGGCTGCCCACGCTCGCTGTCACAGCACGACTGGAAGCATAGGTCTCACAGGCTGGCCCCTGCAGTGGCAGCCTGTTGCAAGCCCTTACTCAGCTTGACAAACCTTGCTGTGGCATCACTGCCTTGTCCCTCTCCTCTGTGGGCTCCTCTCCCTGGGCCACAAGGTCTTCTGTCCTCATCGGCTCTGTGCCTGCAGGGCATGAACATCACTGGGACCTGAAGGGTCCCAGCTCTCTCAGCCTCTCCTCATATACAGGATGTGCCAGTCCCTTCATTTTTGTAGCCCTGCACTGGACTCACTCCAGTAAGTCCATATCTCTCTTGTATTGCAGTTTGCGCAGCAGTTTCTGGGCCCTGCTTCTCTGAGATCTTGAGATATCCTTGAGCTTCCGAGCGCTTTCTCTTCTTGAGGGGGATGCCTTGGTGTGTCCTGCTGCTGATGTCTCGCTGTTATATTTGCAAGCTGCATTACGCAGCTGGACCCACCACGGGTGCCCATGCCCTTATGCTCCGACCACCGTCATACCCAGGGTCTGCCCGCACCGGGGCAGACAGGTGCCCCATGTGCTGTCCATCCACCCGCCCCCCTTGCTGCATCCATCTGCTCTGGTGGGGGTCTGCACTGCCCAAGAGGTGTGGGGCACATCAGTGTTTGGTGTGGACCTGGGCTGTGCCTGGGAAGGGGAACGTGAGGTGTGCCTGGGACGATGGGGTACTCCCAAGGCCAGGACAAAGCATGCCAGTAGGTGGGAAGGTCCACTGGAGACGACCTGAACTGCTGCAACCGTGGTGTTTGGTCTGTGCAATGTGTGAGCAATGAATTACACATGGAAATGGGGGAAGGGAAGAGAGGTGGCCCTCCCCCACTGGCTACTTTTGTGGGGTTAAAAGTATGAGCAAGTTTTGAAGATGATGACAGCAAGGAGCAGGAAGAGGAGATGTGAGGGCTTATAAATATCTGACTCTCAAGGGGCAAAGCAATGAGATACTGGTTTCCATGAACAGGCTCCTGGAGTGTGACACCCTCTTCCCTCTCTCACATGGTTGTGCTCCAGATAACAGAAACCACTGCTGATTTCCTGAACTCACTATCTTTGTCATAAAAAACCCAAACAGCAGCAGTTTATAAATAAGGCTCAGAAAAAAGAGCTGCTATTCTGAGAAGCAATGAAACTGGCAGCTTTCCCAGCTCAACACTTCAATTCTGGTTCACAACACACTCAAGCCACCCCAGAAAGAAACCTGAAACCTTTCACAAAGAGGAAAGGAAAGTGGGACTGGGCTGCAAAGGAGGCAGTGGAAGTGCTCTGCAGAGAGACAGGGTCCTGGGTGCCAGGGGCTGCCTGCCTTCCCTGCTTCTGCTGGCTCCATGCTGTGCTTACCTCTTCCTCCCAAGCTTCACCAGAGAACCTACCTGCGTCCTGGCAGAAGCCCACAGACACAGCTACCTGCTAGACCTGCTGCTCCAGAAAACACATTGCTGCTTATTTGCTCTGCTTTTGCAACCTGTGACATTTCAGGGCTCTAGGCTGGTATATCCAGTATCAATGCGTAACACTCCGCCTGGCACCGTGTTGTGGCCAGATGCTGGGGAAACCATCAGCAAGACTGCAGGAGCTGAAATGAATGCAGGGATGTCTGCTAAATGCTTTCTTAGAGTTCACCATGTCTCTAGCCACAGGGTCAACCCTGTACTGGGACTTCTGGGTACTGCTGCACCTTCCCTGAGATGGGGTTTGAACCTGTGTCTAACAGGGGTAGTTGAGCCAGCGCTGCAGTGCTGAAACCCCACAAACATGCATGGTGAAGTTTGGCTAAATGTGGTCCTGGCACAGTGGAGCAGATCTGACAGGCTGGCTGTGAATGGGGAAGCCCTAGGGGAGGGTTTTCCTGAAGCCCCAGCACTTCAGGAAAGATGTGGAGCAACTGGAGAGTGTTTTGAGATGAGCAATCGCCATCAGAACCCTGGTAGCTGGAGGTGCTGGACAGTTTATCCTGGAGAAAGGACAACAGAGGCAGGCAGGAGAACAGTCTTGAAATACACAGAGGACTGCTGTGAAGGTGAAGGACAGATCTTTCTGCCACGTTCGTGGTGCCCAGCAGCTGACCAAGGGGCTTCAGCTGTGGGAAGGAGGATTCACATGAGACCCAAGGAAGATCATCCTGCTTGGAGACAGCTCGTCATCTTGTAAGAACTTTAAAATAGGACAACGCAAGGATAGCTGAGCTACCTGGGGTTGGAGGGCAGACCTGTCTTGACCCAAGGTCCCTTCTAGTCCCAAGGTGATGCCAAGTCCAGTCTATGAGCTTCTGTGGTCCAAGAAGACTGTAGGGTCTCTTGGGTGAGGGTCTGCTGAGTTTCCAGAGTGGAGCATCTGTCCTTTGCTACTTGTTGTGTGGAAGTTTTACAGTTCAGGCCAAGAGAGGACCAAAGACCAAGCTGCCTGCTGCCATATGGAGCACTAGGCATCTGGAGGAGCTTCCTCCAGGGCAGAAAAAATGACTGTGCAGATAGCTGTGTGGCCTGAGACTTGTCATTATTTTCATTTTGAGAAAGCCATATATCTTGGTGGTTCTTGCTGTCAGGGCTTCACACTGCTGCACCTTGATAGGAGTTGTCTGGCTTATGGACCTTCCCACAGCCAGAGCTTTGGGTTTCCACAGGGCAAGATCTCGGGTGCAGAGGCTTTTGCTGAAAGCATGGTCAGACCCACGCAGGCCAGGACACAGTTTTATGCTGGAGACTTCCAATCTCAGAGTGTAACAGGGAAGCAGAGCCATCTCTTCTGGAAAGCAGGTGCACCCCCATCCCACCCTCCTACCCCCCAGTCTCCAGAGAGGAGTGAAGCCTGGCAGAGTCCCACCTCGCAGCAAAACAGCCCCTACTCCTGGTGCAAGAATAGATCGTTTCTGAAATGTTGCCAGCTCTGGCTGTGCAATCTTTGGGCTTTTGCAAGCTACAGTATTGACAGAACAAGCAGTTAAACAAATACTATCTTCTGCTGTAACGTTTGTTACTGTAGGCCACAAACCACAGGCAGCTTGGCCTGACTCCAGGAGAGAGACCTGCGTAAATATTCCCATGTTAGCAGTTATCTTCAAGATGCAGCCTCAGCTGGGGTCTTTCCCAGAGAGGATGGAGAGATAATGGTTTACAGGCAAAGGCGGATCATCTCAGCACACTGCCAGCAGAAGCTGAGCCCATGGAAACCTGCTCCCTGGGCGCCAGGGCTTCATCTTCTGCAGCTCCCAAACCCAAGCAGGAATTCTCAGACAACACATACGCACGCACATATGCACATATGCATGGAGAGAGGGGCAGCAGGCTAAAGGAGGGTGTATGGTGTATTTGTTGGCAGCCCCTGTGGGCTCAGCTTTGAGGAATGACACTAGCAAAATGGCAAAATCCACGCCAGTTTTGAATTCTGTCACATCAAAAACCTTTCCCGTGTTCCCTGCTGGGATATTGGAACCATCAGCTCATTGCAACTAAGACGATGGGTTCTGCTAATCCAAACAAGGTCCTAAATATGGAGCTGTAGCACAGATTTCATATATATTTCATATATTGTGCCTATATAGTAAAATGCTACCGCTGCAGAGCCAGGACACAGGAGGAATGAGGAAAGAACATTTTTCTGGTGGACTAAGTTTTCAGACACGGCATGTTTGCTAAATATGAGAGCCCACCTGCCTCCCAGAAATGGGTCTGATTTAGGTAGAACCGCTCAGTCAGACAGGAAGGCCCATGGCTACACTGGACTCAGCCCATGCTGGCCATTTCCAGCTTGGCTGGAAGGGCCAATTCCATGTTCATGGTGGAGGAACAAGAAGTAAGTGGTTTGTCTCCTCTGCTGGGCGACATAGCAAATGCACTATTTTCCTGTGCCTGAGGCAGCACTGGCTACCTGACATGCTTTTTAGGTAGCAGCAGCACTTCTTGACACAGATTCACCACAGCAAGCCACAACTGGGTCACCTCAGGGCTGGCTTGTGTGGTGTAGTCCTTCTTGGTTATCTTGTTGATGCCCCTGACACTACAGATGGGATGGGATGGGATGGGATCGGATGGGATGGGATGGGATGGGACGGGATGAGTGGAGAGAGTGCAGGTGGACTTAGTCATCTGCTACCTCCTTTCTTTGAAGCAGGACAAGATGCTGAACCCTCAGGGCTTCCTGCAGTCGTGGTTTCAGAGGCATGCGTGCAACCCTGGATGCTCCCCTGGAGATGTGTGGCCACTCTTTGTGAATGACCATTCATGATGAGTGAGGAGGAAGTCCTTAGCCAGAGCAGATAACTGAGGGTGGCTCAGATTCAAGCGTGCTTGGTCCTTGCAGAAGGTTGTCCAGTTCTTCCATATCTCCAGCTGCTGAAGGTGTGTAATGATTGAGCATGCGACTCCTTATCACGGTTAAGTGGCCCTGTGGACCAAGGCACCAATGTCAGGAGTTGCACAGCTGCATATTTTAAGACAAGATACCCCAGTGCTGAGCATTTACCTAGATCCTCTGAAGGACCCAGCATTTTGCAATATGGGAATAGAAACCCTGTCTTGCCTTGCACGGATACAGCAGCAATAGAAGTATTGGTGGTTGTGTGAAGATCCAGCAGCTGCTGGCGCAGAGGAGGGTGCAGGTCTCCGTGCACGGTGCTGCCTGCATTGCCCTTGCGGTGCAGGGCTGAGCGCTGTTATTGTGTCACACTTCCCCGCTGCCCTCCGCGGGAAGCGTGTTATGAAAGGTCGAGCCGTTATAGTCGCCTTCACTTGGCTGGCACTCAGGTTGCATTGGCTTTTTGTTCCTGATTCCTTTCCTGCTTAAGAAAACAACTGAGGGTTTTTTTTTTTCCTCTCTCTCATATCTGGTGATCCTGTGAATGCGTTTCTTTTCCAGCCACGTGGCCTGTAACCAGCTCTGGGCTCCAATGCAATCAAAAACTGCATGTTAACAAGGTTGAAGACTGTAGCCCTCCAGAAATGAAACTCCTTGGACCTGTCCTGATGGGCTTTGAGCGTGGTCTGATTTCACATGAGCATGGGAGGCTGTTGGGGTTCACTCCTGAACCAGTAGCACCGCTATAGGTCTGACACCCTCAGAAGCAGTGCTGTAATGAACTGACACCCAAAATCAGCTCCGTGGCCCCTCCAAAATGTCTGTGGGACGGTAGCGAATGCTGCACCTAGTCCTGCTGTGGCCATGCCTCTCATATGCAGGCAGGCTGTGCTTGCTGTCTGCCCGCAGCGCCAGGAGCCAGCTGCACTGCCCAACTTCCAGTGCCTGGAAATGCTGATGGAGAAACATGGGATGAATGTTAATCCCTCAAAGCAAAGCTTGGTTGGCCTCTGCAGGGTGCATATGTGCCACCTTGGTATTTGGGAGGGAGGGAGCAAGTGGTGTCAGTGGAGCCATGAGAGTTGGGACAAGTGAGCAAATGGTCTTAAAACAGCACAATCATGACAGCTGCATGCAGAGACTATTACTAAATGCCAAGTCTCAGTCAATCCTGCTGATTTCTTGGGAATTATTCCTGCCCTGGGAGAGGAAGATAGAGTTTTCTTCCGTTATCCCTTCTGCTCCACAGCAAGCACTGTTTGAAAGCCCTACAGAACAGATAGTGACCTTAAAGTAAACATTTTCCCACATTGCACCTTCATCACAGGCTTTAGACATCATTTCTGGAAAGTAAACTCAAGCCTTGGTCTCTGCACAGCTGCACAGTGATGCTGTTGCTGTCTCTCCTCCTCAGGACGATGCTGGTGGAGCTCCCTCTGCATGTTCTCCTTAAGCTGTGCCGCTGCAGAGCCAGGACACAGGAGGAATGAGGAAAGAACATTTTTCTGGTGGACTAAGTTTTCAGACACGGCATGTTTGCTAAATATGAGAGCCCACCTGCCTCCCAGAAATGGGTCTGATTTAGGCAGAACCGCTCAGTCAGACAGGAAGGCCCATGGCTACACTGGACTCAGCCCATGCTGGCCATTTCCAGCTTGGCTGGAAGAGCCAATTCCATGTTCATGGTGGAGGAACAAGAAGTAAGTGGTTTGTCTCCTCTGCTGGGCGACGTAGCAAATGCACTATTTTCCTGTGCCTGAGGCAGCACTGGCTACCTGACATGCTTTTTAGGTAGCAGCAGCACTTCTTGACACAGATTCACCACAGCAAGCCACAACTGGGTCACCTCAGGGCTGGCTTGTGTGGTGTAGTCCTTCTTGGTTATCTTGTTGATGCCCCTGACACTACAGATGGGATGGGATGGGATGGGATCGGATGGGATGGGATGGGATGGGACGGGATGAGTGGAGAGAGTGCAGGTGGACTTAGTCATCTGCTACCTCCTTTCTTTGAAGCAGGACAAGATGCTGAACCCTCAGGGCTTCCTGCAGTCGTGGTTTCAGAGGCATGCATGTAACCCTGGATGCTCCCCTCACGCACCTCAGCCTTCTTGATGAGGGGCAGCCTTGGGAAGGATGCAGCAGTTTAGCTCCTCCAAGGGTCTAGCTGCTCTGAGCACGTCCAGGCTGGGCTCCGTGTGGCCCCTGCATCCCTCTGGGATAAAAGGTGGAAAAGCTTGGCTGTGTGCCTCTCCCATCCCCAGGAGAGCTTTGCTGGGCATGCTTGGCCAGCTGCAGGACTGAGAGAAACGGGGAAAAAAGTACTGGTGGGGTCAGTTGTGGTGAGTGCCAGGAAGATCATCACCCGTTGTGTCTTGTAGGCTGCTCAGAGGGCTGATTGCAGGACACAGGTAAGGGTGAGGATACCTCCAGGTCAGATGGAAAGGAACTGGAAATGAACATTGCTGGGCTTGGAAGTGCACTCATGTTAGGGCCAGAACTGGCTGGGAAAAATTTCCTGGAACTGGTATTGGCTCAGCCTATACAAATCTACCAAGAAATCATGGAACTGGGCCAAATGAAACAGAATTCATTCAGGAAAGAAAGGTTCAGAATTGTAATTGAACCTGTTTCAGAGCTCTTTTGGAGTGAAACATTTCCATGTTTCCTTTTGAAGTGGATGTTTTGAAATCCCAATATTTTCCTGCTTTATGTGATAGCAGAAAGTCACTTAAAGTTCAGAATAGAAATGGAAACTTGGAATTACCTAAACTAATGAATGCAAAATTTTGTTTCCATGTCTTTTATCCCAGTTGAGATCAAAGTCAAATTCTGACATCTTGAAATCCCTGGTGGAAGGGATCTTTGCACTCTGCGCAGCTTCCCTGTGGCCCAGAGAGATGAATGCACGTCGCCACTTGTCAATGACTTGCTCTGACTCTTCTGTTCTTCTTTACACTATGCAGGGCAGCAGGTTTTGTCCTTCCCTCCTGTGCAGCAGTGTCCTCTGCATCTCGGTGATTGCTTTCCTTGCTCAGTGATTCTGGCTAGGTGGGGAGCAGCTTGCTTTGATCACACAGAGCATGAGGAGAAGGGAGGAGGAAGATGGAGGAGGAAGGAAGAGGGGTCAGATGGTAGGAGACGGAGGTGGAAGGAGGCAAGTGAGGAGGCAGCAGCAGGTAAGAGCAGAAATAGTCCTGGGAAATGCTCCTCATCCCGTCTGTATGGTGGAGATGGTCCTACAGCCTCCTCCCCAGGACCTGTGGGTCCAGGAGTGTGCTGAGAACATCTCCCACAGTGCCAGCTCCCAGTACAGCCCGGGGTGCATGGAGGTTGTTTTTGACTGAGTGTAGGTTTTCCCCCGAGTTTGTGCAAGACGCTCTCAGAGAGAGCTATAAATACCGCAGTGCTTCCTGTGCGGCTCTGCAAGGAGGAAGCTGCTTCCCCAGCAGGGGAAGAGGCAGCGAGCGTCCTCGGGGGTGCAGGCAGCTGTGCGTGTTGGGGGGCAGGGAGAGCAGGGGCCGCGTTGTGCAAGAGCCCCCCTCTTCCCGAGGCAGGGGCTGGCTGCTTTCATCCAGCCCGGGCGGCAGAGCCAAGCCCTGTTGCTCCATGTCAGACTGGCCATATTTGGGTGTTTCTAGAAAGCAGCACGTGGGGAAGCCATGGCGGGCTTTCTGGGGGCCAAGGCAGGAGGAGGAGGGTGAGGTGCATTCAGAGACTTGTGCTAGGAGCCAGCGACAGCGAGGTTCTGCTGGGGACAGTCCCAGCCCGTTTCTGACCGAGGTCCGTTAGGTGAGAAGATGCTGCTTTGAATGATGCAGGAGGTGGCACTCCTGGAGCGGGGGGTTTGGAGTGGCTCTGATGGGTTTGCACCCGCTGAGATCTCTACAGAGGTGAGGAGAAAGGGCCACCTCTCACTCCACCATCACTCCCCTGGCTCCACTGCCCAGCTCCTGCTGACAGCCCTTGAGGCAGCAGAGCTCCCAGAGAGGAAGGGAAGATGTGTCACGGGTGATGGTACCCGACGCACCAGCAGGTGATGGGAAGTACCTGGTGAGACACCCGCAGGCCACCCAGTGCTCGCCTCACCAGGCTCCAAGGATGCTGGAGGTTCTCTGGGGCTACACTAATGGTATGAAGGCTCCAGCCAAGCTCTGGACCCTGAGGTTTGCTTTGGCTGCTTCCAGTGCTGCCATCTCTTTGGCTTTCCACAGCTGTTTCTGCAGTGATGTCCAGGCTGGCAGGGCAGCAGATGGTGGGGCCTTTGGGGGAGCTGGTGCTGTTACCATCAGGCTGTGTAGAGGACCCCTGCTGCTGCTGGGCAGACTGGGAAAGGTGGGCACGCTCCAGGGCTGGTTCATGAGCACTGGGCCCCACTGTGCAACCCATGCTTGGGGACATGTCCAAATGGGAGCTCTCCCTTGGGGACTGGGGTCGGTATAAGGACTGGCCCAGAGCCCCATCCCCATGGTGGTGCTGCTGTGGGCAGTTCGGGCTGCTCTCCCAGGGCAACACAGGGACTGCTCAGGTGAGCATGCATTGGGATTGTGGGCAGCACTTAGTCTCCTCAGTTCTCTGGTGAGAGATGTAGGGACATAACGTCCTTTGGGGAGCCAGGGGGGGACTGGACGATGCCCATCCAGCTGATGAACTGGTGCCCATCCAGCTGATCTTCCTGGTGATCCAGCTGGGAGAGGGGAGGGGGATGGTTTATTCACTAGGAAATGCACTTGGGTCATATCAAAAGGATTTGTAGTGTTAGGCTGCAACTGCCAGGAGTTTCAGTTGAATATGAAGCATGGGGGAGCTGGACAGTGTTCATGGGAGCCGGTGAGGAGAGGCATGCTCTGCCCTGGTTCCCTTGCCAAGGACCTTTCTGGGGACTGAGTCCTCATCTCCATGGCTCGAGCAGCAGAAAGCAGCACACAGGAAGGCCGAGCTCTCTCAAGGCCTGCTGGTTATCTATTTCACTTTGTGTAACATGCATAATATTCAATAGAGGAGAGAGGGAACGGCTGTCTCTAGGTGTCTAGAGGGGTGGGGGGTGTATGCTGTGGTGGTCCTTAGGAGAAACACAGGACAGGGGCACAGAGAGGCAAGGGACTTGCACCTTTGATTCCACTTCTGTTTTGTGTCCACCTTGCTAAGGGATTTGGCTGCCCTTGCCATGGAGACAAACCGTCAGTCACAGCTGTTGGCAGGAGTGGAAACCATTCCTCAAGCCTCCTCAGACTTTGCAAGCAGCCCTATAAAGCAGCTGCTGCTGCACCCACACCTCTGTGGCTGTTCCCCTTCTCCTTCCCTCACCTTTCTGCCTGCTCTTCCCCTCCCCTTCATCTCCCACAGGCTGTTAAGACCTGCCTGGTCCATTTGTGGGCACCACAAGAAAAAATTTTTGCACTCTTCATGCCTCTCCAATCCTTCTCCACAATATTTTGCTCCTATTGGGCAGTGTTGCAGCTTGGGAGACTGATAAAATACCTAATCCTGACAGCACCTATGAGGTACATGGCTATTTGGGTTCCTCTCTCGCATTCCTGGCAGCTCTGGAAGCTTTGAGTGGCACTGAGTAATGGGTGATTCATAGCAGGGCAAGGAGGCTTGCAGAATCACTGAAGTACTGGTGGACAGATGTCTGGAGGTCTCCAGTCCAGCCTCACACTTGGAGCAGGACTATCCCCAGCACTAGATCAAGCTGGCTGTGTCTTTGTCTAGCTTAGTGTTGAAGAATTCCAAGATGAGATGAAGATCTCCATTTCCATGTGGGCTGCTGTTAGGTTGCACTTAGCCTCCTCTTCGCTCTGCTATCTCAGTCTCGCTCGCTCAGCCTCTCCCTCTAGCCCTATGCTCCAGCTCCCTGGATGTGGCCCTCTCCAGTTTCCCCACCTCCCTCCTGAACTGGGGTCCAACACTAGTCCCTGTACTCCAGGTGTAGCCTCAAGTAAGGCAGATAATAACTTCCCTCAGCCTGCCAGGCATGGTTCATCTACTGCACTCCAGTTTATGGTTTGCCATATTGGCAAGAGCACGCTGCTGGTTTCTGCTGTATCAGGCAGAGCCTGAATCAGAAGGAAGCACCAAGCTGATGCTGCATGCCATTTTGTGAGGAACTTGCCTGAGGTTTTGCATTTGGGAAGCCCCAGAGCTCAAATTAAAAACAAAATTAGTACTCATGCAAGTTCTGGTCCCTGAGGAGGCTCCATCCACAGGAGATGCCAAGCTGAATCTCAGCTGTCACTTAGGAAAAAGGGTCTTGAGTGGAGACTCTTGGACAGAAGCGTGACCTTTTCAGACTCAAGCATAGATGGCAAAGCACACCAACCTAGTTTTCCCATGATTTTTAATAATTATGCTTTAAATGATCTTGAAGCCAATTTGATGATATGGAGGACTTCAGAATTTTGTTTGCCTGGAAGTGGCAGGCACTGTGTTTACAGTTTAAAAACAGACTGACGTGGGACTCGGGATCAGGAGGGTCAGGGGGGAGGAAATTGACAAGTTTTTAAAATGGAAAATCTGCCAAAATTGATGTGTGTTGACAGAATGTTTCTAAATTATAAATACTGCATTTCCTAAGACAAGTGAACTTGGGGAGCTAGCACAGACAGAGAAAAAGCTGTTCCACGGCGTGGTCCTCATGGGAAGAAGGTCCCTGTGCTGGGGCTTCAGGCATGGCTATGCCCCGACCTGATCGCATTTCCCCATGAAGTGTCCACCTGGGACCAACATGTAGGATGGGGACAGGAGCAGGGGAGGTGTAAGGAAACCCTCCAGAAGTCTTCCACTGACCAGGTTCCCCTTCAGGGAAAGCTGATGAGACAGGAGGGCAATCTGAGTTTCTGCTTGTTTTTGTCAAGATTAGAAGATGGAAGGTTTTCTGAGCCCATCATTGAGGGAAGTCACTTTGTGATGAAGAGCTTTCCTGCCAGCTGAACACGTGTGCTAAGTAAAACAAGTAAAAAGCAAAGAATGAGAACTACCGCAACTAGACTTCCCTCCTGGGATGTGGTAGTGGTGCTTGCTCTGCTCTGCACATCACAATGAAGCAAAGTTTCTCAGTCAACCATAGTCTCTTCTTTGCAGAGCAGCTAATGGAAAAATAGTGCATGGGAGATCACTCGTGGATTCTCACTTGCCTTGCAAGAAACAGGATGACCTGAGAGATAGGTTTGTTGTTCAGCCTTGAAGTTTTCTTGGGGAGAATGTCCCCGGCACTAAGTGGTTCCTCAGTTTTGCAGGAAGAGGCAGGACACGGTCCAACAGTTGGCAGCTGAAACCTTCACATGGGAAGGCAGGCTCTGATTTTAAGCAGTGTGTGTCACCGAACCCTGAGAGCCACTGCTGGGGCCGGCCAAGAGAGAGGTGGCTCTTCCACATCTATGCTAACTGATACCTCCAAGGACCAATGCTTTGGCCAGACCTACGTCCCTGGGCTCATGATGTCCTACAGGAGAAGGTCAGACCGGCTGAGCTCAGCCTCTTATGGCCTTATTTTCTTGCTGAGGCATAGGAAGACTCCCCAGCTGTGTCTGCTATAGGATGCTTCATGTCAGGGAAGGGCAGGAGAGCTCAGAGAGACCTCAGGAGTGCGGTGCCCTGGGACTGTGTTACAAGGTGTGTGCTGCAGGTCAGGTCTGATGAGAGGGGCTTTCCCAGTGCAAGACAAATCCAAAGAAGGAATGTGGATGCATGCCGTGTGGGGAATGCTACAGTGACGAGGTGTTTGCAGAAGCTGCAGTTTCTGGCTCGTGCTGCTTGGAAGAAGAACATGATTCTTCCAGTAGTCAAGAAATAACAAAAAAACATTAATCACATGAGAGTCCTGCTCATGAGCCCAGGAAAATCCAGCAGTTTGGGGCTGCCTGGGCAAGAGCCCATGTGAGCTGCCTGGGGACAGCAAAAGGGCTGGGTGAATCCTGGATGAGCAGACACCATCCTGTGTGTGGGGGCAAGGAGGCAGGGCTGTGGCAGGGGCTGGATGGGTGGGCATCGGTGGGGAGCACAGGTCTGGCTGATGCTCTGGTGGAGACCAGGGCATGATGGAGAGGAAGGAGGAAAGATGGGCTGTGGACAAGGACTGGGAAACGGAGACTAATTGTTCCTCATGCACCTCCTCCATGTCATTTGTGGTTCCAGCCCTGTTAGTGTCTCCCTGTATGGTCACCGAGACAAATGTCATGAACAAGAGCCACAGTGTGACCCAAGGGCTGACCTGCTCATATGGGTGCTTAGCATAGGCCCCAGAGGGCCTCCACTGCATTGTACAAGGTGTGTCTCATAACCGGCAAAGGGTGTGCTTTCAGAGACCCAGCCAACTGCAGTGGCTCTTGCAGGAAAGCTCAGTGCCTATGCCTGGTCTGTTCTTCACCCTGATGGAGCTCACTGAGTGGGAATCAGCCAGGGCATGTAACTGGCTCATACGCCTGGGGGTGAGAAACCCCCTGGAGACAGACAGTTCATTCTGTCCCATGGACAAATGCAAGTATTTTCACATCGTTGGAAAGAAAAATGAAAAACCATCTACTTCCAGAAGTAACAGCTCAGATGGTGCTCAGCTGATGGCAGTCCTCACAAGCTTAGGATCCACAATAGTCCCCGGATCTGTTTCAAAGCATTGGCTGTGGTTGCTCAGCGTATCATAGCTCTCCAGTTGTAGCTGCAAGCTCTTGTTCAGCTGCTGTTTCATGTCACATTATTGCTCCCCCAAAAATGTCTGCTCTGAGCATGGGTCCCACATTGAACCTAATGAGATCTTAATGTAGCCCACCTCTGAGCAACACTTTCCACAGCCACTGAATCAGCTTTGTGGTCACCAGGGGCAGGGGACTGGTGCCCCTTGTCTTGGCACCAGTGGTTTAAGGGCTCTTCCCCATGCCTTTGCTGGCTGCTCCTCCTACACCTATAAAGGGTCTTTAGAACCCTGCCCCAGAAAGGGGAGCTACAAGAGAGGGGGAAATAAACACAGAAATGTGGCAAGAAGGCCCAGGAAAAACTGAGCTCAAGATTTTGGTGGAATCTGGGAACGCAGGTCTTGCATTTCCGATGGGTCAGGGGAGACTGTGGAGGAAGGGGACCTTGGAGAGTGTTTAAAGCACAGAGATGGAGGTGATGGAGAGCAGAAACACATCCCAGCCTCTTGCTGGACACACAGCCCCCTCTTTGTCTTGCAAATGGTGTGGGGGGGAAAGAGCAGGCTCAGTACCAGCTCTGCTCTGACCAGCATTTGGGGTAGTCTACCTTTTGTATCCATACCTGAAAATTCACGGTCTCCCTCTGCTGAGATGTGCACTTGCCCAGGAAAGGTGTTCCTACACCTCAGTCCTGCCAGCCTTCTGGACTCACTGCTTGCCTCTTGCTCACTGCTTGTCCTCCCATCACACTGCTCCTGGGGTGGGAACAGCATGGACACCCAGATTACTCCTGCAGGACCCCAACACCCAGACTTTGCTATGTCCAGCCTCAGCTTTTCACCTTGCGGGCTTTGCTTCAAACTTCAGCACCGCACAGCACAGAAACCTCCATTATTTGGTGCTTGCACCAGGGTGAGTGAGAAGGGCTTGCCTTAACAACCCAGCACCTGAGCAGGAGGGCAGACCTTGAGGTTCCTCCTGCCATGCTCTCCAGCCCAAGTGGTCCAGGAAGCCCTTGCCTGGGCAGGTCCGTGTTCATCCACTCAGGCTCTGGGTGGATTAATGCCATCCCTGGGATTTGGAAATGTTTCCAGAAGCTCTGTTTCTTCACCCTCTGAGTCTGATATGCAAAGGACACACTGTGGATCGTACTGCTCTGCGGGATGTCTGCTGATCTGTCTCCTGGGGGTGGACACTCTGGGAGATACAGATTCTGGTACAGATTCTGCCTCCTGCCTAGTGTCACGGGGCTGCCTGGCACTTTGCAAGAGGAAAACAATATGTGTTCTGCCACAGAAAGGTACAGCTTGTGTTATGCCAAGGACACAGTGAAGAGAAGGAACACAGCGTGCAGGCAGGGAGGGGGTGAACTGTCCCTCACAGAGATCTTCTCTTTCATGTATCCATTTCACGTGGCAGGAGCTGATGTAAGTGGAGGCTTCTGTGGCCCTGCCGGGGCTCCTGCCCTTGGTGGCATGTTCCTGCTTGCCTCTGTGCCAGTGCTGGCTGAGCTAATTTGGGGAAAAATAACCTTGCAAAAAGTGCTTTGTGTTCGGCCAAATCAGTCCCATGCAATGGCTATTTGCACGGTCAGAGTCAGTGCCCCGGTGCAAGGGAAGGGGCTGTGTCGCGGGGACTGGGGGAGGGTGGGTCCTACCTTGTCGAAATTTGAGGAGTTTAAATTGCCAGAGGACTGAGTGCATGGGGTTGAGGGAAAGGGGAAGCAGTTAGTCCACAAATCCCCCAGGATCTGTTAGCAGCGATCCACCTGGTTCCTGACCCGAGCCCAGCTTCCACTGCCTATGAGCCGACGTTGCTTCACCTGCCAAATGACATGTACCTGGCTTGAAGGTAAATCTCTTTGCTATCTATCTCCTGCTTGGGTTATTGGTAAAGGTCAGGGTCCCCGGAAAGCTCGGTGCTAGTGTCTGCCCAGGTAGGCTGCACCAGGTCCAGAGGCGCAGCTTGACCGGGATGCATCAGGAACTGTTTGTCCTAACAATGCAAGTGGGCAGATCTGGGACCAGGCTCTGCTGATTCTGCTCTGAGGAACAGGAGGGAAGGAAGCAATTTCTGTAAATTTAGTAAGAAAGTCCTTAAATCTAATTGCTGGAAGTGGTTAGGGAAGCTGACAGCCTATAATCAGCATCGTGACTTTTTTCCGGCTCATCAACAATGCCAGAGCTCCTCGGCTGCGCTCAGCACAGCTCTGGTGCAGCCTGGTGAAAAATGACAGAAAATCTCACCTGCTCGCAGATCGATCCCACCTGCAAGGAGCAGCACAGCGCAGACCAAATGCAAATGTGGAGCGTGTAAAGACCTCTGGCTGGAGAGCAGCCAGAAACGTCTGTTTAGATGGGGTGTCCAGATTAGAAAATTGATGATAAGACATTTTCAGAGGCTAATTATGCACAAACAACCGTAGCAAATGGGAAAGTCGGGGCTAAAGTTAGGTTTAAATTGCAGTCGCCTTTTGCGAGAGATGAGCTTTCCTAATGACAGTGCTGTGGCTTTGTGTTAATTGGGAATAAGAAGGGGTGACACAGCTCTGAATGACAGGAGGAGTGATAGCTGTTGCGGAAGGAAGTTTCTCAGAGAGAGCAATAGGCAGCAAGGTCCATTACTCCTGAGAAAATATTCTTGAAATGTAGTGTCTCCATGATATTTCAGAGAATTTAATCTGTATCAGAGGCTGGGAGCATGTGCTATTTCATTGATGTGATCAACGTGGGAAACGCTACCTGATACTGGGCGGCCACTTTTATAACGGGTCTTCTCTGTGTTAATGTTAACTCATGTACTAATAAACAATTTTCTTGTAAATTCTCAGAAATTTCATTTTTGCACCTAGAAAACAGTTACTCAGAGAATGACAGAATATTCTGTGTTCTTCATATGTCACCCAGACTTGAATGCCTTGGGAGGGGGGGACTATATTTCAGCCTCAATGACTGAATCACCAGGACACAGCTGCTTTGTGATCTGACATAATGTAGGGTGACATCACATGACTTAATGTGACATAATGCAGCATAGCATGACATCTAAACTTTTTATCATGCGGGGTTTTAATGCACTTAACAGAAATCCGGGCACATGTTGAACCTCATTTGCACAGCCAGGGTGTAGCTGGCAGTAGGACTGATCACCGTTTGGAAAGCACAGGGCTTGTTCACATCTCTGGGGAGCGAAGTCATACGCTGTGCTGGTACTGCTGAAAGTTTTCTTCCAGAAAACAACAGGTTTGAACTTCAGTGGATTGTGGACTCCTAATTCCTCTGGCTCACTTAAAAATCCTGGCCTTAATTCCTTCATTGGAAATCATCTGAAGTCCTTTCATTTAACAGTGCTGAGAAGCAGACCAGAAAGGGGCAGCTGTTCATCAGGTTAAGTCAAAAAAAGGCAGGAGCATCTCGGGCACCGGTGGGGTGCAGGGAAACAGGGTTTTTTTTCAGACCAGCCAGTGAGTCCTTGAATTTTCAAAAATGCACAGCACTGATCAGGGCAGGGACAGGCCCCTCCTCGACCAGCCATAATTCTGAATCCCTCTTTCATGAGCAGTCTGACCTGTCCCGGATGGGAGGTGTCTGACACCCTCCAACCCTCTGCTTCTGCTCTTTGGCAGATGATTGCACCCTGGTTTCCAGGGGAAACCCTGAACAGGCAGGAGTCCCTGAACCCCTGTGAGGGCTTCTCTGCTAAAGCTGTGGGATGGCATATTTGGCCATTGCTGCACATGAATCAGAGGTCTC
The DNA here is from genome assembly GCF_018139145.2 of Gymnogyps californianus. Lineage (NCBI taxonomy): Eukaryota > Metazoa > Chordata > Aves > Accipitriformes > Cathartidae > Gymnogyps > Gymnogyps californianus. The sequence goes on from NC_059492.1 coordinate 591,323, forward strand.
CACCATTCCAGACACAGGATGCTCTGGGCCCATGCCTCAGTGATCCTCTAAATTCAGTCAACAATTACGCTGTCCTGTGGCTGTCAGTGATGAAATTCATGTGCTATTTCATTTCCCAACATTCAGATCAACTGGGATTATACCAATGCCCATGGTTTTCCCTTTTATTGCCCTGGAAAGTCACTTGCAGTAGTTTGAGTCATGTAATGCGATGGTTCGGAGTTTGGTTCAAGCCAAAGCAATGCAGTGGTCTAAGATCTATAGGGCCAGAGGTCCAACCCCTTTTCTCCTCTGCAGACTGCCTGGTACCTTGCTTGCTCGGTGGGGAGCAGGACACAGAGCAAAGGTCTAGCTCCTTCCTGTGCTGCAGGCTGGGCAGGTTGGGTGGGTGTGAGGGCATGTGGGGGGCACAGCCCACCCAGAGGGGATCAGCCTCCACCATCCGCTCTGGTGAAATCTCTAATAAGGGCTTTAACTTCATGCAGTTCAACTGAATGGCAGCTATTCGCAGCTCCAGGTAAACACTGGGAAGATCTCCAAGTACTCATGCATGGCTCAGACAGAGACTGCTGTGAAGAAAAAGTTTTAGTCCCTTAGGGGCAGGATCCCATTAAGATGGAATTTGAAGAGTTTCATTCTGATGCTTGTAACAAACACAGGCAAATGTGGTAATTCCCCTAAATGGGAATGAAAACCCTTGGGACTGGCTGAGCTAAAGAATGAGCTTGTATATAGACAGCAAGCCAGGTGAGGACTCATCCAGATCCTCCTAAGGCCGGAGGGGTCCTTGTCTAGGCTCTAATGAGAGCTGGACAGCACCTTGCTTAGCAAGCATCCTGCAATTTTGAACACAAAGCAACACCCTGTGTGGTGCTAGTTAACGAGCTGCGTGAAGTCTGTGGCCATGGTGCATGTGAATAGGCCGAGCCACAATGAAGTAGTTTAAAGCTTGTGCATGAGGGATCACGGCTGGGAGGAGGTGCTGTGATGGGAGAGACCTGGCTGGTCCCGGTGACCACAAGCTGCAGGGCACAGCATCGGGGTTACTGGGGGCACGGCAGGGCGGAAGAAAGAGGAAGCCCTTGGGAGCTGGATGGGAGTCTGGGCAGGTGTGGCAGAAACCTCCATCCCATGGATGGTTACACTGCAAAGTGGCCCCTGGCTGGCATCCCTGCAGTGGTCCAAGATGTCCTAGCAGCAGTTGGGATCAGTGGCTAAGATGGGGCAGTCAGGTAGGAGCTGGCATGGCACAGCTGGTGTGGTTCCTCTGGTTCCTCCCCAGCCCTGTGCAAATCCCATCACAGTTGCTGTCCTGTGAGATGTGTTTTGCTGGAACATGCAGCATGTGGAGCTGCCCTAGGGTGGTTCTCCGTGGAGGGAGGCATGTGTGCCAGTGCACCTTGTTATCAGCTCTGGTGAGAAATTTTCAGGCTGGCCTTTCTGCGGTGATGCCCCTGCAGTCTGATCCCAGGTGCAGGTCTCCAGTGAGGCAGGGAGCCCTGCTGTACCCAGCAGAGTCACTGCTCAGGTCCCACAAGGTGTGGGGCTCCCATCCGTGCCGCTGGCCCTTTGCAGCTGCGGAGCCTGCCCCGGGAATGCGGCTCTGCGAGGCGGCTGTGGGCTGCATCCCAGCTGGGAGGCGTTTGGCTGGTGGGTCAGTGGAGACGGGATGCAAAACCGCACTGGGGAACTTGGAGCCTGTGCTGTTATCAGGGCACAGCCAGAGACAGGAGGCTGGGAGGGTTTCCAGTGGGGGGCACATCCTGGGCCCCCTCCCCCTGCCCTTGCACATGCAGGGCCGTCTACCCAAGGCAGCGAAAGCAGAGAAGCAGACCCTGATGCCTCTGCAGCTATATAACCCAAACAAACAATAAGAAGGGGTATGCATGGAGGCCAAGCAGGAGAGAAGACCCCGGTTTGCAGGATGGAACTGATACTTTCTTCCTTAGTTTTTCTCCACCCAGTTGTCAGGGCTGAGATGCCTTTTTACAGTTGTTGTCACACGGGGCATTTCTCTCCAAGCTGCAGAGGAACCCGTGGACACCACCTGCTAGGGGCAGATCCATCCGTCCCCGGGCCGATTGGTTGTTTGATGTTTAAGCACGGTCTATGTGCTGTGCTCCAGGCACGTCTACTCTCTGTCTTGCAGTGCATGGCTGTGTATTGCCCTAAGGACTGGACACCACCTGTGTGCTTGGACAGATGTGGCCCAGGGCTGAATGACTCCCTGGATGACTCCGCTGTGACATTAAGCCAAAATGCAAAGGATCTGTCCTTGGGGAACAGCGGATGGGTTAAGCAATGGCCTGCTGTGACCATCTGACTTGGGGCCTGCCATGGACTGGCTTGGGCAAGAAAGCGTCAGAGGAGAGGTGGATTCCCAAGTGGTGTGGTGGTGCATCAGCTTGTTTCTTCAGTGAGACAGTGAGGATGCTTCTTTTGAAGAGCTCATAAAACCAGTGGTGGCATCAGACAACCTCCCCTCCTTGGTGCCACCAGATGACCAACACAGACAGGAAAGGCCAGGGTTTCCATGCAAGCTCTCCTACGCCAGTGTGCCATGCTCCAGATGGCAGCCACCCTCACCTTCAAGTGTCTTAGGAGACAGTCCCCAGGAAATCTTTCAAGAAGACCCACAAGACATGCACAGAACCTCACACCCAGGTTAGCACTTCCCCAAACCAATAAATTATCATTGTTCCCATTTTTTAGAGATAGAGAAACTGAGGCATGCAGAGGGCCTGGGGTTTGTCCTGTTACATGATCTCAATGCTGCTGAGCCCAGTGCCCAGCCTGGACCATGCTGCTTTGCAGAGCTTCTGGGCCCACATCCACCACCTTTGCCACACAGCGTGATGGGACGGAGGCTGTTGCATTCCCACCTACCCACACACACTGCATAGCCCAGTGGTGGGGATTCATCCCCCTGCCATCTCAGAGGGGCTGAATCCCTTGTGTGGTTTGGAAGGTGGTTTTAGACAAAAGACCTCTGGCTGCAGAGGGATCTCTTTGCTCTTCTGGGGCCGACCCTGTGCAGCTGCAGCTGATGCCGAGCAGGCGATGCAGATGCCTCTGCATGTTGGTATCGGTGTGCTAGCCTGAGCAAAAGCAGAGCAGGAGGAGAACGAGCCGGGAGTCAGTAGGATTTATCTTGTCTGTCTCCAAGCAGGGCAGAGTGCAGTAGGGAGCGGTCGCATTTCTACCATGCTGGGTGTATTCTCCTTCTTCCCTTACAGAAATGAAGACATATTTGTCACTACAGCCCTGGTGCTGTGATGTGCGGGCTTCAGAGGTGCTGCAGGGCCCAGAACCACAGAGGACTAAGCTCTGTAAGATGAATACCACTAGTCCTTTCTCTCTTTCAATGCTGTCTTAAGAGATGCGGCAGCTCTGGTGCTGCCTGCAGAATGAGGAGTTGCAGGGCTGCTGCAGGGTCCTCGCGGGACAGCCTGTGGAGGGGCCGCTGTGACATGGTCTTGCTGATGGGAGCATGTTGCCAAGCTGGGAGCACGTATGCTCCAAGCAGCACGGGCAGTCCCAAGCACGTTGTTTTGTGTTTGCAAGTTGGGTTATTCTACTGCTGTTCCCCTCGAGCCAGTTAGTGCTTGTGCATTGGATGTGATAAGACAGAAGGAGATTTCCAAGCCCTCTACAGTCAGGGCTGGCATAATCCATGGGAAAGGACTGCAGGAAGCATCTCCAGGTGATTTTAGTGATGCCCAGCGCCAGGATGGAGAGAGCATACAGAGGCTAGAGCCTGGCAAGGCTGTCCTGGGAAGCCGGGTAAGGCAGCTGCTGCTCCCTGCCTTCCAAGGTTGGGTTCAGCTCATTGCTCCTCACCATCGTAGAGCGGAGCTCCTGCACACTCATCCCATGGGCACGTCCCTGCCATGGCAGCTTGGCTTCCAGGGAAGGCAGGGAGCGGCTCCGTGCAAGGCAGGGGAGGCAGGACAGGGCGCATTTGCACAGATCACGCCTGGTTCTGGGAACGACCAGGTGCCTCCTGTCCAGTTGGACCTGTCCCTTTGGCAAGCACTGGGGGAGGATCTTCAGGGGAAAATGGGAGATCTTACAAAACGTGCCGTGGGCTCTTGTTCCTGGGTCACATAACCCCTAATTCAGCTGGAGGAAGCAGCTGCCTCCTGCACAGCAGAGATAATAGACATCCAGTGCTCAGAAGCGTGTTTGAAGTCCTAATTCAGGCCCAGCTCTGCAGGTCTGACTTCCTGGAAGAGAGCTGGGATTAGTGCAGAAACAAGGATGCTCCCTTCTCGCTGTGCCCTGCCATTGCTCCCCTCCAGGCCTGCAGCCATGCTGCTCCAAGGGGAGCACAAACCCATCATGGCAACTTATACCCTCCGCCCAAGCATGGGCAGCATCACACCACAGAGAACGGGAAGGGTGCAGGGAACTGCAGTGAAGGGACGTGCTTGGCACATTTCATGATGTGACTCAGTTTTACAGCGTAAGTCCGCGTGCTGTCCCTGCTGCACTGCGCCCGTACGCATCCCTGTGAAACTGTGGGCATTCGGTGAAGCACACAGGGTGTGACTCTGAGAGCAATCAGCTCCCATCTGCATATTTTTGCATAAGATCAGATCTCTTTTGCAGTCCATTTATAAGGAGCTCCGCTGCCTTGTGTCCCTGCAGGTCCCAGCTTCCCTGTGGATTACTGGCCCCAAAGGCTCAACTCTGCAACTCTGTTCCTCTGCTGATCTCAAGGAGCTGCTTGTTCTCTTAAACTGCTTGGGGCCATTTTTGGGACGTGCTGTTGTAAGCAGGGGGTGAGGTCGGTGGGGAACACCCGGCTCCTCCTCTCGGCTCTCTCTAGGTGCCCGTAAATGGGTGGTAGATCGTTAAGGTCACAAGCTGGTCTGGAACGTGCACAGTGGTTCTGCCATTGCCAGAGTGTGAGTTCACGTCTGAACTATGGAAACACAGAGGCAATTAGCAAAGTTTTTCAGCTGTAAATATACGGTGGAATCCAAGGGAACCTATAATTAAATGTTAAGAGTTGTAATTAATGCTGCCTATATGAGTATCTCAGCTTCTTATGGAATCCAGACATTCCCTGCCGCTCCCTGTTTCCATGGGGTGGGCAGAGAGGGCAGCGGCGGCTGCGGGCAGGCAGGCAGGCAGGCAGGCTGTGAATGGACAGTGCCAGTGCGCACACCCGCCGGGGTCCAGCAGACAGCTACTTGGACACGTGCGGCAAAGATGTAAACAATAAACAACCTGTTTGTATATTTGTTCTCATGACATTTCTGGATTTCATCTGCTCCTATTAAGCCACGGGTAGGTGGGGAATAGGTGTGCGTGTGCTGGGCTCTGCCTGGACGCAGGTGTCAAGAGCTGGTGTCAGCCACCTAGCTCTGAAGAGCAGATCTGGAGTATGTGCCAGGAGGTACAGCTGTGATGGGTAAAAGGCATCTAGAGGAGTCAAGTGACCTCCTCCTCTTGGGTGCTGTGTGAGGGGTCTGTCCCAGGGGGACACACTCTGAAGAGCCGCTGCAGGAAGGAGCCGTGCTTTGATACCACCCATATCAGCTTCTTGATGCATCTGTGTTGCTTTGTAGTTGACCTGTGAAGTGCAGGGAAGGAGGACAGCTCTGAACGGGTGCTAAGGACTGGATGAGACTTTAGCACAGTCACTTGGAAATCGACATTGACCCAGGCTGTAAAACTGTATTTACGAATGTGGGTAAATAGAACCATCTCCATCTGGGAAAACGAGGTCTGCAAGAGGAAGGTGACTGACTCATTCTCACCCAATGAGTCGAGGACAGCACCTCCTCCACCCTCTGCAGGACCCAGGCATCCTGGTTACCAGTTCTGCACTGCAGTCATGGGATGCACTTAGGTCTCATAAAGTGCAGGGGGCTGTAACAGAGGAACAGAGACAGACTGAAGACACAGAATCTGAGACAGAAGCCTGACCTTAAAGAGGAAAAAAAGCTCTAAGTTTTTCTAGGAGGTACCTGAAGTTACACCGAGTCCAACAGAGGTACCTCGTACAATTTATGCAGGTTGATTTTCGGAGGCATGTTAACCTCTGCATGAAACTCCGTGTTCCTTCTCCTCACTGTTGGTGCCCACCAGCAGTGTGCTCTGTGTGAGCCCAGCATGCCTGTACCTTTTTCCTCTCCTGTTAAAGTGAAAAGGGGCCATGGAGTGCAGATTTCAATCTCAAGGTAGCGAATGGGACTTTTTTGACATAGAGGCTCTTTGCACACAAGACTGTGACTCCTGGAGCAAGACAGGATCTGTCTCAAGCAACACATGGATTGCCCTCTGCTAAGTGACTCATCCTGTTGGACTGCGGTCCCTACCTGAGCACTCTCCCAATTCAAGTCATGCAGACGCCTTTCAGATGGTTTTCATTTGAACTCATAGATCTCCTCCTACCCATTTCCAAAACAAGAACACAAACTTGCTTCTTCAACAGTAACCAAAACCTCCTTGCCACACTGCCAAGAACTTCTTCAGCATCCAGGCTTGAAACGGTCTCTTTTCCTTGCCTGTTGTCTGTCTTCTTGGCTATGTTTCCCAGAAGCTGCTGTTTCAGGGCTGCTGTCTGTACAAAATTAGCTCTTGAGAACATGTGTTCCGATGCACTTTAAGCAGACCTGCTGGTGTCAGTACAGCTGCTCCTGGGTTGCAAAGTTGTGCCTATGTGCAAGTCTGCTACAGCAGGATTTTGGTTAATATGTCCCTTGGTGTACAACTGGGATTTTTGTCAAGTTCCTGCTGTTCTGATTAAATGAAGTTTCTCCTGGGATCATTCATCTGTTTGATCAGAGCAGGGATGTTAGCTACTCTATCTTAAGAAGATTTTCTCTCACTTAAGCAACTGAATGCTTTTCCAAAGATTCACAGGACCCTGGTTTACGAACAACCAGTTCAGCTGCTTCAACTCCTTGGTTATGAGGAGCAGCTTATCAGTGTTATCCTACCCTTTCCTCCCAGTGCCTTTCCGTCTCTGCTTTCCATTTTTCCTACCCTTCCTGCATCATTCATCCAGACCCCCTGCCCCACTGTTCAGTCTGCAGACAGGGCAGAAGCATTCAGTTCTTCAGCAAAGCCCAGCTGGTGGAGGGACTGCAGAGCTGAGCCATGCGGGGAGGAGCAGCGGCGGCTGTGATCACAGAGGTGTCACAAGCTGGGAGGAGAAGCGATGGCTTTTGGGTGCACAGGGACATGGGCCATTGAGAAAACATCCAGAACAGCCTGAAAGTACCTGCTGTTTCCTCGGTGCCTTGGTCTCTGGAGGTCACCCTGAGTGCGATTACCTTCTCCAAGTGCTATGTGAGGAGCTCTGGCAGAGCCACGAGTGACTCACAGCAGTGCGTTTGTTATAACCAGTGTAGTCCTGCCAGCGCCGAGGTGACCTTGCTGTGACATGATGTGCTGGCACCTCTGCAGATCCATCCCCTCATTCAAGGATGGGTCAGCACACCACTGCCTCGAGCTAAACGTGTGGGACGGGGGTAGTCAACAGCCATCCCGCATCCCACCGTACGCTTTGTGCAAAGTCCCATCCCAGCTCCTCCTGCCTTATCTGTGGCTGTCACCACTGGGTCCTCCCTGAACAAGTCCTGGCTGAAAACTCCAGACCATCACAGGACAGGATTTGGATCAAGTCCTCACCACCAACATGGTGGTTGCTTCTGAGTGACACCCCGGGAAGCTGCAGCCAAGCAGATGAATAGATAGAGAGCCAGCCAGCCAGCAATGCAGACAGACAGGGAACGGAACAAAGGGAGATCTTGTCTCAGGACTCTGCTGTGTTATAAAAAACTTTTACAGATTCATGTTCCTCCTGTGGCTAATGGGGTTTTTTATCATGAAAGAGTAAGAAGACAAATTAAAACACATCAACTTGGTCCCTTACTAAGCAAACAGAAAAAAAAGCCTGACCAGTTCTCAAGGGACAAATAGAATGAAGCATCTGATGTTTGTTCAGTGAGGAAACCCACATGGCATGTGGGGCAGATAAGCCATGGCTTTGTCAGCAGAGACTCAGAGAGAGACATGGCTACGGAGGCACAGTTGTGCCCTGTGCAGGACATCTCTGACTGAGGCCACGCATGCTGAACCCAAAGGCTGTCAGGGACATGGCCCGGAGCCGGCCCTGCCAGGATGGCTCTTCTTGAATGGCAGCACTACAAATGCCCTTGGGCTTGGTGTGCTGCTGCCCTGCCTTTGGTCACAGCGTTGGAGTAGATGAACTGAAATCTCCATCCTGGCAGTGAACCCAGGCTGCCTATGAATACTGCTACAGCCATTACGGGCTGAGCAGGGAGCTCCTGGACACTGGCTTTGCAGATGTGAGCCCTGTCCTGAGCTTGGAGTGTCCCCAGACAGGTGAAGATCAGAGCTCTTGAGGGACTTGCAGCTTGAAGCTTCTCTGCAAAGACTGACACATCTGCAGCTCTTGCCAACTGAAGGAGCATTGCCAATACCCTGCAAGCACAAGCAATGTGCGTTCCCTGGGATTCTGCCTGGCATTTATGGACCTGCCTCTGGGCTGGAGGCCCGTAGCATACCTCAGGAAGGAGCTGTCTGTGCTGGGGTTCATACCAAGGACTCCACCTCGGGAGCATGGAGACACTCTTCATCTCCCCTTCAGACGTCCAACCACCAGCAGGTATGATTTGCCAGGGACTGAGGACCTGGAGGTACCTACAAGAAGATGCACAGGTGTTTCTAAATCCTTCTTTGTTTACAGTGAGTTGAAGGTCACTGCTCCATGGCTCCATTTCTAACATTCACTGTAGTCCCTTTTCATGGGATGGGGTTGTCAAAGCCTCCTCCAAAAACACCCTTTTTGAGAATGAGGAGATGTTTGTAGCTTTTGTGATGCTGTGGCTGTCATTAAGGGCACTGCTCTTCCAGATCTTAGCCTGAGATTTAGGCAGACCTCGAAGGCTGGAGAGTAATGATAACCAGGAGTGCTTGGGGAAGGAGGAGTTTATCAGGAAGAGAGACCCAAGATCTTCACAGTAGTGCATGACAGGAGGACAAGAGACAGTGGACATAAATTGAAAAAGTAGAGTTTCAGAATGGATATGAGGAAAAACTTCTTCACCATGAGGACAGTCAAGTGATGGAATAGGTTGCCCAGAGGTTTTGCAGTCTCCACCCTTGGAAGTTTTCAAGACAAGACTGGATAAAGCTGTGAACAACCTGGTCTGATCTCATAGCTGACCCTGCTTTGAGCAGGTTGGACTAGAAACCTCCAGAGGTCCCTTCTGACCTGAATTACTCTGTAATTCTGTAAGCCTAAGAGCAGAATGGGACCAGGTCCTCAGGGATCTGTGCAAGAAGGATGTAGGGTCTGGGGATGGATCTCTAAACACAACTCTACAGAAGAGCTTCAGAATGAGACAAGATGCAACAGCCGGTATAGGAATCAAGGGGTGTGCATGTGCAGGGGCATGTGTGTGGGTGCTTAATGCCCTCCTTCTGTTGGTGGTGGTGGTGGCTAAGCAGGCCTGAAGGCTGAAAGCATGCATTGGTGCATGTTCCCTCTTGAACCTTTACATGTTTTTATCTTCAGTGCTTTGTCTGTGGGATAAGCCCAGATTGGATCCAGTGATACTGGTGGCTCTTCTTTGTGGCTCGTATGGGAGCACCTAAAGGCACCAAGAAGTCCATGTGAAATGGATGCTGCAACAATAAGCCATTAGCACTCTGGGAAAGGGCTGCAAGTCAAGATTGTGCAAATGATTAATTGCAGTGTTGGAAACACTCCCTTTTGTTGCACTCAGGAATTCCAGGTGCATTTGGTGATGCTATGGGTTTGCCTGCCGTCTGTTCCCAGGAAAACACCATATGATTTGTTAAATGGAAGTTTGCGCCAAAATGTTCAGAACCAGAATAACCAGGGTTTCCTTTTTTCCAGGCTGTGAAAAATGTGCCCTTTTAAGAATCAATAAATTTGTATGCAGATTTCTAGCACATGAATAATTCATGTCTATAAGAAAGGCAAAACACTATAGTGGTTTGATTATGCAGTTGTTTTAAATAAGCAAAATTAGTTGTTAATGAGACCCCTATGCATATTTAGGAAAGCTGAATAATTTATTAAGAGCCAAGAAGTGACGGCTGGAGAAGGGAGGAGAAAGCCAAGCAGCTCTTTTGAGATTGATTGTGTTACTGTGCTTGGGGGAGAAGAGGGCACAAATTAACCCCTTTTTGAATAAAACACAACTAATGCACATGCTTTCATGAAACAGCTCTGCAGAGAGACCAGGTGATGTCTGAGTGCACTGAGTGCAGAGGCAGACACTTTTACAGTGGGGCTATGAATTAAGGATAATCGTTAGGTGGCATCCCAAATGTTGGGCAGTTCAGGACCCTGCAGCCCAGGAACATCTATTTCTTTCCAGTCTGTAATGAATCACTAGTCTGACAAAGAAAAATACACTTTCCAAGGCCCCAAATCATAAATGTTGGACAGGAGAGGGACTTTTCCAGGCAGGGAGAGCAAAAAACAGAAAAAGGATTCTACCCACCTTTTTGTCAAAAATTTCCCTAGGATTTTCTCCTAACAAGGGCTAATTATTTCCAATGAAGCTCTTCCGTGTTAGTAGCATCTGTGCACACCCTGATCCCTTTGTCTCCCGTGCCCAGGCGTGCTGGGCGAGACGTGCCCCTACAGTGGGAGCTGCAGGCAAACTGCATCACGCTGCTCTTCGGTGTGCAGGCAGAGCATGACTATTGCTGCAGCTTTCCTGGAGCAGGTCTAATAGCTCTGGTTAGCTCCACTGCCACTTTCTCCTTTTCCCAAGCTGCCTGCGTCTTGGAAACCGTAGCAGGGATCACAGCTTAATTGAGCTAGCCCAGAGACAAGAGGGTGGGTCATGATTTTGGGAGAGTCACCTGAAGTAAAGGTTTTGCATATGCAAACACTTGCAGGTGTCCCCTGTGTGGATCGCTGGTCCTCTTATATGTGGGAACAACAGTGGTGCTCTCATCTAGTGGCATCTACAGATGTGCAGACATCTGTAGTGCATGGGCCTTGAGGGTGCCTCAGCATTGCTGTCATGTATGGGTGAAAGAGAGTCTGAAAAGCAGAAGGGAGTTAGCAGTCCTGTGCTGAGAGACATGACCCTAGGAGAAGCCCTTGGAAAGCAGATGTGAAGCTCTGCATACCTAGTCTGTGGCACTGTTTTATTTGATTTTTTTCTGTTCTGGGGTTTACTTTTATGTACAGAAGACATGGTAGAGGACCAGTACCATTTTATCCCAGCCTGGTGGTCATTTCTCTAGCCTTTGTTTTCTTAAGCGTGGCAATTTGAGCTATGAATCTTGGCCCCATCATACCTGACAATGCAGTGAAGTGGCACCAGCTTTGCAAGGGCTTCCGTCTCCTCCAGGCTTACTTGGGTGAAGGCCACGCAGGTGCAAGTCTTCCCATGGACTAGTCACCCCACCTGGCTCTGTCCTTCAAGATGGTGCTGTATGGAGCTCCCATTTTGCTTCATGGAGCATGCCAAACGGCTGCCAGTTCTGTGGGGTCTCCATTGTGGACCGTCACTGCAAGTTGAGTTTTGCTGTCCTCTGCCAAGCAGTGACAGTGCTCACACCTGCTCGGAGGACCTGTGACTCTTCAGCCGGAGTGTCTCCTTTTCTTGCAGTTTTCTGCTCAGCACAAGCCAAGAGCCACTGCTGCTTCTGCTGCTTGATCTATGATTTAGGTTTGTGGGCCAGTGCTAGCAGCTGGTTTTGGCTGTTCAAATGCTAGTGAACTGGATAATTGCAGAGACCTCCAAAGTTTGTACAGAGCAGAGCTGGTGCTGGAATCTGACATAGCCAGGTCATTTCACATGATACATGAGTCTTGGGCCTGATGTCTTGTCCTGTTTCCTCTGTGCTGGTTGGTTGCCAGCCAGGATGGATGGATCATATGATCCATCTTCATTACAGAAGAGAGCTTGAGTTTCTGGTGCCTGGACTATCACTGGATCTTACACCCAGCTGGGTCCTCTGCCTTTGCCACAGCCATGGGGCTTCTGGAGGGACGTGTCCTACCAGAGCCAGCTAGAGCACCTTGTTCAGAGTGTGCAGCAATGGGATCCCAGGCCTTTTGCTCATTGTGGACCTGTGCCTTTTCTCTTGCTATAAATGAGAGGGCACGGAAAAGCAGAGGGGCTTTGGAGGAAGATTTCTAAGGCAGCTCTGAGCAGTGTGTCTCCACTTCAGTGCTGCCTGGAGAAGCATCCTTGGCCCAAGAAAGAACTGCCAGCGCAAAACATTTCTCTAGTCGCAGGTGAGGTCAGAAATGTGGGTCCATGTGATGGTGCATGCCCTGGATCGGACAGACCAGCCCTTGTCTAATTTGGAAACTCAGAGGAAACTCAAGGTGCAGCATGCTTGGTGGAGGCCTGGGAAAGAGAAAGGCCGTGACCTTTCTTATCCAGTTTTAGGGCTGGAGAAGCTCACAAACCCTCCTCACACACTGGATTGTGTGCCTTTGCTGTTCTTTCAGCCCAGAGAGAGCAGAGCTTGGCCATCAACGATACCAGCTCCTACAGCCCCTCAGGCTGCCAGTCACACCTTCTCTCTGCCTCATCCTGCAGCGCAGTGAGTTTCTTACCCTGAAGAATTCCGGGATCTGAAACACTTTGAATGGCTGGAGGGAACATCTGTGTTTCACCTCTGTGGCTGTCAATGACCCTGGCCATCCTCTGGAAAGTCTGCCCTGAGCTCTCCCTACCAGGCTTGGCTCCTGCCCCAGGTGCTCACAGCCAAAGGGCACTCAAGCCAAAGCTTGCAGACTGGTGCTTTTGGTGCAGAAATATCCCAGTGGTGGAAACACAGGAGGATAATCTCTCCCAAACCACCACAAATATTCCCTCCTTGGGGTCCTGTTCACTGCAGCATGGCTGTGCCACCTCAGGTCCCCAAGTGGCACGTAGCCCAGTGTCTGCCTGGTTCATTGCACTGCTGCCTGGTACAGACACGAGACCCTACATGAGGAGGTGTCCTGGTGTCTGCCATGGTTCCTTGGGAACCCAGGTGTGTTGTGGCTTGGCACAGCTCTGCATGTTGTTCCAGGCAAAGTGCACCAGGGGAGAGAAATGGGCCCAGAAACTTGGGGAGAGGCCAGGTAAGTGACCTACCAAGAGGTAATGCTTACAGGAGCTGCAGGGAACACAGAGGCTGGAGGAGATGTGGCTTCTCCATACAGGCATGGGCTGTGTATGGCTGCCCCCCAGTTTCTGTGCTGGTGGCTCAGCTAGTAGGTGGTTTGATCTTGATCCGTGTGGTGGTCTAGTCACTCTCTGAGCATATTGCACCCCTGGATGATGTGCAGAAGGGGACAGTTTTTTACCCTGGGAATTTGTCCTCTTTCTTTGTGTGCAATGAAGGTGCTGGAAGAGATTCACAGCTCCCATGAACTGGTTTGTTCATCGAGAGACAGGAATAGAGGGATCAGCATGTCAAGAGACATGCTGAGCTCCCAGAAGGATCAATGAGGTGCTCAGGGCCAGGAGCCTGGTGGATTCGCCATGTGGGTGGAAGTCTTCCTGGGTGCTGGTTGTGATGGGCAGCTTGTGTGGCCACTCTGCTTTGGGAAGAGAGGTCTCAGGAATGCTTGCCATGTGTCAGCCAGAGAGGAGGCAAGGAAGCGAGCTGCAAGTGCCAGGTCATGGCTCAGGTCGTACAGCAGCTGCTCCTCAGTGGGTATGGCAGAGCCGTGGACCTTGCCCTGGGAGCGGGCGCGGGGAGCTCCCCGGGGCTGCTGGCTCCTGTGGGAGTTTGTTTTGTGACCTTCGATTGCATCGGGGAGCCTCTCTCCTGTGCAGGGTTCGTTGACCCAAGCATTGGTTGTCACCTGCACAGGAGCGGCTCTCCATGTGCCAACAGCTTTGCCAAATGCTGTTCCTCGGCTCTGAGCCAGCAACCACCCTGGACCAGAGCAGATGCCCCATCGTGAAGCTTAGGGTGGTCGCAGCAGAAGGGGGGCAGGTGCTGGACTTGCTCCTCTCCTGGAGGAGCACGTGCAGCTTCATCTTCCTGGTGGTCCTCATGGCCCCAGAGCTGTCTGGGGACTGCTCGGCTGGGGTGGTGCCTGGGTATGTTGCTGGGAGGTTACAGGTGCCCTCGGCCCCGGGGTGGCTGGTGGGACGGAGGGCAGTCGGTTTGCACTTGAGATACGAAAGGAAACTGTTTTCTCAGGGAGGTGACGTTGGACTGAGGGCTAAATTGATTTCCATAAATATTTGAGCAAGGCTGAATTATTTATGACCCTCTGGTGACACAATAGAAAGAACCAACGGAATCGTCTGTGAATTTTCCAGATGATTTAGTTTAAAAATGCTGCTCGTTATTATTTATGTGGGTCAGATCCCCCTTTGCTCCTGGCCAGGCCTTGCACATGAGTTACATAAACATAGAGTCAATATACAAATCTCTCCCTTTATCTGTCTTAATCTGCCAGTCAGTAAGTGAGCAGCAGCCTTGCTGTTTGATTCCCCAGGAGGACTGTAATCAGAAACCTTTGTCATTCAAATGAATGCAGAGGAAAAGGAAGAAAGAAAGAAGGAAAGAAGAAAGAAAGAAAAAGTAAGAAAGAAGAAGGAAAGAGAAAGAAAGAAAGAAAAAGAAAAAGGAATAAAAGGAAGGAAGGAAGGAAAAGAAAGGAAAGAAAGAATAAATGACAGAAAGAACTTGAAGGAAGAAGGAAGAAAGAATTTATAGGAAGGAAGGAAGGAAAGAAAGAGAAAAAGAGACAGAGGGACAGACACAGAAAGCTGTTTGTTTGCACGCAGACTGAGCATTGCACAGTGGGAAGCAGGAACCTGTATGGATCTGAGCTGCAGCCAGACTTGTGCACATCCACGTCAGACCTGTGCACATTCACACACAAAGAAAGCACATCTTGATAGTGCTCTGCTGTTGCTACTTGCAAAGGAAGGAGATGGTGCTGGATAATTTCTGGGAGAGACTACCAAGAACTGGCAGGAGAAAGAGGGTAGAGAAGCACTTCCCACCTCTGGGAAGTATTGGCCTACAAATGTTGGCTGGAAGGGACCTTGGAAGTCTTGAGTCTGATTTTTTGCTTGAAATGGGACTAACATCGTCCTTTGAGGGGGCAGGTGTGGAATGAGTACTTATTGCCAAAACAACACAAGAAAATTAATCAGAAGCCCCAAATGTCAGTGTTGTGTAGAGATTTGGGGCATGTGTCTCCAGCAGGTTCAGCTCTCTGTGGTCTGAGAGAAGAGAAAGCAGAGAGCTTTGGAAACTCAAGAACATGAAAATTTATGAGATCTCTAGAACTGGGGTTTGCTGCTGCTTCTAAGCCATTTCAGCAGATGCTGGCTGCTGGGTGTGGAGTGAAGGGCTAATGAAATGCTGGAAATTGTTCTGGGTCTGCTGAATCAGAAGAGGATTTTGGATCTGGGCTTAGGTGAGGTTCACCAAGGTCTTCAAACATCATGTAGATTGAGTAGGGTTGTTCAATTGCTGAGCAGTGAAAGTGGATGGAAGGTGTCTCTTTGGATCTGTGAACAGGGAGGTGAAGCTGAAGTGTATTAATTAAGTGGCTTTGAACCCCCAATTGACAACTGAAGTGGACTTCATTTAACTAAGATAAGTTCATCACTTTTCTGTTCACTCAAGCTGATGAGAAGCACTTGTGAGAGCCATTTTAAGTGGTTTCCTCTTCACAAGAAGAATAATATTAACTTGAGTGGGAGGGATATACAAGAGACATGTAAAGCCTTGGCTTTCCCAGAGCCATGCAAAGCAAAACCCACACTATACACCCAACTGTACTTACAGCCAGTCAAATCCAGTCCTTGGGTTCCCCCAAACTTGCCTTAGATGGGAACCTATCAATGGGCCCATTTCTTTTCACTGGCCAGCAAAGAGCCAACGTTCAGGGGGCTGAAAGAATCACTGAAAGAATTAGTTTGGGAGGGACGTCTGGAGGTCTCTGGTCCAACCTCCTGCTCTGTGCAGAGCTGGCTTAAAATCTGCAACGGGTTTCTCAGGGCCAGTCCATTCAAGTTTTGAAATTCTCCAAAGACCCATCCCTGGATGCCAGTCCCAGCGTTAAAACATTCACCTTAAGAGAGATGAATACCTGTCAGAAGACATGCCTATGTTTAGTCTCCAAAACCGGGAGACATCCCCTCCTTCTCCAGCGCCACAGACAAGCCATGCACTGCTCCTTCCAACTGGCTCCTACGATGGGTCCCACAGACACATCTGTGTGGAGCGGAGCTCCAGGCAGGCGCTGTGCCAACCCAGCAGGTTCACAGTGCTGGACCCCGTGGTGAGCTGCGCCAAGAGCCAGGCTTCAGGAGCAGCCGAGCCTGGTGCCAGGGCCCAGGGAGCAGTGGGAGCGAGCAGGTGGGGCAGGCAGGGTCTCAGGGCTGGTGGTCTCTTGTCTGGCCCTTTGATCCCACAATGTGCAGCACGTGTGCATTCAGGCAAAGCAGTCTCTCCATTCCTTCAGCCTCTTGGTCCTGACATTTTGCTGTCAGGTTTGGGGGAAGCACAGAACCTGACGCCCTCAGCTTTTGGTCAGAGGGTGGGTTTGGATGAGATTTTAGGAGGGGTGTTTCTCAGGTAGGCAGGGATCACTTCAGCTGTGGTGGCCAGAGAGCGTGGTGCTTTCTGTTTTCTCAGTTTTAACACTCTCATTGCAGAGATGGGATCATACCCTGGTCAAAGACCTGTTGTTCTTCATCACGGCAGCCATGTGCAGACTTCAGGCAGCATCCTGGGGACGTGGGAGGCTGAACTGGGTAGTGAAAGGAAGGAGTTTGCTGTAAAACTGCTGCAGCTGGCCCTGGAGGAGAAAGCACCTGCTCTCTGGGCAGGTAAGAGGGTGTTGTAGCAAACCTTGTGGGGTCTCCAAGTATGAGACACACAAGGAGGCCTTTTTCATGACCCCAGAGCTTCACATGAACCCCTGACTCAACTTCTGATGGATGCCACAAGGACAAAGAACGAGATCCCAGCTCCCTGCACTTGCCTTTGGATGAGAGAGACGCAACTGTGTGCATTGGGGTCAGCTCTTGCTTGGGGGAAGTTTCAAGCAGAGCTGGGTTGGGCAGCATCCTCTGGGCTGCTCTCCCAGCCCAAGCCCTTGAAAGCTGCTCCTGAGCTGGCATTTCCCCCGTTGCTGTCGCTCTCTCTGGGTGCTGGCTGTGGGAATGGCCCAGCTGTGTGTGCTGTTTAAGCAAAGGCAGAAGGGCTGTTTTCACCCTGTGCCCTTGAATGGCCACATCCTATCTAGCTAATCATTAGCCAGGTTAAACACAGCAGGGCCAGGCTATTTCAGAGTGTTTCTCTGTACCCAGGACTGGACAGTGGCTCCTGTGGGGCTGGGGTGGAGGCAGCCCCACACCTCCCAGCCCCACCTGCAGTAACGCCTGTCTCCATCCCTCCCGTGGCCCATCGGCTGAGGCCAAGCAATCCCACACCATCATTTCAAAACATAATCGGAGCTTTTTCCTCTGCTATGATAATAAACTCTTTGGGGTCTCTCTAGTGCCTTTTGCACCCTGTGACCATTTTTGTCTTGGCTCAAAGCCCTTCATGTACTGATGCTCTCCCTGTCCCCCAGACAGCCCTGAGCCCTGGTCCCCACTGCGTGACACATGCACCATCCTCCTGAAAAAGCCCTGGAGGCACAGCCAGGGCAGGCACTGAGGGGAGCAGGACATGGCTAGGAGTCACTAAAGGTGTCACCTGAGATAACTGCGGGGTCAGGGATAGCTGCAGAGGTCAGACGGACCACCTCTGGGGTCAAACGGTGTAGGAACAACAGGAAAGATGCTGGCGGGCAGCAAACCTGTGACCAGGAGCTGGGGCAGGTGACGCTGGGGGTCTGCTTGGTAAATCATGTGCGATACGTGACGGTCCTCCAGGCTTCACAGCCTAAGTTCATGGTGTGCTCTGGGGAGTTTCATTGCAGCAGCTCTGCATGGCAGCTTCTCCCGATGGCGGCACCAACCTGCTGCAGCTGGCGAGGGAGAGAGGTGCTGCCCTGGCGCTGTGCTCCATGGCCTGGCATTATGCCCCATGGCCTGGTGTTGTCCTGGGTTGCCATGGGCCAATCTTGCTGTTTCTTTGCCCACCCTTAAGAGACAGCCACATGTCCAGCCCTTCTCTCATCCCTCTGGGAATGCCAAGGACCAGGGCTGTCCCTGAAGGCAGCAGGGAGGACATAGTGTGCAATGTGGTGTTGTTTCTCTGGTGGCTTCATCTGGCAGGACCAGGGTGTTGGTGGCCACTGACAGGCTGTTCAGTCTTGCTGGTGGAGGTGGGACGGGGCCCAGGCTGGCTTTGTGCTGCACTTGTAGTGAGGCAGGATCCCAAGCCATGCTGGTTATCCAGTGACCAGCACTGGCTCAGCAACCCTGCTGAATGCTGGGCTTTTTCTCTGCCTTCCTTCGTCTGGGGGTGCCCTTGGGAAATTGCATCTGCAAACATTGTAACTCCATGTCTCCTGATAAAAAATGTAAAATGAATACTTGCAGGTCAAGGCCTGCACCTGCCTTTGGGCTCAGAGGCTTAGAAAGAGACCGTATGTTGTCAGACTCAAAGATGGAGCAGGGGTTAGGTGGTGCTCAGTGTTGGCAGCAGCATCTCCCCCCTGGACCGTGCTGAGCCATGAGTGACTCTCAGGTGGTTCCAGAAGGTGCCAGCACCAAAAGGGACTTGACACTTTGCAGCTGGGCTGGTGAGAGCTGCCCACCTCCTGCTGCCCTGGACTTCCAGCTGCCCTCAGGGAAGGTGCCAAGGACCTGACAGGGTGCCCAACCATGCCTGAGTACTGACGGGTGGTACGGTTGTGGGGAAGGGTCCAAGGGTGTTGTGGAACCTTATAGCATCATCCTGCCGGTCCCTTGGCAGGCAGGGGAAGCCAGTCTCCTGCACCCCCTCACGTCATCCCCCCAGCTCTGTGTACGGCTGGTGACTCCTTCTGCAACTCTGTTCCCAGGAGACAGGTTTAGGAGATAGCTGGCTAAGCCGGTGAGGTCCTGCCACATATTGGGTGGTGAGCAGTGGCCTGGATGGTGAGGCTGGGAACGAGAAGAGGTTCATGGGGAAGGAAGCGTGTGCTGGCCTGCACTGCTGGCTCCCAGTGGTGGGCTTGGTGCTCCAGAGAAGGGCTGTGTGGACACCTCACTGCTGTGCCGGCCCCGCAGTCCCAGCTGGCACGAGGGTGGTCATGCCTCCATGCAGGTGCGTGGCCTCATGCCCAGCCTGCCCAGGACTGCTCAGTGGGTGCCATGAGCAGAGCTCCTTCGCCCTTGCAGGGCAGCCTTGCCACGGGGTGCTGAGCTTCCCAGGGTCTGCGCTGCTCTGCTAAGCCGCAGACGCCCAGGATGTAGGGCAGGAAGGTTGCACCTTCCAACACCCAGCTAAGTCCTGCTCTCCTGAAACCATCACTGCTAGGAATCCAGGGAAATCAGGAACATTTGGGGCTTTTCCTCTTCCACCCACTGCACAGGGACTTCCCCGCTGTCTCCTCTGGGACCGAATCGGGGCATATCTCTTTCTGGGAAGTGGCTATGTCATCTAGAGACATCTGCGCTCCCAGGAAACGTGAGTTGCAGCTTCCCTCTTTGTGGCAGCGTCTGCAGGGCCAGCCCGCGGCCGGTCACTGGCAGCCACAGCAGCACGTCTGTCTTGTATAACTTCCTTTTCGTCTCTGCTCTTCCAGCCTAGGAGGGTCCCGGGGTCAGCGAGGCTCTTTCCCTAGAGGCAATTAAGCAGTTGGGTTGCCTGGGGGTGGCGGGCTGCCTGCTGTTCATCTCCTTTGTTTTCCGCGAGCTGCTTTTGAGAGGGAAACAGGTGGATCTGAGGGGATCCCAGCCTGGTGAAAAGTCACGCAGCACAGACAGCTCCGCTCCAAAGTCCGACACTGCCACCTCCACCACCGCCCTGGGCATGTTTCCCTGCGGGAAGGGCAGCAAGGATCAGCCTGATTTATTTTCTTCTCCTGGCTCAAAAACTTTTGATGGGTTCGGGAGAGAGCAGAGGCTGGGGAAGGGGTGCTCCCTTGCCTGCTGTGATGGGGATCACGGGCTGCCGTGCCTTTGGCTCCGGCTCACAGTGGACGTCTGTCAGTGTCACATGAGCTGTCAGGAGACAGATGGCATTTTACTGCCTGGCTGGAAGTCGCCCTTTTCTTTTCTTTCCTCCCCCCTCCCTTTCTTCTTCTTCTCTTTTTTTTTTTTTTTGTTGTGCCTTTTTTGTGCTTAAAAGAAACTGCAAGGGACACTGAGAGCAAGGAGAAAGGATGCTTGCCTTTTGAACTGTTAATCTGATGCTAGCAGAGATGATCTCCATGTGGCTTGGGCTTTTGCATTTCTATCTGTGTGCCTCGCCAGCCCAGCAGCCCTCGCAGGGCTCAGCTACAAGTGGGGCTGCGTGCTGGATGCCGCCGGGCTGGCAGCCAGGGCTTGAGCAGGGGCTGAGGAAGGGGGATGCAAGGGGGATGCAGGGGGGTTGCTCTGGGTAGGAGGGGGTCTCCGGCTTGCCCAAGCAAACACACACTTGATGGCTGTAGCCCTGTTGGCTCCCGATTCTCCGGGGGAGCCAGCTCTGAGGGATGGGGTGAGGATTCACTGCAAAGCGCCAGAGGTATGCGAGGGACTTGGGGAAATCCATCGCCCTGTGGCCAGCAGAGCTGGCAGGGGCAGATAGCAAAACTCCAGCAGTGCTTCCTGCAGGCAGGGCTGGCCCTGCTTTATTAACCCTTTAGAAACTGCAGAGTTGAACCCTGTCCTGTCCTTTCCCCACCGCCCAACTGCAGCTGGTGAACGTCAGGTCGCGGCTGTGCAGTCTGTCCTGTGTGGGAACAGATGTGAGCTGGGCTGCAGGGTGAGGACATCTTCAGGCTGGGTTCCTGGACTTTTAAAGACTTGACCAGACTAAGCCACGGTGTTGGTGATAGCAGGTTGGACTAAAGACCTCCAGACACCCTTTCTACCAACTCTGGGATTCTCTGAAGTCCTTTATGTGCCCTGGGTTAAAAGCCCCAAGCTGATCAACTGGGTGACTCTTGGGCTTTTCAGACCCCAAGTAGCCATCAGTAAAGCTAGAAGATGACTATCAGCCTTCCTAAAATGTTCCTGACCTCATGTCTGCTCAGGCCGAGGATCTCCCCTACCCTTTGGCTTGCCATGAAGATGCATGAGTGCATGCGAGTGTGCATAGTGGTGCAAGTGCCTTCCCATGCATGTGTGAATTGCACAGTGGGTGAGTGTCTGCAGGAGCTGCCAGCTGTGGACAAAGGCGTAGGAGCAAAAACAAAAATAGTTGGGATGAAATCCTATTTCATTATAAAAAGAAGTGATATAGGCTCAGTCTGTGTCTATGACAGCAAATCACTGAGCTAGAGAAACATAAACATCTTAAAAGGAATCGAGACTTTTCATCTGGCACTTCTCCCCAAAATGTATTTACTTAAGTACTGAAAATTAAATGTATTATTGAAACAAATAGTTCAATAAATGACATCTACTGTATTGTGCTTTCTTTTGAAATGAATATCCATTTTATTTCTAAGCTTTTTGGTAGTGCTCAAAATAAACCTTTCTTTTGAGTTTGAATTTGATATTTCCTGGTTCCCCTTAGGCCTTAATTTAACTGAGGTTTCTTTAAACATTTTTGCTTCCAGGGTATCTGAAATTACAGGTTTTCTCCTCCAAACTGCAAACAACCTAAGAAGTCAGATACCTGCACAGATGTATTCAGATGCAAGTCTCCCACCCAAACCTGGGTAGGAGACTTTGAAATACTGCAGCAAATGTTTCCCTTTAAATCTTTCCTTTACATCAGTCACTTGTACATGATGTTGGTTGCCTCAGTGCCTGAGAGCAGGTCCCCTCTGCCAGGGTGCAAAGGGAGTCGATTAATTCATTCATTTAGAGCTGATGGCAATTACATAAAATTTCCAAAATACTCATGGGCCCGCCTGCTGCCATGCCTGCACAGCAAGTGCAACATTTGCTATACCCTCATCTCTCTGGCTTCAGATATGCATGCACAGTTATTAATATAATTCCAAATACAGCCATTATCACTCATTTGGAATTTATTATGTGGAGTAACCTCAACAAATGGGTGATAGGAGCTGGATGGTACTTTACTGGACACACAGTACGTTAACTGCCTTATTAAATATAAATTATATGTCTATTTGCATTTCCAGTTCAAGGCTTTTACTCATTCTGTGGTTGTAGATACTAAAAGTTACTCTCTGAGAGTCAATACAGCCCTGCAGCTGAGAAGTGATTCACAGCTCTGCTTTTCTGGTGTTTCTGGCAGATTCATGGCATGAGATTTTGCTGGCTTGGTACAAACAGCTGTGTGTGGCCACGTGTGTATACATGCACATACGTGTGTGTGTGTGTGTGTAATACTGTCTGCACAGACACCCTGGGTTAGGGACCTGCTCACAGGAGCAAACAATCAGCTGATTGCTAAGAAAGACCATGAAATTGGAGCTGACTCTAGAGCTGTGCCCCAAGAGCAAAGCTCTCAGGGAAGGCCCAGAAAAAAAAAAGGCATTTCCAGAAGGTGCTGGAGACATCGAGGTGGGAAAGAGTCTGCTCATGGTGACCCCAATTTGTGTGCACTGCTGGGCTGCTGTGGATGGGGCTTGAGCAGTGTTCTGTTGCTGGAGTTCGGTGGAGGATGGAGGTGATCTGTGAGGTGGTGCATGTTCATCCGTCATGTTTAGGGCAAAGTGAAAGGCTGACAACTCAGTTCCTACAGCTGCTCGCAGCAAGGATTGTGCCTTGCAGCCTCCAGTTGTGCTGCTGATGTCAGGTGCTCATGGTACTGCTGGCTCACGCTCAAGGCAGAATGAGCAGAAGAACCAAACCTGGATCCTTGTGGCTGTGTTGTTTGCATCTCCCCAGCACTTTTGGGTACAGCACGGTCACATGCAATCCCAGGAGGTGTCACAGGTGAGGGTGCTGCCATGCATCTCCCTGCTCCCCTGTGAACTAATGAAGGTCCTCACTGGAGCATGCTTGCTCAGGTACTATAGCAAGGATGGCTTGGGGTCAGACATTGCCTTGGCTAGTGGATTAGCCGTGTGCCATTTCTGCAGTGCCTTTGGAGTGCAGAGATCTATACACATCTATGTGCTGAGCATGTAAGTATATATAAACATATACTGTAATGAGAAGTGACTTAAATGGACTATAAAAAGAGAGTCCTGTGTAACACCTTCCAGTAAACAAACCTCCTGTCCTCCTTCCTCTGGGAGCTGGGGAGTGGGTGAAAGCCACTCCAGGTGCTACAGAGACAGAAAGCTGGGTGCTGCCTCTAAGGGATGCTGTGGGAGGTGAGGTTGTGGAGTAGCCCCTTCCCCCAGCAAGATAAGGTGAATGCAGGGACATGCATCAGTGCAGAGTCAGGGCTACGGCCATAACTCCAAGGGGCAAAATCACATGCTGTGAGCAACACATGGTTGCTGAGCCATGCTGAAAATCCCATTGAGAGTAACATCTCTTTCCCTTTGTCAGTGCAAGAAGAAACTCCGATTACCATCCACATGGCACAGGGTGTAATAGGAGAAATTCTACTTGCCTGGTCTGTCCCCTCCTACCTTTGCTGGCTGGAAATCCCAGGAAGAAGTGTCTGCTGCGCGGGGTCTAGATTACTAAAGGATGTGGCACATAGCGAGATCTGGAAGTGAAAGCACTGTTCAGCATCTGGGCTGCCAGCCTTTGCGACACTGTTTCTGCCCTGGGAATCGCTTCTAACTCCTGGCAAGGGAAAACCCCAAAGGTGATCGGGATTCTCTGGAGTTTTAGCAATGTTTCCAGTTCAGTTGATGTTGTGGGGAAAAAATGTTGGGGTGAAGCAAGGGTTTCTTCAGCCCCTCCCAGCTGCCTTCTCTCCTGGTGTTGTCTCCTCTCTTTTTTGGGACAGGGACATGCTGGGTCCTGCTGTGAAATTAGCCTGTATCTCACAACATCCCTTCTGCTGCTGTCAGAAAGGGAGCATCACTCTCTGGCTCTACAGGTGTCTGTGCACAGAGCCCCTCTCCCTGCACAGCCCAGACTTCAGCAGCACCTCTGCTACCACAGCCTGGCCCCACAGGCTGTGTCTGAGAGCTGCTGGGTGGCACAGACCAGTGGGAGCAGGCACCTCCCTCAGCACGGGAGCACGGTCCTGCAGCCTGCTTCACGAGTGGCTTGTGCAGGTGGCTGCACCTGAGCAGAGTCTGGACCAGGAAGGGGGTAAGGTGGCGGGGATGCAGGAGGATACAGCCCTCGCTGCCTTGGTGTGGCGGGCACGTGCACACTGCAGTGATGGGTGGCAGGGGACTGCCCTAAGGTGGTTTGGGTGGACTCAGGATGCACCCCCTGGAACAGTGCTTTTCTTGCACCAGTTCCTGCTGGCTGGGCAAGGGGCTAATGGACACCAACTGGCCTCAGCCTCCTCTTGCTCCTCTTCTCTTCCCTCCTGCTCCCTTGATGCTCCAGATCTGGATGGGAGAGGAACCTCTGAGTAGCTGGACCTTGTGCTTTCACCCCATAAGGCTCATTAGCTGTGAGCAATTAATGGGGATGCAATATGCTGTTTTCCTTCTCTCACTGGGAGGGAACTGGATCTGTCCCAATGGCCCCAACCAGGGACTTAGGGTGATCAGCTGCCAGGTCAAGTCAAACATCACTTGCTCAGAGCTCTTAATCTCCACCATCTTGGGTACCCTCAGTCACCGGGGCCAGCTCTGTCCTGCCGGGTTTACCCTGGAAGCCAGGATTGTCCCAGCTCTCCTCCTGAGGCCCTGTGTCCAGACAGTACCTTATTTGTAGGTTCTTTGTGTCTAATATCTCAGTGGTGCAGCCTTTCTGCTCCTGTCCACATACTGACAGCACACTTGCCTGTGTCCTCCCTGTCGTGTGTCCGGGTTACTATAGCTGCCGTATCTCTTCATCTGACCAGCATCACGCTACCACCTGCGCAGATCACTGCTTGAAGGACCGTGCTGTCTTGCTGCTTTCCTGCGTAATCCCTCTTTTGCATACCTCCCCACACCTCCATCCCTGCTCTGCCAGGTACAAGATACTTGCCTTCACCTTCAAGTACTTCCGTAGACTGTGTCCCTTGCACCTGCCTACCAGACAGTCCACTCCCACCGCTAGTCATTCATGCACTGGTTTCCTTCAGTTGCCTCTCATGCTTTGGGCTTTCTACTGTGCTGTTCTCCATGCTGGGAGGTAAACACCAGAACAGCAATCCTGTTACCTCTGCCAAACCTTCCTTTCATGCTCTGCTTTGTCTTGCTGCCAGTGAAAACCTTGAGGATGCCTAAGGCTGAGCTCACCACCTATCAGTACATCAGCACTGTCCTGTGGTTTCTGTGGTCTCCTCATCTGTCCAGATACGTGTACTTCATCAAGGAGCCAGACCATGGGCTCTCCAGAGTGTCCACAGTGACTGCACAGCTCCTAACACAGCAAAGCTCTGCCTTACTGCCCAGAGACATCTCCAGCATCATGAGGCACCGTGCCTATCTCCAGTGCAGTCTGTGACAGGGTGCTACAGTCCAGGAGTAAAGGGGAGCTGCTCCAGAAACTGTTCCCTTAACCATCATCTCTGCAGGAGAGTTGGCCGATGCTTCCTCTGTTGCCATTTACGGCTTTATCTCTGGACTCTTGCTACGGCAGATTTTCAAAGGCTTCCAAATATTTTGCAAGACAAAGCCATGAGTGACATCCTCTGTCATTGGCAATGCCTCCGTTCAAATGGGGGGCTGGGCTAGGGACCTCCAGAGCTTCCTCCCAGCTACATTTCTGTGCCTTGGTGACCTGCTCGCTGTGCCATGTACCTTCACCATGCCACACAGCCCATCTCTTCCATGTAGCCTCAGAGGCCTTTCATCCAGGAGGTTTCAGGCAGAGCTGTGGTGAGGACACTGGGCCAGGCAGTGATAGAGCTTTGGGGTCAGCCACACTGCAGGGACTGCGGAGCTAACCCTACTGCTGTCTGTGGAGCAGACAGGCCAAGGGAGGTAAGTGGAGACCTGTGCAACGGAAGGCTGTGCCTGGAGGATAAACAACCTCCCGGGCTGAGCCTGTCTTCTCAGCACCCATGCAGGGTTCCCTGCCATCAGCCCCTGCATGGACCAAAACTGGACCTTGCTGCATCTGGACTGATGGTGGCTGCTGGATGCACTGAGTGCATGCAGAAGGACACCAGGCTGTGTGCCACGTGTCTGCTGCTCCACGTTCCTCTTACTGTTGGTTTCTGCTGAAAGTATTCAACCAGTATGTGCTGCTGCCTGACTCATGTCTGTCAGTTGCTCATTGCCCTATCTGCAAATATTACACAGTGTCTTCGTTATTGGACAGACCCAAGGACAATGAGAAAAAGCATTATATGCAGGATCTAACATCTGAAAAAACAGAAATACTATAGCCTCCCACTCCATCCCCTCTGGCAGCATCTGAGCCTTGTCGAGATCTACCTGAAGCACCCAGGGACCATCCCAGCATCGCTGGGCTGCCTCTGAACACTTCATGTATGGCCCCAAATCACTCAGTGGGGTTGGTCCCGCTGTCACCCAAAAAGGTGACAGTACTGTGGCCGCAGCCCAGACTAACACAGGCCAGGGACCAAGCAATATTTCATCCTGATCGAGAATTTAGGGTTTTTCTCCCAGACATCGAGCCATGCTCCCCATTCATGGCTCAGCTATCTTCTCTCAGTTGCCACAACAAGAATCTGTCTTGTGTCCTGATAAAAGATTCGCTGCTCTGTACCTCCTGCTAGCCCAGAGAGTGGTTTTTCTCCCTGCATCCCTGCAGACGTGAGTGCTACTGAGGAACCCAGTGCACGGCTTTTTGTCTTGGCCTCTGGGGAGAGTGGACATCAACACTGTACGCAGAGTTCTACGCTTCTCCTGGAAAGTGCTCCAGATTTGATTTTTTTCCAGGAAACAGGAAAAAATGTGAAAAGCTGAGGCCTGGCCAGGAAAACAGCAAAGTGATTGCTCCCGGTTTTGAGATCACCCATTCGCTGTGTGCAAAGTGGCTTGTGCACTTGATCCCTGAGAGCCACTCTGTGGCACCAACTCAGACACCTCTGTCAGAAATTCACATAGAAGCACTTTTCCATTATCACACAATCTTTTAATCTCCTCAAGAAGCACCATGCTAGTCTAACAAAATCCGTTTCCATAAAACCATGTAATTGGTCTTAATTATATTGTTCTATTTTAATTCCTCGCTAACAGAGTGGTGTATCAATTGTTCCTTCACCTGGCATCAAAGACAGAGCAATGAGCCTGCAAGTGCATCTGAGTCATTATTCCTCCCCTTTCTAAACATTTGGCCCAGCGTTAACTTCACCTGCTCCTTGGAAACTCCCCAGGGCTGCAGGAGTTAGTGTCAGTTAACAGCAGCAGGCTGCAGAGCTACTTGTCCAACTTTTTACAAATTAAACAGAAAATGGAGTAAAATGAAAATATTTGGTGTCTGTGACTCGGGAGCTCAAACAATATAGGGGACACCATCTTTTCTACCTGTCAGGCTGGGATCTTAGAGCCAACCTGTGCTGTCTGCTTCTCTTGCATCGTTGTGGCAGTAAAGATGCTGCAGGTCACATCACGCCATCCCTTTGCTCTTACAAAATGTCCTTGTCTTCAGAGCATGCCCTTGGTGACAAGAATCCAGCTTGCTCGTCTTTAGCTGCCCGCACAGATCTAATTGTACCTGGAGCGTGGCAAAGATGCTGCTGATGGACAAGGAGGAGGAAGACAGCCCATTCCCCCCGGGATGTGTAAGTCCTGCCGAGCTGTGTCACGGAGCACAGCAGGCAGGAGGGGTGCAGGTCTTTGGGGCAGGAACGGCCAGGTTTGCCCTCTCCCTGGCTTGCAATTTGACACTGTGTGGTTTGGTGTTCACGAGCAGATGCCAGCACCCAAACTGTATGAGTAAGTGCAGCTTCAATTATAACCTTGGTTATACACTGCTGAATCACTGTCCTGTGGAGCTGAAGTTTTATTTCCCTGGCCTCAGTCCAGATATGATCTTTTTTTTTTTTTTTAATGGGAAATTGATGGGAAATCTCATCAGCCATGACTGAGCTATGCAAAAGGATGGGTATGAGTGAGGAGAAAGGGGAGCAGAGTGGGTTGGAAACGGCAGGCGCACAGGGAGTGACATGCCTGCACTGCTGGTGTCCAGCAGTGCTGTGTCTTCCACCCTCCCGTTGTAAGAGACCTGGCTGCAAAATAACAGGGAATGGACTTTGCTTGTGGACATCATGACCTTTGCAAGGCCTGAGCTGGATGGGACACAAGCCACCTCCAGCGCTCAGGCTGGGAGATGTGCCAAGAGCTGGAGGGATGCCTGTGTGCCTGGGGGGGTGAATAACCCCCCAGCAGACTTTGCAAAGTAGCACTTCCCTGTGAAGTCGCCTAGTGCATCCCTGTTTTGGAGAGACAGAGAGGATTAGGTCTGATTGGGGTACTTTTGTGGGGCTGAGCACTGCAAGGATCCCTGTCTGAGCAAAAACCGCCCCACGTGTAACTGTAACTGCTGTCTCCAGGTCAGGACAGCTCTGGGATCACGTAACCCAGAAGCTGGTTTGGCTTCTGAGCTGGTGGGTGTGTAGCAGAGTACGGAGTTTGGCCCAGCTGGTAGAAAAGTCGGGGGCATCAACCAGCATGAGCATGAGCTGCGCTGGCAGGGATGGCTGACGGACACAGGCTCTGCTTGGAGTTTGTTTCCTGTGTTGCCATGACACAAACATTTTCTGCCTGTTATTGTCACTGGCAATTATCGTAATTGTTTCTTGCAAAGCCCACATTCCAGGGCAGAGCTGCCGAGCTGACCCAAACCTCAGCTGCACTTTGCTTGGGTTTGCAGTCCCCAGCCTGGTGGGTGGGATGAGGCCCTGGGCTTGAGGAATGTCAGAAAGCTGCATGTTTGGAGGGAGTGAGGGAGAAGTTAATTTGCAGTCAGAAAGGTTGTTTTAGCCCTTGAGCTGGCCTGGCACCAGTAGGACCCAGAGACCCAGGCTGCCACAGCTTCATGCCATGTGCATGATCCTCTCCATCAGCCCCACTCCAGAGTCATCCCCGGGGTCTCCTTCCCACACCCAGGGCTGTCCTGTCCCTCCTGCTCTGTCCCGCTGGTAGGGCAGGTGGATGGTGCAAAGTCTGCTGGAATAAATAGTGCTGGAGGACCTGGAGAGGGGAGGAGGCTGGTCCAGCTCACCCAGCTGGTAGTGCTGGAGGAAGTGGGATGGGAGAGTGGTGCGAGTGGTCCCTGTGGGCACTGCAACCCGGCGGGCTCGGACACTGACTGCCCTCCCCTTGGCCATGTCTCTGTGCTCAGGGCAAGGGGGAGGGCAGGCACCAGCCCTTCCCCTAACATGGGGGCCAAATCCAGTGCTGGTCCCATGACTGTCCCTGTAGTTATTGCCTCTCACCGCAAACTTACTTACAGTTTAATGGTGAATTATCAAAACAGAGTGAAAGAATCAATGGAAAGGATGCCTGTGTGCCCTTGGCCTGATTTTGCAGAGGGAGACTAATACGCTGAGTGCACGGCTTGGCTGGCAGCAAGAGTAAGGCCATGTGCTGCCTGGATTTCTGTACGTGAGAAGCAGCTGGAAACACTGCCCTGGGCTTTACACATGGATCCTGACCTTCTTGTCAAGCTTGCTCGGTGCTCTGGCTCGTAGTGATGCTGGGAAAGCCATGCTGTGCTGGCCCCCCCATCCCTGCCTGCCCAGTTTTTCACAGCAGCCTCATGGGACAGTTGGTGTGAGCGACCAGGACGTGTGACAGCAGACAGGAGAGGGAGAAGATTTTGCCAGGTGGGGTCTGGTGTTGCTGCTCTCCATCAGCAGAGCACAGCTGGTGGTGTAGAGTCGACCCTGTGAAAGTCAGATGACATTGGTGTGGGACACCTGGGCAGCCCCAAATCGGCTCGTTTGTGCATAGACATTTGTCTCATGTTCCCATCTTCAGGGCTCTGCCCCAGCCAGTGTGTTAGGCTTAGGCTTAGGGTTAGGGTTAGGTGGCGAGTGGCAAATCCATACGTCATTTCATTGCTCTGTCTTCAGTTCCTTGCACACCCTCCCCATGTAGACTTCACTCACAGACAGAACATAAACTGAGCTTCACCTTCCTTTCCTCTGGGCCCCTCCAAGAGAGGCAGGGTCCCATGCACATCAGGAACCCCTCCTGATCCTGGCTTGTCCCTGTAGAGGCTTTACTGAGCACAGGATAGAGCACAAGGGAAGGCCAAGGCAAGCCACATCTCTGGTAAACCCATCAGGGCTCTTATGAGGTTGTTCCTAATCTATGGCTGTGAAGATTCAACCTATGAGGGATGCACCAAGTTATAACACTTGGTTTGTCATGCAAAGCTGCTGCAGAGAAAAGCTAGAAAGTCCCTCTGGCTGGGTGGGTGGTGTTAGGGAGTCACCACTTTCGTACACCAGCCTTGAACACTGGGTAAGAGGTGTCTCTGGATGCTTTGAAACCCTTGTCAACGAACATGTTACTTGTTGACCTGTTCCTGGCAGAAGACATTGTTCTGGGTGTGCCACCAGGCACCAAGGACCAGCCCACGAGGGGAAGCCTCATGGAGTCCCACCATAGGAGAGATGAAGGAAGAAGGTCCCAGTTGTGGTGGGTGAGGGTGGAGTGTGGGATATTGCCTCTCCTCTTGTCCCTTGGACTGCTCCCTGCGGCACGTGCGGAGGCTGGGGACGTCGCATGAGAGTCTTCAATGTTTCCTGGTTTTCCGCACGCTCCTTCCCCGCTCCGTAGGCTGTTTCAGCTTTCCTGTGTTATTCTCCATGGAAAGATCCCAGGTTGCAAGCCCGGCCCCTGCCTTTGCAGCAACGCTCTGGGGCCCTGCAGCGGACCTCAGAGCCCACCGCGCCAACCAGAGATGATGCATTATTGTGAGGCTGAGCCGTCTGCCTCGTGCAACTCCATTTATCCATCTGTGGGGCCTGTCCCTTCCTTGACTCATCGAGATACTGGGAGCCCGGCTTTTCTTCTGTCATTGAAATAGCTTTGGCCCCTGCTTGCCCCCTCCCCTCAGCTCTCCTCCAGCTCGGCATTACCATAGCCCTTTGTGGAAAGCCACACTTCTGTTTGTCTGGGCGAGCAGCTGAGGCACGAGAAATGTGCCGATGCCATTCAGGGGCTTAGTCTGGGAGGCATTGTACCTCTGAAAGGGATGGTTAGAGCATTTACATAAAAATGTGCTTGATACAGATAATATGAGTGCTTGTGGGGAGTGTGCATGAGGGGCAGGGCTGGGAGGAGCCTCCGAGTCCTTCCTTGTCAGCCTCATTAATCAGCAACAGAAGAGAAGGTGTGTGGTGCAATAGCGGCGTCTGACTTCCCAGCTCGGCTGGTGCTTGCCTACAGCCTCGTGGCTGTTCATCTGGAGCCATACAAGTCATTCCTTCACCTGGGACAAAGAGTGACCTTATCTGGGTGGTGGGGGGTTGTCTTCAGAGAAGATGCTTGGGTCCAGCCCTGAGCCCTCAAGGTCTGCTCTGATCCTGTCTCTGCATCTCCAAGCGGCTGCTGGATTGGGAGATGGCCCCCGGTAGGATGTCTGTGTCTTCTCCAGGGTGCTGTGTCTGGCAGAGGACAGCTCTGGGACCTGGGAAGTGCCCCACAGCCCTTCCTCCATGTCCCACCACCCCATGGCATGCTGAGCTCACCCTGTCCCTTGCCTGACCATGTGGCATCTGAACCAGCTGGCTTTGCCCTCTTGCTTCTCAGCCTTTCCTGAGGGACCTGCCATGGACCATATTTCATCTCCAATACCTCAGTCAGCTGGGTTGGATTTAAGCAGCAAATTGAATTTTGGCCATGCTCCATTCCAGTCATGGTCCTAAATTCACCCTGGGGTTGGAGCTGACCAAGGTTGGAATCCTGGTCGCGGGAGGGACACTATAGGAACTAGACAGGAGAAAACACAGCTTGGCTTTGGCTCTGTGCTGCTGATTTTATTGCACTGGTGCGTGTGTGGGGTGGCAGTGTGGGACCTGCCCTGGCCTTTACATGGTCATGAGGTCTTCTGAGTCCAAGCGCCTTAACACCCAAAAACTGTCCTCAAAGCTTACGACTCAAAGCTTACAATCAGAAGTAAAGTTCGGGGGTGACAACATATGCACACCTTCATTTTGCAGTTGAAATCATTGAACTGAATTGAAATCCTTAGGCATTTGAACAGATTTTTTTTTTCCACATGTAAAATATGACCTAATGGAAAACTGAGACCTTGTACAGAAACTCTCTCCCTAAGGACAGTTTTTCATGAAGAGTATGATGGGTCCTGAGTTACTCTTAGACTGCAGCATTATTAAGTGTTGTGGTGGTGCCCAGAGGCTATGATGTTAATAAGCACCTAATTTTAGCAGTAATTTAGCTTCTGTTATAATTACTAGGTCATTGTGCTAGGTGCTGTACAGACACATGTGAAAAGACAGCATTAGTCCCAAAGGGCATGTGCTCGGGACAGGACAGTCACAGCAATTCCTGCAGCAGGAATCTGCACATCTCAATCCCTGCATGTGTGGGCTGGGGGGGACAAGTAGGGTTGTGTCTGAGATAGTGGAGGTCTGGACATGGCAACAGGACCCAAACCTGGGTCGATCTCATCCGTACTACCTGTAGGGAACAGCCCTGAGAGGACCTGGCACAGAAATGCTCTGTGCAGTGTGGATGGGTGAGGAACCAGGATCAAAGCACAAAGTTGGTTGGTACCCAGAGCTCGCAGCCTGTACTGTGACAGCCCACGGTGGTGCTGAGCTCCCGTGAACTCCCTTGCATGTCCCCCCACAAGTGTTTGCTGGGCTGTACGAGCACCGGTGAGTTTGCAGACATCCTCTGGGGAAAATGAAGTCTTCACAAATGGGGAAACGAAGGCGCAGAACACATAATTCACTCCAGGTCACCTGTAAAAGATCTGGAACAGCATCCAGGGAACCCTCCTACAAGACAGCAATAACCCTTTTCTTCCCAGGGCTTGAAAAGGCTTTTTTCCCAGGTCAATTAAAGAAGTCAAATCTCAGTTCCAGATTTAAATAGACTCTTTTTGCATACCGCAAAAGTTCAGAGGATATTAACCATGATTTGTGTACCTGTCTGGTTCAGTCTGGGCTGGAATGGGATGGCTTCATCAGGGTAAGTCTTTTTATGTGCTGGGTCTTTGCCTTGTTACCCCTGGGGAAGGACTGAATTCCAGGTAAATCTTGCAAATGCTGCTCATCCTGAATGCTCATCGAGTAATCCAACCCCAAGTACACTTTGGTGGGGTTTTAGGATAGATCCTATCAGACAAGGCTGCTTCAACCAGAAGAAAATGCATGCAAGTTCACATCAGTGCACAAATTGGAAGGTGTCACCTAGGAAAAATGTAGTTGTAAAATGGAGCAGAATGCAGAATGCAGTAATTTGGTAATGGTAGCTCATTTCAGCAAGATTTACATGGTAAATATCTAATGTGGATGCACATATATTATTCTGGTGCAAAAAGTTATTTAGCTATGAAGGTTTAAATGAAATGAAACATGGTCAAATGAAACTTTCTACCTCACTGAAATGAGAAGGGAAAAATGAAATGATTCATTTTGACTTTTTTCCACAGAAAATATGATCTAAATCGACACATTCCAACAATGAATTTCTATTTTGGCCCAACTGTATTTCCAGTGGAAACTTATTGAGATGAACAGGTCTTGATCTGCAGACAGGAACTCACTGCTGACCACCTTCCGGCATGGCCTAAACTTGCTTTGAAAGTGGCTTCAGTTCAGGTGGCACTTAGTGAAACCCATCACTGCCACCCTCACACCCTTTCCTCGTTTTCCTTTAAGTCCTCTGGAATTTGTTTTTTTTTCCTCCTCATTCTTTCTGGTTTTCCCCAAATGCTTTCCCTTCGTGGGTGTGCTTGAAGATTTTGTCTAAGAGGTGGACAAAAAGATGGAGTGGTTCCCCTTCCAGCTTCAAATGTATTGAGCTGCAACTGTAGCCGTAGCCCTGGCCCCTTATCCAGAGCAGGATGATGGTGAAGGATGATGGGTCTCATTAGCCAGTTTTGCCCTTGCTGGTTGGAGGGGATGTTCTCCTAGACTACGGTCATGTTACAGCAGTTTTTAGATCCCCC
Organism: Gymnogyps californianus; assembly: GCF_018139145.2. Taxonomy (NCBI): domain Eukaryota; kingdom Metazoa; phylum Chordata; class Aves; order Accipitriformes; family Cathartidae; genus Gymnogyps; species Gymnogyps californianus. The sequence goes on from NC_059492.1 coordinate 625,477, forward strand.
AGTGTTTTGTCTGGCTGGCCAGTAAAGAGAGGCAAAAGAGTGCATGGTCCCACCTGTACCTGGGAAAAAGACTGAACATTGAAGGGGAAAGGGACACAGAACCAGGCAAGATGTGGAGCTGCTGCTTTGTTCCCTTTGGGGACTTGATGCTTCTCTCCATGCGTTGCATGTTCATCTCCCCTCTCCAGGGCTCTTTGTCTTGGTTCCAGACTCAGCCTGTGCCCCTCATCTGGCCCCAGAGGCAAGTTGTCTTTGGCTGCTGCTTCTTCCAGGCTGCTGAGGGACTGAGTGACAGTGCAGTAGGAAATGAGGAGCACCAGCTTGTGTGGTATGAGACATGGCTTGGAGATGCTCCAGGGCTCATTGGGGTGGGTCTGATGCTGCACTGGCACTGAAATCACATCTTTCTCTGGTCCTGGCTCCTTCCAAAGGGTCTCTGGAGCATTGCAGGCCTGGGACAACTGAAGCAACATCTGGAAGTGTATGAGATAGAACTGCTGCCCTTTATCCAGCTCTGAGCAAGAGCAGAAATACCTCCTAGGGTAAGAGGTGGGGTAGGTCCTGGTCTGTGATTGAAGCTCAGTAGTGCAGTAACTATTGTCTTTGCTAGTGTGGAATGAATAAGCCCTGCTGTGTGGGTTTTGTAGTTGAAGAATGAAGGAAAGTGCCAGTGAAATGGGGCTAAAATCCCCTGAGCTTGGCTCTCTGGCTTACCAGATGTGTGGGTGAAAGAGGACTGTCCCTTGCCTTCTGGCAGTGCAAGTCCAGATAAAATCTTTTTCAACCAACTTTATGCTGCAAGTTAAACCTCGATATTGAACTTTCAGGGGGTGAAAATCACATTTTTTAGCAAATAAACTATTTGCCAAATCACCGTTTAATTGCCCAATCCCATCCCTGCAGAGCGTGGCGAGGGAGCGCATCTGTGCAGCTTGCACTGAGCCGAACCCTGCAGAGCAGAGCTGAGGGAAGACACCCCCGTGGGTTTACGGACTCCAAACACAGGACAATCATCCCACTACCAAAGCTGCTCTTCCAGCTGGGAATTACCCTTCCAGTCAACAATCATGAGAATCCATGTAGGAAAGTCTAAATAAACCCCAGTCCCAACAGTCCTCTCATGGGAGCTCCCAGATAGCATGTTGGCTCCTGGAGCCCCACATCGATTGGTTTTACGAGCTTTGCCTTCAGGAGAGCATCTCAAGATCCTTGTCTGGCCTGTGTGGGTTCAGCAGATCCTGCCCAAGGCTGCCCAAGGTCCTAAAGCTGGGTGTCTGTGCATTGAGCCAAGGTTTGCCCCCTGCCTAAAACCTTTGGGACCATGAAATTAGGCTCAGTATGCCTATGCACCCCAAGGAAGATCAGTTTCCTTGTGAGCTTTGAGCACACACGGTCCTGGACATTACAAACATTTTTGGATGGGAGTTTCTCACATTCTTCCATTTCAGCAGGAGCTAATTTTTTGCTAATGGGGAAGGAAATAAGCACCCGGGGAGTCACCTCTGTGCCTGTGTATGATACCTGTAGACCTCCTGCATGGGGCACCCTGGTCCATCAGAGACCAGACCACCTATCTTCCGCATCAGTAGTAGCCTGGGAGCTGCTACTAATAACTGCAGAAAGGCTGTCCTGTCTATCCTCGACCACGTCTTACTGCATGATGGTTGCACCATTTTGATGAGACCCCAGCTAAAGGAGAACTTGCCTGGCAGAGGGCTGCCATGCTGCAGGCCACCACGGCCCAGCACAGCACTGAGAAGGGACTTCAGCCCAGACTCCACGGTGAAGGTCTGTGTGCACATCACGCCAGAGCCTCGCTGCGGTGTTTGTAGGATCCTGGCTTGTCCTCTGCAGTACAGCGTTGCTGCGCAGCAGAGTTGGGCAACAGCTGGCAGCAGCAGCGTGGGGATTTCACAATCTTCACTTGCACAAGTCCATGCTGCTTCGGGGGAGTGTTTGTCTGTGAACAGTGCTGGACAAATTGAAGTTGCATAACCCCATCCTGTGCTACTTTGGACTCTTTCATTAGATTTGTATATTTTTTTTTCCTTTGTCTTACCGGTTTTCCCCTTTCCTTTTCTCTGTGTTGTTTCTACTTAAGCAATCCTGGCACAGCCTGGTTGCATTGGCTCCATCATACCCCAGCCTCACACCCGAGTGCGCACCCCTCCAAACCTGCCCCCCTCCCAAGGCTGTTTCTTTCTGTGCCTGTTGGTCATCGCTTTCAGTTGAGGAGTTTTTTGGGGTGTCTCTGTTTTGCCATGACTTTGGCACACAGGTCTGCAGAGGTCAAACTGCCACTGATGGCCGTGGAGCAGTTGGCTCCATGCCACGAAAGCTGAACCTGCAAAGGGGCCTAAAAACCATCTGTGCTGTGATTGCTGCAAACTGCAAGGCAACTTATGAAGATTTCCTGGGAAAGCCATGATTGCAAACACAGCATTGCACTTGGAGGTTTTTGTTTTGTTTTGTTTTTATTATTTTCACCGCCTAACGTGGGTCATACTGGAAGGCTGGAGTGGAAGTGGGAAAAACGATGTCTCACCAAACCTCTTCCATAACCTAAGCCACAGCAAGGGAAACAGCAAGTGCCTTTATTGCTAAAACAGCAGCTGATTTTGGTGCATTAGTAGCCCAGCTGAGGGAGGAGGGGTTGGGGCAGAGGACAAATGAACAGGAAAAGGGATTAAAAAAAAATGCAGTTTATCACGGAGTTCTATGTTTTCTGTTGGTGCAGAGAACAAGGTATTTACCACACAGCTATTGTTCTCAGAGATTCCTGCAGGATAGGAGCACATCCATATTCATACATGGGGACAGTCACATACACCTTCTATGTCTGAAATGGTGCCTCGTCACAATATTTAAATACCCGTTGCACTATCGCTGTTAGATCTGGGCGAATAATCCACAATGAATAATGTATCCAATGAATCCGTCTCTGCTAATTGTGGAATATTCACGAGCAGATGGCAATTTGAGGCAGGTTTTTTCACATTTCTTTTTTCTCCGCTCCGGGATGGAGGTTTGCTGTAAGTAGGTGATATTTGAAATTCAAGCTGTGTTTCTAAGTTGCGATTGGCCAGTTGTGACATGATGGTGTCCCTCTTCCTGCATTGGCCGAGCGTACAAAGTACTTTGGATACAAATACTCGCATGTGCAAATTTAAAATTCAGTTTCCATGGTTACTCATGCATGCAGCTTTGAACTTCACTTTCCTCCAACATTTGTGCTAGTAAAACTCATTCAGTCTCAGGTTTGTGGAAAGTGAATACAAAAGATGCATGCGGCTATATTTGCATGCTCTCGTACAGATGATTCCTCTTCAAAAACTCAGCCTGGATATTCACTGGGCTTTTCTGCCACCTTTTCTGGTGCCTGCTTTCATGGGTTTCAACCTACAGGAATTTTCTTTCCCAATTATTATCAACCTTTGTGACTCCAGTTTTAGCATCACAAATACACATACAGCTGGATGATATCTCTATCTGCAGGTAGATGCAAACATCTCGTAATCAGTTCTGCATTGGGCAAAGCAAGGTGTTTATTTTTCTTGCAATTCAAACCTCAATGGGTTTTGCAAAATCAGGTTTCTCTCCTAGTTAATCCTGTGTCATTCAGAAATAACAAGGCATTAGGACATGTTCATCTTTGTTTTGCAGCAGTGATAGAGGGAGAGGAGAGAAAGGGAATTAGCAGGAGTTTTAAAGTCAGGGTAGTTGGAAAGAGCTGAGCTGATGGGAAAGCAAGTTGTTTTGGTTTTGAAAAGAGCAAACAAGACGTCAAAGAGTCAGAGCGCAAAGCCCTACTGTATGTGAGTCATGAGGGTGTGTATCTGTCCCTTTTGAGATCCTAACACATACCTTTAACTGCTGATAAAAGAATACCTGGTCTGCATTGTTTTCCCAAATGCATTCCCTTACTGTGAAAAGTACTGACTTTCCAAAAATTCCACCTCCCCTCCCACTCTGGGACAGTTTAATAAAAGTTATTTTTGTTTCTCTGGCTATCACATGTCCTGTGCAATATTTCTGTAGCCTCTGGACAAACATATGAGAGAGAGCAAAGGTTAACCATGATTTATGTCTGGGTTTGTAATTGCACTGTGGGAGCAGCATCGTGGGGAGCATGCCTGGCTGGCTGTGGGTGCCTGTTGTGCACAGTGCTTCCAGCACGCATCCCAGGACACAAAAAGCAGGAGAAAGCAGTGCCCCTTTCACTGGCAACCAATAACCGGAGTTTCATTAGCATGTTCTGGCTGTATTTCAGATTAACCGTAAATTAAGGGCATTGGTTGCAGGGTCAGGCTGTGGCTGAGCCCTGCTTCTGAGCCCTCGGGTCCCCCCAGAGCTCATCTATCGGCAGCTCTGCTATTTGGCTTCGCGGTGTCGCTGACTTTAGCCCTGCTGCACAGCAAGAAGTTGCAGAGTCCGAGGGTTAGCGGGGACAGGGAAAGCACAGCGTGCACCAGGTCTCAGCTGTGGAAGAGATCAAAGCTCTCCCCTCCTGTGCTGTGGGACTGGGAAGGCAGCGGATGTTCAGACAAATATTCGCACCTGGGAATATTCACATCACGCTCCAGCACTGGGAAAACACCCCACTGCCCATGCTCAGTGCCTGACCTTTTTAACTATTCAGAGTGCAAAACCAAATGGCTTTAAAGTGCTATCTGCTCTGAAACGGGTGACAAAGCATAACAATGACCCCTTCTTATTCAGCAGATGTGATCTCTAGCCACTTTGTGCCCAGCTGTGTGTATTCAGGCTCAGAGCTGTTGACTTTAGCAAGAAAATGACTTGCTGTTGCCCTGCAGAGCTTGCCAAGCTGCCCCTTGGACTGGATGATGTTCCTTCATCTGCTGCAACACCATAACTGCTCTCCCATCTGTCCTAAGGCAGGGAGACAGAGGGTGCCCCTGGCAGGAGGATTTGTTCTGAAGGATGTTGGGATGCTTGGAGGGATGGAGGAGGGCATCGCAAAGCCGAGGATCTGGTGGTTTGATACCTGTGAGCTGAGCACATATGTTGTGGAGCAGTGAGTGATGTCCTACAAATGTGGTGAACTCCTGCTTGGGAAGGGGTTGGTGTAACAGTGGAACCAGAGCGTTTTGGTAATAGTTGCTGACAAAAGTGTTGTCAGTTGCCTTGTGGGTTGAAAATCACTTTAAACTCCCGGTTGCACAACCTAGATTTCTCAAGTCTTTCCCCAAATTGCCTCTCAAGCACTAGGGACAAGTCTGAGAATTTCAGCACGAGAGGAAATTCCCTCTGAGAGCCCATAGATGTTCAGAGGGAAGAGAGTGCTGAGCTCTGCCAGTTGCCCTGCTGCTGTGTATATCACTGGCAGACGGTGGAGCGGCTCTGCCCTGTGGACAGGATGGCAGGAGAAGCAAGTCCCTGCCCTGGGATGTACCAGGGGCAGAGCAGGAGGAGATGGCAGTAGAGTTTGGAGCGAGTCCCCTGTGATCTCTCCTCCTTCCTTTCTCCTCTTACCCTGTGGTGGCATCACCTGGTGCAGGGGGACAATGTGCTCTCCCCATTTCGCTGCCCGATCTTCTCCTGAAGCATTCCTGCCAACGCCACCCGCCCAAAGGATCAGAGCATGGGGGACTCCCTCGGACCCTCTGGGGCTCTCGCTCCCTCCTCTTCCTCTGTCCCGGGGGGCTCAAAGCACCAGCCTTGAAGCGCTGCCTTTGTTTGCAGAAGGCCCTGGCAGCCCTTGCTCTTTCTTCGCTGGGGGCTGCGGGAGGAGGGGCTGCTGCAGAGCAGATGGTCCCTGTTGGAGGGTTTGGGGGCCTCCTCGCCGGCAGGTTGGGGGGGGGATCCCCTTTCACCGCTCGGCTGGGGGAGGGCTCGCTTGCCTCTCACATGGTCCGTTCCCAGCTGAGCGCCTCTATGGGATTATGCTGCTATTCATCTAATTGAAATTGTATTTGGAGCAAAGAGACAGTATCTCTTTCCTCGGAGGATCTATTATGCATAAACTGCGCACAAAGGCATCCTCCTGCCAGAGGAGAGGGGGTGTCCGGGCGGCCACGGCCCTGCTCTAACTTCAGCTCTGCTGAAAACAGCCCCGGCTCCCTCCTGCAGCTCAGCACAGCCCGTCCTTTAACCCCTCTCTCCCCAAAAGGGCTGTTCAGCGCCTTCTTTCCCTCCCCTTGCATTGTCCTGCTCTGCTTGCTGACAGCACCGTGAAATGCACAGCTTGCCCCGCACCTCCAGCAGGGATCTCCCACATCACTGAGACGGTGGGTTCCCAGCCCTTGTCCCCCCATCACGCCACAGGATCAGGCACAAAGCCTGGGGACTGTGAGAAAAAATGCAGTATCATCCTGGGCTGCCTGTCTGGGGTAGAGCAAGTCACTGGTTCCACCCTGCAGAGAACACCTCTCCTGCACACGCAGCTGGGAAGTCACATTTATAGCTGTACCTCCCTCAGGAGATGTAAACCCATAGGGGCACAGGGAACCTGTAAATCAGTGCAACTATCTAAGTGGAGAATGAGTAGGGTAAAAAAAAAATCACACCCCACCCACGATGGCTTTATGGCTGAAATCACCTTGCACACACCCTCCTGGAAGAGCTGCCAGAGTTCATCTGCTATCAGCTCATGCCTGCAGATAAGAACGAGACCCGTTTCTCTGAGCTCTGTGGGAGCAGGAGAACTTCTAAGTGGAAACGGAAAATCTTTTAAAAAAAAAAAGAAAAAAGAAAGATCGAGATGATTGCCCTTGAAAAGAGCTGCGTGAGCATCTGGCATGAGGCAAAGAGCAAACCTCTTTGGTAAGGAAGGAGAGCTGTACCTGTGAGACCTTTCACAGGGGTTGTGGCTGGGGGAGCAGAGGCCAGGGTGGGATCTTCCTGACTGTGACAGCCCCCTTCAGAGACTGCAAGTGGTGGGAGTGGAGCAGGGGATGGTCCTTTGACTGCACAGTGGCTGTTTCAGGAGTCCCTGCTGGCTGAGTTCATTTGCAAGCATAATCCCTCTGAGAACGGCTCATGAAGGGTGCCAGAGGCTCTGCTTGCAGCCCGGGAATGCTGTCCCGTCTGCTCCGGGCTTGTCCTGTCAGCTGCGAATTTGCAACCTGGGCTGGCTTGCTGGGCCAGCTCTGGCAGCTTGGTCTCAGTCTGTAGGTGTGGGAGCTACTCGGGCACATGGTGGCTTGATGAGCAGCTGTCAATGGCAGGGAGATCCTGAGGTCACAGACACGGTCCCTGTGGTGGCCCAGATGGGGACAACGCTGGCCAGGCCAGCAGAGATGCCTTGGCTGTGCTACAACAGCACTGTGCCAGGTCAGGTTCAAAGGGGCATTTGGCTTAAACATCCCCTTTGCTAGTTTGGGGACACCAGCCCTGGCCACCCACCAGCTTCCTCTGGCCTTGGGAGTCCTTTGTCTTCACTGGCAAAGAGAGAGGAAGATCAAAGCCCCCCTGACCTGTGTGCTAGCCTCGCAGGCGCAGGGGATGGAGGGTGCCTGCTCTGCAGCTCTCAGCTGCTCTCTGCTCTTCTGCATGGGGCATCCTGAGTTGTGCCACTGATGGTTGTTGCTCTTCTGCCCTTAAAAAGCTGGAGAGGGAGGGACGTGCTGTCCCTCCATGGGCCTCATTCTCCTGGTGCATCCTGTGAGACAGCTCCTTCCTCACAGCCCCTTCCCGCCCCTCCTCCAGTGAACACCCTTCCTCTGCTAATATTCCTACCCATCCTCTTCTAGCACCTTGTCACAGGACAGCCAGTAAAACTGCTTGGCTTCATCGGGCACTGCATTCCTTCTCATGCTGGTCTGGGTTATTTGGGACAGGCGGTGGGCTCCTGTGTGTGCAGTCCCCAGTGTGTTCCCCTTTCACCTCCCGGCCTGGAACAGCCTGGCTTCTTGTGGGATCTGGGGCTCCTCGTGGGGTTCAGGCCAAGAGGGAGGACTAATGTGCACAGGGGCTGGCACTGTCTGAGCAGCGTGTCTGGGTGCTTCTCTGGGATGAGATATGCGTGACTGTGATCTTGTGCTGCTGGAGCCCCTTTCCAGTAGGGTCCGTGGGACTTTCTCCAGATTCCTCTGTGGTGTACTGGAAATCTTGGTGGTGTCCCCCAACATGTTCTGGCCTCTCTCTCCTTTCTTTGCAGCTTCACCTTTTGTTAGTCATTTTTGGAAGTGCTTCCCCATGTGGCTGGGTGGTTACCAGAAGATATACAGCTGCACCGTGACAAATGGCTTGATGCCTCTGGGTCTTCTGCTTTTGGCCTTGTATGTAGAAACCCTTAGGAGCTTGGTTGGGAGAGGCTGGAATGATCCCAAACATAGATATCAGGTGGGAGAGGAGATGTCACATGGAACGAGACCCCAGCTAATCAATAGACCATATATGAGCTTGCAGAGCCTTTCCTGGTCATAGGATTTGAGCCAAATCTCATCTGTTTTAGACAAACCAGATCTCTGTCCATGCACAAATCCAACTAAACATGAAGGAGATCCAGTTTAAAAGCTGCAGGGCCCCAACAAAATATAACAAAACAAATGCGGGACTTTTTCAGGAATCTACTGAACTGGTGCAAGGAGTGATTTCAAAGGAAATGTCATGGCAAACAAGACAGTTGTGTGATACACTCTCTTGAAGCCCTCCCATCATTCTGCAGAGAGAATGAATGGCTAGATTCAGCTTTTAATGCTGATGCTGAAGCTTTCCAAGGAGCTGGTAAGAGGGAAGGATGTTGTGGTTGTTCGCGTGCTAAGCAATGCAACGAGAAACCCAAGCCTGCTGTGCTTTTAGGGATTTTTGTAACGTTGTGTCAGCAATTTGGAGTTCAGCTCAGACTGTGGAGATTTGTAACAGAAATTTAAAATTGACCTGAATGGAGAGGTCTGGATGTGAAAGCAGCAGGAGAACCAGCAAGAAGAAGGGTTAAAAGAATGGCATGTGATGATCTGCTAGATCATCAAGAGCAGAGCAATCCGCATGCAACTTCTCAAGACATCTGGGCCAGTAAAACAAAGGACAGCCTAAAACAAAGGAGAGATTACACCCAGAAAGGAGCCCAACCAGCCTGAGTAAATCAGCAGTGCTCCTAATGATTCACAAGGCAGGACAGGATGATAAGGCAAAAGATCACAATCACTTTCTGTTCCTAAAAGGTGCAACAGGCATGCCCAAGATCCAGTGCATAGCCACCCATCTAAGAAGAATCCAGGAGCCGTGATGAGGCATTGAGAGCTGTTGACCCTTATTTCCTATGTCACCACAAGTGGTCTACTTGGGCACACACATCTTGGTGCTTGTTTGTGAGCATGAAAGAATGAGCGAGTGAAACCTGGGAGAGACTGAGTGTGAGTTGAATCACCTTTGTCAAAAATAAAAGGCACCGTCCCCTCCTGAGATGATCATGCGTTGAGCTTTGTGCTGCAACTGGAATTTTTGCATTCCCCGATGACCTCCACAGCCATTTCTAATTGTGGTTGTTTGCATTTTTGTTTCTATAGATGAAAACACCAGCAAATGACAGCTCCTGCCCTGTGGATGCTGCTGGAGTCTGACTTCCAGTAGACAGGCAGGGTTTGGATACCTACCTCAGATGCAAATAGGGTACACCAGGGATGAGTAGAGATACAGCTAAAGCCAAACGGCTTTGCAAACTGCTTAAACCTATGCGCACAGGCACATGGCAGTCTGGCCTTTACCAAGCCTTCCAGTGTCAGCTCTGTCTAGTGCTGGGCTGGATCTCTGCAGCCACAAGTCACAGCCACGTCTTCTAGCAGCTCAGGGAAGCATGGTAAGTTACAACGGATTTTTGCAGTGGAGGTGTTTTCCCATGAGTGCCCAGGTTAGAGGCATTAACCAAGACCCTGTGGGCATATAGATTAAATGGTTTGTGACCAGTTTCAGCTGGCCATGGCTTCCTGTAATAAAACTATGTGCATGTGTAGGTAAGCCAGAACCTAGCTATGTGCACTGAGTCTCTTCTGCTAGCACATGGCTGGTGTTAGGTACTAGTCTGCGGGCTGTGGTGTGCTATGGGGATGCTTCACCAAGCCAATCTACCTGCAGCATCAGTTTGCTCTTGCTGTTGGGGTGCTGCAGGCTGGGGGCTTGCAGGGAACTCCCCTGCTTCACCACTTGGATTTCTCCCCACCGCCAGGCTCTCAGGCTGCTGGGGTGACTGGCTGCATCTCCCTGCGGTCCAAGGCACCTCTGTGCCCTCTTTAGTCCGAGGCAGCCCTCATCCATGTGTGACCTCTCTGCACCTTTTGCTGCCTTGACATTAGCTAATGTTATAGTCATTATATGGATATTGCAGTTTGGGTTGTTTAACCCAGACCTGCCTGGAGTCCCTGGCCAGGCTCTGATGTTATTAACCAGATAAAATGTGATTTACTTACACATTAGTAGCCTCCACATCATAAAAAGGAGTTTCAGTTTCCTGCTGGGTCCTAAACACAGCTCAATAACAGTCTTAAGAGTGCACAAACATGGGCTCTGTTTTTCTAAGTGCACCTGCCCCAACTTGCAGTGACGCACCAGTCACGGAAAAATATTTGGTACCAGCTGTGCCCCCACAGTCCTCTCCCTGTGACCAAAATCTTCCCTTTATTATGCATTTATTTAATCTTTTGAGTTATATGCAATGCTTGGAGTAGAGGAAAGGGCAAGGCCAGCAGGAGATGTAGCAGCACCAGCAGGACTGCTGATGCACTGAGCCAGGCTGTCCCTTTCTGCCAGCAGTGGGGAGAAGAGTCCTGATGAGTTCTTGGAATTGTTTGAAATCCAGCTTTTTTTCTAAAGTGTGGTATGGATGATTGCTTTATCGTCCTTCCGTAAGTGCTGGAATCTTCTCCATCCCATGGACAACATCCTGAAGTGCTGGTCCCTGGCTTCTCACTGAGGGGTGCCTTGCCATGGGTTTTCTTGGTACCAATACAGGCCGTATCTTTTCTAATCAGCCGTGTCATACAGCCAGAAGCTTAGTTCACATCCTTCTCTTACAGAGGCAGCTCACCCCTCTTACCCTGAGTCTGACCTCACGGCCTTCTACTGCCCCAGCTCCTCTCCCAGTGCTGCTGTCACTGGTTCTGGAGCCATCTGGCTCCAGCATCCAAATCCACCTCAAACATGAGAGGGTCTCTGCTTTCCACCCAACAATACATTCACCTCCTGCAGCGCCCAGGCCAGCTGCTCCCAGGGGTGTTGGTGCACTGAGGGTGCTGGTGGCGTTTTCTTTGTGCCATACATGCTCCATTGACAGTTGCAAACTGTTGCAAAGCAATGTCATCTGCTGTGGTTCCTGCAGCTGTTTCCAAGTGCAGGGCTTGATCTTGTCTTGTTTGTCTTACGCTGTACAGCTCAGTGTGCTCTGCTTTGAGCTGCCTGATTTGACTCCTGCCTCCCTGTAATACAGTGGATGCTCTTCAGCTGACAGGCTGAGCAGTTTCATCTGTGCTGGCCACTTGCTGCTGAGGTTCCCCTCTGTCTATTAGTGACTTGCAGAGATACAGGAAAATAACATGCCATTGCCTGGTTTGATCTTCCCCTTTCCTTCTCACTGTGCAGTCCTGAGATTTACCTGCCTAGGAGAACTGAGCACTCCCTTTGCTGAGCATGGCAGATGTTCCCTACCCAATGCAGACAAAGGAAGGAACCATATCAAACCCATCCCGTCAGCCAGTGCAGTGTGGGAGACTGTGCTCAGCTGGGACAGTCGTATCCCAGCAAGGATGATGAAAAATGCAGTTACTTTACACCTATGGCCTTGGGCTGTCAGTGATAGAAGGCACTACACCTTCATCCAGAAGTGGTCCAGAGAATCACTGGTGCCCCCCATCAGTAGCAGATCACCAGACCAGGCTATGTGAGATGACAGTGGCAGGTAAAGCTTGGCCCACTGCCTCTCCTTGCAAGACTGGAGGACTTTGTGAGCACCGACCAGCTGGGAATGATCTGGGATCACTTGGTGCTGGCCACTGTGTTGGGGCCTGAAGAGCTTGTCGTTCAGGTCTGCATCCCCCAAAATGGGGGCTGCTGGATGCCAGCCAGCATCGCTGGTCTCCTTGGGTGTCAGTGTTGCAAGACTGGCTCCTCAGCCTCAAAGGAGCTGCAAGCTATTTTGTTTTCACCCGCTGTTATTACCCGCTTTTTAAAAACATATGGTTTATTAGTTTCATTTTTACGTGGAATGCAGTGCTCAGATGTCTCTACAGTTTCATACCCTCTGTTGCTGGAGCTAACTGAAAAATATTGAAACCAGGAGGTGCACAGGAACAAACTCCTCTGGGCTCTGCACATCTTCATTGCTCTCAGTTATGATCCCAGCTGTGGTCTGGCTTTCTTACCTGGAGATGCTGTCAGCTGCCTTTTAAGCTCTTGCTGTGGTTTATTTTACTTAGAATGAAAGGATTTGAGAGATGTGGGTCTCGGTCAGTATCAGAGCTGTAACTGCTCAGCATCACGGCATAAAGCTACGTCGTCCAGCTCCTGCTGGCTAATGCCTCTGAAAGGCTCCTGTACCTCCTTTCCCCTGGGTCAATACCTGGAACTGTTTACAATGTCACTGTGGAGCTCCAGGGTGGAGGTGGGGAATGAAGCCTTCTGTGCAGGAGCTGACAGGCTGTAGTTGAAGTCCCCAACACCCACTGCAGCTCCCTTTCTGCTTTGTTTTGAATTAAGTTAGACAAGGGCACCTAGTGAGCTGCTTTGCCTGCCTGGCACAGACACTGCCTCTGGGGACAGCTCTCCTGCTGGAATATCTGGGTTGCAAAACACAGTCAGCGCAGAGTTGGAGGGGTCCCAGCAGTCAGGATAGAGAGTTACCCTGCCAGGGATATCAAAACCAGGGCAATAGTCATGGTATTTCAGACTACCGGGTAACTTTGCCAGGGGAATTTCTGAAGCATTTCTTCATTGCGTGCAGGGAAGTTAACTGGGTTTCTGGGGTGTGTTGGAAGTGTTTCTCCCAATGTGTTGCATTGGCCTGTTTTTCCTAAGAAGCAATTCATCCCTGACCTATGAAATGAGTGTGGAAATGATTTCAGGCTGCTGGTGGCTTTGGCAAATGGAAAACACAATGGGAAGGGGTCAGTAAGGGGGATCGAAGGAGAATGCGGAGCCAGCAGGATGAGCAGGAGACCAGGGCAGCAGGGGATGCCAGCAACGTGGCCCTTCAGCGAGGGGTCTCCTGGCTCCAACAGGACCGTTGATGCTTCCCTCTGCCCCACCAGCACCGTGCACTGCCCAGTGAGGCACGGGAGGAAAACCAGCAGCATGAATGTTGCCTGCCCCCATCGTTTCCTGTTTGCGTGCTGCAGCTTTCTAAACTTTACCTGTCTTTGTTGCCACCACCTCATCTAAGAGCTCCTTCTGGTCTGCAGTGTGCTAGACATCTAAGAGAGAGGAGCAGGAACCAGCACCGTGGAGCTGCAGCTGTTTGCACAGCCAGGACTTCCAGAAAACAAACTCTAGGCAGGGGAAAGACGCACAAACTGTATTTGCATGAGCCAAAAAGGGGAGACAAGGAAGAAAACACCCTCTTGTAGAAAAGCCCATGACTCACTAAAGCCTCTGGCCTCTGCAAACCAGTGCTAGCCGAATTCATTGGTACGCGTTTAGCTTACTTTTCCCATCTTGATTCTCTTTGGGGTGACTTGTTTTTTCACGAGTGCTTGCCAAGTGATTTAGACCAGCAATTATCAGCTGATTTTCACTATATCTCACTTCCTATCCCATGAGTTTATGAGTAGCTGAAACCATTTCCTGCTTGAATTAGGACAAATTGTTGAAAATTTCATGGAAGAGGCCATTTAAAAAAATACTTGACTTGAATTAATCTAAACATTTCATTTGAAGAATTTATAAATACCTTATCCTCTTCCAACCTTTCAAAAAAACCTCTTAAAGTATAAATTGCCAGAAATGTCTAAATGAAAAGTGATTTTTAAACTATAGACCGGTTTAGTTTTTTAGGACAATGGATCATTTTTTAAAAAATAGCCCCCTCTCTATTTTGAATGAGGCTTGGGTTGTTTCCCTCCAGCAGGTGCAATTTCTGTTCACACCCATTTGCAACAACACATTTCAGCTGGGCAACTTCTGGCCAGGTTGGGTGCAGACAGACTCTCGGGGCTTCTTGGGACTGCTCCTGGATTATTGTCGTTTGTGATGGGATTGATTGCTGAACTGCAGAGTGTCGCTGCTGGTCTGGAGGAGAGTGAAACTTTGTTGGGGAGAGACTGATGCCCTGCAAAGAGAGGATGTTCATTGTGTATAAACACTCTTGCTTGCATGGGGACCCAGATAGGTAGGCAGGGCTGCTCTGTGCTCAGCTATTAGCATACAGGCCGTGGCCTGGCTGGATGATGCCAGAAGCCACTTGCAGTTGAGACATTTCCCAGGAGACAGGACCCTCCTGGCTGCACAGAGGGAATGACCCTCTCCTGGGACCAGATGTTTCCCCTCCCCATGAGCTCCCAGCCAGCCCAGCTTCCTGTGCATGCTGGGAACGGCTCAGCCATTCTTCTTCATTATACATGATCTCAGCAGTTCTGGTTTTGTCAAAGGGAATAAATGGAGAACTGAATGGTGGCCGGGCATGGCTCACCTGTGAATGACAGCAGATAGCAGCGACTGGGAGCTGCCTCTGTGCTCTTGCTGAGGGAGAGAATTTAACTCTTCACTCTGCAGTGTGGCAGGAGTGAAAATGTTGCCGGGCTTCTGCAGGCAGCTCCTGATGTCTGCTGTGGCCATGCAGGAGCTATGACTATACCAGCCTCCAGTCTTGGCCTGGCTTATGATGGGTTGGCTCCTGCTGAAAAATATGGCCATGGTCCCAGAAGAAAGACATGCAGCTTCCCCCGTGGGTCTGAGAACAAGCCTTGGTGTTGGCTACTGGATCTCAGAGCACCATCCTTCTTACCTTATCTTGTATATTGCATCTTTTCCTTCTGTTTCGTCATTTATTGGTTGTATCTGATCATCCTGGGCAGCAAGCAGGACACTGTTGTCTGTTTCCCGTTGGGGATCCAAACTTTTCCATTGTGAACCATAATGCCCATGGTGCCCCTGTTGCAGCTTTCTGGTCCCCTTGGGCTGAGCTCGCCATGGCGATGTGAGTTTTGCCACTGCTTGTCCATCACAACAGCCTCTCCAACTGGAGGAGCCCTGCATTCGATCCTCACAAATGTTCTTACTAAATACCGACAACAGGAGAAAATGAGATCAACACTTGTAGAAATCAGGAGGGCAGATGAAGGCAACCGTGGCCATGCAGCCAAAGGCAGAGCATGGCCACCCTGCATCCTGGCAGCGAAAGCTGAGTGCAGGTCACACAGGGCGTGAGGTTCATTTGGCAAAGTGTGACGCTCTTTGAGTTTCTGTGAGCCTCCCCACACTGACCTTTATCAACAGGGAGTCCAGGACACTGTCCGTCTCTTCCTAGCCAGATACCTCTTTCTGGTCTGGCCAACAGTGCATAAACCCCATACTCTTGTGACCGTAGGACTTCAAGTAACCCCTGAGATGCAGACACCAACCTTGGAGACTCTTGCACTTACTAGATGACCTTCATGCCCATCCTGTCTTGGCTGTGTCTTGTGGTTCATTTTGGGTGACTCAGAGAGCCCCTCCTGGCTTTTTCCTCTGGGATGGGACTCCCACAACTTGAATTAGCATAAAACACCTCGACACATTGGAGGGGCTTTGAAAAGGAACATAACCAAGAGGGAAGACAATGTGAACAGTTACCAGGACACGTATTTTTGCATCCCTCTGCACTTGCTCGTTGGAACCTGGATCCTCATAAAGGAGAACCATAAAAGACCTCTGGCTCCTTTGAGCACAGAGTTGGGCTTTTTTCTGGGTTCAGCCCCCAGGGTTTGCCAGAGACACTCTGTCTTTTGAGTATGGATGAGGCTAGGACCAGGAGGCTGTGATTAAATGCTCAGATCCCCACCACAGCTGACCACAGCTGACCACAGGTTCATTGCTCTTTCTCCAAGGCTCTGCTCCTCCTCTGGAAGAATTTTGACCCACACAAGACTAATGCTGCAGAGCGCCAGTACTAAACTCTGTTATCAGCCAAACTGAGATGTAGTTTACAATAGTACAATGACCTCAGAGAGGGTCTGCTGAGGAAAAATAAATGGGCTGTGCCCTTTTTTTGCTTCCTTAAAAAGCCTGCCTAGTGTGGCTTCCTTGTTTTTCACATTTGATTTGCCAGGAAGGTCACGTCTGACATTTCTTGGTTTTCCTGTAGGACTTGTTAGAGGTCACACATGCAGAAAGTGTGCTTCATCTGACCCTCACTGATGAGCACTGAAACTTAAAGGACTAACCTTTTCTCCCTGATGTTTATTTAGTCATCGAGTGAAACAAACAAGAATGACTGACATGTTTAACCATTCTGTCACAACTCAGACAACAGGACTGTTTTCCTGGCGCATCTGATGCCACAAAACCACCTGCTCTTTTTCATCCAAAAATTCAGCAAGTTAGACATACAAGATGTGACTTTCTGATGTTGAAAGAAAACAACCAAGGCTCTAGTTTCCCCCTCAGGAAAATAAAAAGTCTTTTGTTGTTTCAGTGTGGCCCTCTGGCCAGCTCAAGATTGGAAATCCAGAATTAGCATTTTAAAAAAATCCTGAGCATGGATTTTGCAACCTTGCAATTGCACTACAATCCCTACTAAGAAGGAAAAGCAATGAGTGGAAAGTCTTTTACCATCACTTATGCCAACTCCTTCCCTTCTTCCCTGGCCAGTCTTTGCTTGGCTGCCTGGCACTCCTCCAGGAAGAGATTTTGGGGAAGATGGGGGAGCTATCTGTGCCCACACCACGAGGCAGTTCTGTTCTGCTTCCTCCCCTCGTCCAGAGAAATGAGGTCAGGCTGCCACGACGTCTTTCTCCATCTCCTGAGGTGCTGCCCCAGGCTGGGTGAAGGGGACAAAACATCGCTCCAGGATCGGGCTGTGCCCATGGCAGGTGGATGAGGTCGAGGTGGGGAACAGGGCAAGTAGAAGGGATGCTTCATGATTAAGATATAGAAGGAAGGGGCAGGAGAGGTGGCTTTATGGGCAGTCATAAGGTCCTCATCCCTGGCAGGGGCAGGGAGCACAGCATGGAAGACCCTTCCCCTGGGCCAGGCGTCCCTGCTTTCCCCTCGATGCTGGTATAAATAGCGCAGTGGTGACTCACCCGGGGAGCAGGGCTGTGAGCTGCAGCCGCACTGGCTCTGCTCGTCCCGTCCTGTGTCTCCTGACCCCGTGTTCCTGCGTGTGATGCATGTTTTCCCTGCAAGTCCCACACAGTGGCCGTGAGCACCCCGGGGGGGGATTTCTGAATGGATTTTGCCAAAGGGCTGTGGCCTGGGAGTAAGTCAAAGCAACCCAGGAGGGAGAGAAAAACTCCATTGCTGAAACACCGTGGGCTGACCAGAGGACTTGGGGCACAGCAAGCCCTGGGATCTTCCCCACGGTGTGAGAGTGGGGCTGGGACTGATGGCCTCTGAATAGCCACAGGCATAGGGCATCTATATGTCTTTAAAGAGTGTGAGGAGCAATGTGGTCCCTCCTGGGGCTCTGCAGCAATTTAGAAATGCTGCAGATCCCTGAAGGCATCTGCACCCAAGGACAAGGCATCCCAGGCTCCGAACAGAGAAACAGGGAAGAGGTTTGCATTCCCATGGCAGGTGAAGATCCGTCTGGTGTGACGTGGAACCACGCTGGGATCCTTGGGGCAGAAAATTCCGGCATCCGCCCCCCTCTGCCCCCCCAGCCTGTTCAGGCTTGTGCACAACGTGGG
The DNA here is from genome assembly GCF_018139145.2 of Gymnogyps californianus. Taxonomy (NCBI): domain Eukaryota; kingdom Metazoa; phylum Chordata; class Aves; order Accipitriformes; family Cathartidae; genus Gymnogyps; species Gymnogyps californianus. The sequence continues at coordinate 643,251 of NC_059492.1, forward strand.
GCTAGGGCAGCTATGAGCAGCGTCCCACCGAGTCCCGAGCCTCCTGCTCTGACCACCCAGGTCCCTTTCAGTGCAAGGTGTGGGACCTGCTTGCTCCTGGAGGGAAGGCCAGCGTTCTGCACAACATTGTTCCCTGCTTGTTGGCTCGATGAAGGACTCTGCAAGTGCCCAGAGTACAGCACTGATTGCTCTGCTCTGTGCCCTTGTGCTTGGGGCACATCCCTGGAGCCTGCTGGCTGGATCCTCGCTGCACCCACAGCCCAAAGGAAAGTACAAGGTGATGCCACCCATTTGCTGGGTGGATGCTACCGTGCCCTCCCCTTGGGCTGCCTGGTAGATCTCAGAGAGGGGAATTACTGAAGCAGGAGAGTTCTGAGCAGACTGGGCCATGTCTGTGCTCAATTAATGTGTTCACCTCTGTCCCATCTTTTTCCCTGACACCTGAGTCCTGCCACTACTCAGTCCCCACATCCTGCACCCTTTGGGTCCAGTAAATAGTCGATTGGGAATGTGCCCAAGCTGTGTGTGTCTGTGTGTTCGTGCAAAGGTTATTTCATCTCTGACAGGTCAGTATTCTCTTCCCATGGTGGTTTTGCACTGCCACGGTCTTTCCATGAGAAGCTGCCCAAGTACTTCCCGTAGGTGTCATACAGCCATTTCCAAAATGTCTTTGGGACAGATTTGCAAAGGATAAAGTACAGCTGTCAGCGAGGTAGTAGCTCTCAGTAGCACAACACTAGAGCTGGGTCACAGCCACCTCCCAAGGAACAGATGACCTGAAAGGTGTCCTCAATCCATCAGACCCCTGAATTAAGCCCTGCAAAATGAGACCAGTAACAAGGCCAATGAAGGGACACGGTGTTGTGCACATATTACAGGCTTATCTACTTATCTGGATTATGCAACAGGCCTAGAAGAAGTGCTTCCATCCTGTGAACTTCTTTAATGAGTCTTCTGAGCTTGTAGGAGGTGTTGCAACACTGTGGCTCGCTCCATTCCAAGGTGTGAGGCATGTACTGGGGAAATTCTTGACTTACCTGCTGGCTCCCAGACAGACGCCATCAGCGCCTCTTGCCTAACTCTCACACAGCACTTGCTCATAGGTCAGCGTGTGACTTTCCTGCTTCCCAAGAAGCAAAGGAGGAAGCAGAGCCAGTGCTTTCAAGAGAGGGTAGGGGCACACGCTCGCCCTGCTTGACCCTGGTCGTGGAGGAAGGACAGGACCACAAAGTCATTGTGCTCTCTGAGCTCCCAAGTTGCATTTCTAACTTAATTTTGCCGGCAGGAAGCCGAGAAGGACGACTGTCCTGGGACTACCTGGATCAGGAGCCGTAAGCTCCAAAGCATTAGGGTCAGCAAAGCCATTTATGTCACATGGCACAAGTGGCAGAGGTGGTGACCTACGTCCAGCTCTGCCTGGTTGCATCAGTGGAGGCAGCTGGTGGTGGAGGACTCCTTGAAAGGCAAGGGAAAGGGCCACACTATAAGAAATCACCATCCCTTCCCTTTCTCCAGCCACTGTTAAGAGGGGAAGGGATGATTGTGGGGAGGCCACAGGGACCTGGCCTGGTACAGCATGACGGGGGGGACTGGTGCAGCAGTTGGACACAGATTTCCCTTCCTGGCTGTCCTGTCCCTTTCCCTGATGGGGCAGAGCCTCTTTCAGAGCACTTAATATGAAAGGACTTGCCTCCCTCCTACCCTGCACATTGTAGTGCATTTACACCGATTTGATTTGTAAATTTGCATTTACACCCTGTTCTGATTTGCCCTTATGCTGGCTGTGAAGGCAGGCACCAGATTGTCCTGTGATGTCCCCTCCCAGAACCTGGCTGTGATAGAAACCCCACTGCCCATCCCCTGGGAACCACATAACCCATCGATCCGTCCTGCACCCACTGCTGCTGCAATGTCTCACTCCGTCGGTGGTGATGCAAAGCTGGACCATTGCCTCCTGCTGTGGGGAGCAAGAAATTAATGGCATGTACACACACTTTGCTTCCCATTACAGACAAAAGCAGACCTAGGGCCCAGCCAGAGGCCACTGGTGTGTTTTGAGCCCAAAGGTGCACTCCACCCTCCGTGTCCATATCAGGGGCAGCCTGGTTTAGCCTCCAGCACAGGGATCTCTTGTAGCACCAGCCTGAGGAGCAGAGTCCTCATTGCTGGAGAGGAGTCCGTCAGTTTACCTGAGCTGGAGAGTTTGGCTTCCTCATTTGCCCTACAGTTTCTATAAGGTATTTGAGTTGTGGTGAACCACCACTGACCCACATTCATCTCCACTCCATTGTACTGGTGATTTGAGGTGTCTCTCTAAAAGATCATTGGTAGTTCATCAAAAATCTGCAGCCGTGACCAGGAATTACCAGATCAAATGCTCCACCTTGGAATGGGATGACCAGGACAGGTCTTCATCTCTCAGACTAGGTGATGATCCAGTCCTCTTTGACCAGGCTGTGACACTGGTAGGGAGCATTAGCAAAGGCTCAGCTCCTGCTGTGCAGGTTTGGGAGCCCTCAGACTCAGGGCAGAGCCTGTACTCATTGCTTTGCAGGCAGCAGGCTTCTCTGCCAGGCTTTCCTGAGAGCAGACTCACCAGCAAAGCACGCCCAACACTGCTGGGGCAGCGAGCAGCCAGCACTGCCACTGGTTTCCTTGTTATTTCTAATAAATCCCCAGGCTTGGTGCTTGCTGCTCACTTGCAAGGCTCAGCTGCTGGTGCAGAAGCCCTGGTTATTCTTGTCCTCCTGGTTTTCTCCCATCCCCTGTTCTAATTTCTCCTCCCTGGAGTAGACTTGCCTCTCCTGACCCTTCCTGCCAGAGCTCTTCATGTTCCTTCCAGCCTTCTTCTCCCCAGAGGAGTTTGGGACACATGACCTCCCACAGGAGCAGGGTCTGCGTGTCCCACGCACACACTGGTTTGTCTCCCAGCAGATGCACGGGGGCAGGAATCGGGACGTCCAGCTGTTTCCCTGTTTGTCTGGCTCTAATTGACATATTTCTGGTGGCTTAAATTGAACTCCTATCTGTGTCAAACTGCACAAATCCCCCTGAAATAAGCCCTTGGCACTAGAAGCTCTGATTGTCCCTGAGCATAAGCTAAATAGGATTTTGTTCAAGTTTACCTTAATACAAAGACCAAATGCATCCGTCAGGCTGGATGGTCTTGGCTTTGCAAGCAGAGGAGAAAAGAGCGAGAAAGAACAAAAGTAAAATATTCCTGGGGGTGGAGAGGATATGTGAATCCCTCATGTGAAATGGCTTTAAATTAAATCACTGCAACAAGCACAGTCTTCACTAACCACTTGTAAACCTGTGTTGTTTCCTCTTGTCAAATATTTTATTTAACCAAAGACAAAAATGTAGATTTGAGTGGACAGGAATTTTTTGCAAGAGTGTCACAATTCTGTAGCTAGAAGACAAAGAAATGAAAGATGAAAATGTTTTAGAGGTGGTGCAAGATTTTTGGTTGTAGCATTTTGATTTATTTTGCTCAATTTAATGGGCTATTTTCTTTTGAATTTGATACCCATGAATTTTATTATTGTTTGAGGGGAGATTCCTGCTCACACCAGAAAGGTAATCCAGGAAGTAATTCTTGTAGAGAAAGCTCCAACATTTTGATTTCCAGAGAACCTGAATGCCCATTTTTTGTTGTTTTTTAGTTTTGGTGGGTTTTCTGTGTTTTGAGCGATTACCCCTGTTGTGAGGGTAGTTTAGACCTTCTTTACTTTAAATGGAGCTGTCAGAATGGGCCCAGCCAGCCTCCCGGTGCTCTCTGGATTTTGGAAACTCATTTAAATCAGTGGCACAAACCTTGCATGAATTCTGGTGCAAAACCCCAGGATTTGGTGGGGCTGGCCCTGCTGCCACCATGGTCTGTTGCAGGGCTGTGACAAGGGCTCTTGGATCCCAGTGCAGTGCCTTTCCCGTCGGTCTGCAGCAATGGGAGGTTTGCAGGCTGGGGTGGACCTCCACAGGACAGCACGCTCCTGGGCTGTGCAGCGCGGAGCTGCTCCGCGTTTGCTTGCCCTGACAAATCCAAGGGAAGTGACACTATGGGGGTTTGTTTTAAGCAAATCAAGATGTGAGCCTTGAGCATATTGTCTCAGCTCCGTCGGAGGAGCAAGCTGAAAAATGGCAAGCCCAAGTGGGTACAGAGCACATGCAAAGGAGAAAGATCAATATTTAAACAGACAACACACCTGGGAAGATGAAAAGGAATTTCCTAAAATACCATCCTGACAGCATGGAGAACTGGGATTTCTCCTCTTTTTCCTCCAACAGAAAGCACCCCGTGAGCAGAGACTTTTCTCCAGCTATTTCTCAGCAGGCTCAGCAACTCCCTGGTGTCACATCCCCGCAGCGGCAGTGCGTGACATGATATCTCTGGTGAGTAGCATCGTGCAGGGCTTTGGGTTGGTGGGAGGGATACAAATTAGTCTGCACTGGACACCGTGCCTCCAAACGTGAGGAAGGCTCACAGCCTGCTGTGGGACCCCAGTTCCTCCTCTGCACCAGCCCGGAGACACATTCCTGCCAGCAGCTCCTCCATCCCGCCTCAGCCACGCCGGTCTGCCCAGCATGGCCCCTGTGTCCCTCCATCCTGCCCAGCAGTCCCATGGTGGGACAGATCCCATCACTTCTCCCTGCCATCTCTTCACCTCCTCTATTTCTCTCTGGGGCTGTCACCCCCAGCTTGTTCACAGAAAGGCAAATCCCTTGTTTGTGTTGATTTCTTACCCCATGAGTGAAAGTGACCCAGCCCCCATTCCCCTGTGCTCTGCATCTCTCATTTCATCTCCAGCCTGCTCCAAGACTGTCCTAAATGCCGAGTCCAGCTTGGCCATGGTTGCATGCAAGACCACCCAGCTGTGCGCAAACCAGCCCAGTGCCAGGGGTGCAGAGGAGACTGTGGTCCCTCCCTGCGTGAACGGGCATGTGGGGCTGCTCGCTGCCCCCCCGGCGTGTCCACACACCCTAACGATGCCAGGCCTGGCACAGTGGCTGAGCTGCTGTCGAGGTGCTCCCTGCACATCTCCCCTGCCCTCCCACCCCCTTGGTGTGCGCTCCCCGCCGCCGGTGGTTGCAGGTGGCCAGGAGGGAGGTTATATATAGACAGTCAGGATAAAGAAACTGAGCACAGATTAACCGGACAGGCCTGGGACCAGGTAATCAGCCCGTGCTCTGCAGCTTGCATGGCTCTGGCCAAGTGGGGATAATGCTCCAATGCTTCTTATAGCCAAGACGTGCCAAGACTTGGAGATGTCTCGGCTGCTCAGTATATCCCTGTGGTGGGTCTGGGTTTTCCTTTTATCTTCACATGCCATTTGGTCCCTGTGAGCAGACAGTGCTGTGTCACCCTTTGGTAGAAAATCCCTCTGGCAGAGGGGGTGATGGGGGACGCCCCGTCTGCACCTGGATAGCCTGGGGCACGTGGAGCTCTAGCTGAGCATCCCTGCTCCTGTCTGGAAAGGCTGGCCAAATGAAAGGTGTCAAATGGCCAGAAGGCTTGGGGGAAGGCAGCAGTTGGCTTGTACCTCTGCTCTGAGCTTGTGCCCTGTGGTGTGAACAGGAGCTTTGCTGTCAACAATATATCTTAGGGTCTGTGCAAGACGAAAGGGTAGGAGAGGTACAGGCTGGGAAGGGGGGCAGTGCACACAGGTGCTTTCCTCTCCCGTAACATCTGGGATCAGATTCAGTGTGTGATCAAGACACCTACATCCAGGGGTCAGGGTGGATGTCTCCCATCAGCTGGTGTCCAGGCTTCAGAGATTGCTGTGGGAGAGCTGTTTAATTCAGAGCCAGCAGAGACACAAGAGAAGGTCAGTTCACCCTGAAGCAGGCACCTCCAGCCTCCCCCTAAACTCCACTGACTGGTGAAGACACCTCACGAGTGTCTTAATATCAGACTGAACCCTGGTCTTAACAGGTCCAACAGATGAGTTGGACTCTACTATGGTTTGTAAAGGGACCCTCAGGTGACGTGGTCCTCCCATGGTGAGATGAATCTCACAACAGCGGTCTCCAGGGGATGTCTGGATCAAATCAGAGGCCGAATCAGTTTAATCCTTGGTGCAGCAAACACAGTTGGCAATCAGGTGTAGTCTGACTAGCACGGCATGCACTGCACACTCCTGCACATGGCACTTGGTCCTGGAGACAGGACTGAATGAGTCCCAGAGATCCTCAGCCCCAGAGGGGAGTGGGCTTGCTGGATACCAGCGCAGCCATTCATGCAGCCTTTCTTCTTCCCCACAGTATCTCCCCTAATGCTTTGACAGGGCCTTTGCTGGACCTGTCTTGTGGATTAATAACCCCTTTCTCTGTAATCAGCAGATTGCATAATTACCCCATTTCTTAATCAATTACAGTCGTTTGCAAATTCTTTCAACAAACAACTCCACGAGTGCCTGTGACATCCACAGGCACACCCCACACACACTCTCCCCCCCAACCCCATCCAACTCCAGGTCCTTCCTCCCAACTTTTCTCAGCCTGAGCTGCCGGGCTGCCTGGTGTCAGTGGATCCTATCTGTTAAAGCAGACCTGAAAACACGTTGCATGCCTTTTGAAGAGTTTGCTATTTGTGAGCTGTTGCTTCCAGACCTGACTTGTCTTGGCCCTGATTCTTGAATTTCCTTTCACTCTCATACAAACAGGCAAGTTTTGGCACTGGATGGCAACAACAGCAACCCATGGGGAGCTGTGGCCCCTGTTGGCTTCTCTCTGCTGTTGGTGCTGGGCTGCATTGAGCCTAGGAGTCCTGCAAAGCCAGTGCATGGCTTAATTGCTCAAAAGCCCAGGGAATATCCCCAGCTCCTCAATTTTGAACCTGCTAGGTAGTGATGTGTTAGCACTCAGGCTAACGGTGCAGCCCCCAAACTGACAGCAGGAGGAGGGGAAGTTGTTTGAAGAAAGGCTTTTAGCTGGCGTAGCTGCCCTTGATGTTGTTGCATGGGTGCAGATAAGAGCTGTGAAGAAAACTGCAGGTGTGTTGAGAGCAATGCGGGTTCCTTGAGAGTTACTAAATAGTGTGACCATCATGCAAGCAACAAGAAGGTGTTTTAAGCTCGAAGGAGTGAACTCAACAGAGAAGTCAGGAGGTCTGCAATGGCAGGGAGACTTGAGTGGGGAAGAAAAAGTCCCTGGCGCACTTGCATCAAATGCCAACGTGAGCCAAACAGAGAAAGAAAATGGATGAAAGAGAAGTGATGGGAAAAGGGAGGAGATGTTCAAGGATCCTGCTTCTGCAGGCAGCGTCCAGGAGGTGTGTGGCTGCTAGAGCTACGGGCTGTGGTATCCCCCAGAAAGCAGTCTGGGCAGTAACCAGGAACGATCTTGGCTCTACAGCTGCTTTGTGTCACTGTATTTGCATTTTTCCATGTTTTTAACTTTGTTTTCAACTCTGTAATCAAAGGCTTAGCTTTGTGCAACACTGTGATCATCTTGCATGCTCTCAGATTCAGTGTGTGGTGGGAGAAGGGAAAGTAGAGGAAGCTGAAAATACAAAGTCTTATCTTTCTTCAGAAGGAGTGGATCAATGCAGAGGGAAGCGTGCAGGCAGCACCCAGGGCGTGCAGTTTAGGGTGGATCTGGGAATCTGAGTTTGGACATTGTGTCTTGCCAAGCTGTAAAGGCCAGATATTGTGAGTGCTGGGATATGGGGAAGGTTTGCTCCTGGCTGGGCCCTGTGGCAAGAGCAGGCAGCGCTCATCTTATCTCAGGGAGCTGGTGGCATGGTCCTCTCTGCGAGCAAAAGGCCCTGGATCTTTGCTTCTGTCATCACCCATGATTTGTATCAGACTTGCTTAGGATTGCTAAATAACATTTCTGGTTGCTGCCAGCTGAAGGTGCATGGGGAAGCACAAGGACTGTGCACCCTGCTCCGGGTCTGCAAGCTGGCTCTGAGCACGCACTGCGTGCTCCGTTAATTAGACTGCTGGATGGAGATCCTTGTCTTCTCAGACCGGTGGTTTTTTTATGATCACTGCTTACCTAAGAAATTACTATCAGATAATAAAATCAAAAAGTATATTAAAACGTGAAGAACTCTGGGATGCCATGATCTGGGAACTTTGGACCTGAGGTTTAAAACACATTGCAACAATCGAATTGCAACTTTATTTTGAGAAATCCTAGTCTGTGACTTTGCAAGTTTGCTCTGCCGTGACAGATATTCAGAAACAGTTGCTAAACGCAGTGACAAAAATAAGATTTTAACTATTTTTGACTCTTGTTTGCCTTGCTGACTCAATGCAGCTACCACTGCGGGTGCCAGATTATATTCCTGCACATACAATAGCAATGCAGTTATGACCTAAATTCTGATTGCAGTGCCTCTGTCATTGACTGAAGATGACTCAGAACCCAATTCTTGTGATTTGTTATTTGTAATTTGCCTTCTACTCCTTAACTTAAACAGTGCACTCCTCATGTAATTTGGGCTTGGAAAATGCACTTTGGCAAAGACTTTTCAGAGGGACAGTGAAATGTGGTTGCTTTCATTTTTAGGTGCCGAGCTGTTTGTTTTTGAGGTAGGCATGAAAAGTCAAGGCACTAAGATATCCAGTCACTTTCGAAGCTCCTGGTCCACATGACTAATTGCATCTCAGCTAAAAAGAAGACAGGATAGGTAAATCCATCTGCAGCTAAGTCATTAACAGCCCTTGCCAAGAGATTGCTTGTCCAGACTCTGTGAGGAAAAACCTATTGAGTCATCAGCCTTCTTAGACATTGGGAATAGATTAGTAACGTTTTGAAAAAAACAGAAGAAAGGCCAAATTGATCATATTTTGGAGGTGGGATGTGAAGCATCCAGGACAACTCCCTTCTTGAACATGTGAAGTGAAGGTCTGGAGTTTTTTGTGTATCTGGGAGCTAGGGAAGAGCTGAGCATGGAGCAGCTGGGCATTATCAGACATCCAGGTCCTGCAGACAGTGGGAAGGGATCACTTGCAAGGATTCCCAAAAACTGCTTTGCAGATTTTTTTGGCCTCTCTTCTGGAAGTGGAGAAGCCGCAGAGGCATTGGCTGCATGCATAGCCTAGGACAGCTGAGTGGGCAAATGACGTCTCTGCGTATCTACAGCTCCTCGGCAAGGTGTCCTGACTGCCCCTCTGGGTGTGAGCTACAGCAGATGGCCCTGGGGCACAACCAGGCGTTGTGACTCTGCAGACTGGCAAACTCGGACACTGGCAGTGCTGGGCAGGGGTCCTCTCCATCACCACTCTGCCCAGAAGCAGCCAGCCCAAACTGAATCATGTCTGCCCTTCCACACAGCAGCTGCACTGGCTTTTGCAGATTAAGGGCAAGACATTAGGTACAGAGGTGATGAGACAAGAACTGAGTCCAGCTTACAGACACAGTCACCACCCACAAAGCCTTCAGGGTAGAGATCCATGCCCCTGGACCTCTAGTCAGCAGAAGTTCATGAACATCTCAGGTGCCATTTATGCCCACAGTGGGGTTGCAAAGACTGTGTGACAGTGAAAAGCTGCATTTTGCTATGAAAAGCTTGTCACCAGCTGTAACTGCTTGGGTGGCAGAGCAGGGGCAGATGCTAGGGCCTGTATTTCTTTCTATTACCTGTTCCAGCCAGCAGACCGCATCTCCTGGGTACGTCTCTGCTCCTGATCTGTAGCTAGAGATGATATTGGGTCACCCTGGGCTGGCAGAGCAGCCCTGGGAGGAGGCTTAGCAGGGGATCACAGTGCTTTACTGCATTGTTGTGGCAATACAAGTGCCAGTGTGCAGGAGGAGTGGTGAAAGTGGCTCCTAGGGACATGCTGTATGTGCGTGCTGCTGTTGGGAGATGGAGACAATTTGTTCTGCTTTTTTTCCACTGTGCATGGGTACGTAACCCGGCTCTCAGCCTCCTCTGACAATAATGCTTTGTTTTCCTTAACCAACATCACTTTTTAAATGATGCAAATAATTTTAGTGCATCCAAACAGGAAGTGGCTGAGTGTCTGGGTGTCTGAATCAACATCCTGGAGGCTGGGCCTTTGCCACCAGCACAATTACTAAATATAGGAGTCGCCTATGGATGGAAGCGCAGGTCTTGGAATAGGCAGAGCCGGTGAGACTGTGCCAGAATGTGACCATTGCCAAATGCTACTGTTGCTTGGCCAGTTCAATCCTGCTTGCGTGGCCACAAGTGGTATCATCTCAGCTTCTCTGTGCTGATGCAATCACATTTCCTCTCTGGTTGTGGCATTGGGATGGAAGGAGCAGAACAGAGGGACCAGCACTACTGCTTTGGTGCTGGATGAGCAGCACTCAAAGGCTTCCCAAATAAATCCTTTCCCAGCATTGTAGGCTCAGTGGGCTAGCAGGGCAGCCATGCACAGAAGGCACTCCAGAGCTAACCATCCTTCCTGGCATGCGTGGGACAACTGGAGTCACTTGCAGATCTGGAGCAGAGCCACAAGAAGGAGTTAGGTCATCTGCCACTCAGCGGGAGTCAGAGGTTACCACCTCAAATTATGTTTTCTTCTTCTGGATAAAGAATGTAGGATTTTTTTTTCAGACTTTTGCTGCAAGTTTTCCGAGAAATCTAACAATCCCAGACAAGTTCTAATTTGTCCACATTTGTTGTGAAGCGCAGGCACCGTAACTGGCAGCACAGTCCATGAATGCTGCCTACAAAACTAAAATACCTCCCTAAACCCACTTGATTGCTGTTGATAAAAATATCTACGGCTCCTAAACTAACTCCAGAATATCTTCTATAGGGGTTACTCATTGTTCTCCTTTTTTATCTCCCACGAGGCAGCTGAGGAAGGAGACAAATGATGGCTTGAGGTAATGAACGCCCAGAAAGTCTCCCTTGGCTTTTCCTGTGCTGGATCTATAGTCATGTTTGACTGTGAATACAAGGTCTGTCCTGATGCCTGGTGCTGGGAATCTGCAAAGACTGAGCTGGCGTTGGGTTTGACAGGCAGGCCAGGTAGCTAGAGGCTACCTGGAGTGTTGCTGAGGCAGCATTGACCCATGCTGGAGGCAGGAAGGTGTCCCCTGGGAATGCAAGACAAGGAGCCCCAAAGCCAGTCTCCAGGGCAGTCCTGTAGATCACTAACATGAGTGAGCAGCTAATCTGATCTTGAGCCCACCTTTCTGGCCATTGTAGATGGAGCTAAACCTATCACAGATATTCTTGTCTGTGGTATGGCCACATGCAGCACCGTGAGGAAGATCTGAGCTGTGAGACACAGGGCACCCACCTTGCCAAAACGCTGGAGCAGCTCTTCAGAGATGAGTGTTTCTACAGTAATCCCAAATTCTGGATGACCCAACTCGAACTCTATCAGTTTATATACTGAGCATGATGTTCTATGGCATGGAATATCCCTTTGGCTAGTTCAGGATCACTTCTAGAATTCCTGGGCAACTGGGATTTCCTATTCAAGTCCGTTTTGTGATCAGTGCAACCCACTTCTTACTCCATGTAGCATCAGTTGCATGATGTGTAGAAGGGACCTTCTCTTCCCCTTGAGGGTACTGAATAGTGTTGAACAGGGCTTGGTAGGCAGGTGGTAGTGTAGATGTAGTTTAGATGGAGAAGAGTTCTCCTCATGCCATGGTAGAAAGGTGAGAGGCTGACTTAAACCCTTCAAAAGGACATCACTGGCCCCAGGAAGGTGGGAGAGGCGGAACAGCCACCCTGGCCTCGTCAGTGGGAGAGAAGGACTTCTTGCCTTGATGCTGCTCTTCAGCAGCGTCTTTGATTCCTTTTCCTGCAGTTGGGAAATTTGGATCAGCTCCTACTAAAAATAAGCAGATTTTTCAATTCTTCGAGCTTTCACACTGTGCATTGCTCAGAGCTGGGAATCACCATTTCTTCATGGGGATTTAGATGAACAGTGGTGGCAGAATTAAATCGATTGAGTACTGCCAAAGGGCAGAGCATTAGCCGTCATACAGCAGAGCTCTTCTGTGGTCTTAAAGGACTGAGTTAGAAGGGTTATTTTAAGGTCCAGGAAGAACACATTTCTGAGCAAGTGCCCAGAAACTCCTTTGAGTTAGTTATGATTAAAAAGAAAAAAAAAGGTGAAATAAAGAGCATATAATCTCATTTTAACAATGTTATCATTAATAAAACACATGGAGATGCAGCAGGAACATTGTACTGTGCTAGTATTGTGTTCTCACCTTTCACAAACATGTTTTAGACAGAGATTCTAATCTCACAGGAACACTTCTGCTTCCTGCACGAATCTGACACTTTAAGGCAGATGTGGATAGAGTTTTTTGTGCTGTACTGAAAGCATCAACTATTTTTTTGTCATTTCACTAAAGCAAGTGGAAGTGTTTATTGATGAGCTCATGTGTAGGAGCAGTGACATTTCTGTGCTGCTATTCATCATGAGCATTTTGGGCACACTACGCTTCTCTCTTTGTCCCAGTGCCCTATTTCAGAGCAGACTCTCACACATCTATTCTGGTTATTTGTAACATAGCAAAAATGCTGCATTTCAAGTGCAGCTGGCAATTTCATGGGGATCCGAATCCTGCCTTGTATTGACAAATTTCAGAAACCTAAGCAGGACACCCTTGGGGTTGGCAGCTTCAGAGGAAAAAATAGACAAGAAGTTGGGAGGGGAAAGGAAAAAAGCGATCAATTCCAAAATTTTGCAGACCAAAATTAAAAGAAAATCTTGATTCAGATCAAAACAAAATACTGTTTCATCTCATGGCGGGAAAAGTCCCAGTGTTTTCCACCAACTCAAGTATCATTATTAACAGAGAGTGACTTTTCTCACAGTGAATATGGCATTCGTGGAAATGCCAGTGATGGTCATAGGAAACTGGACATGACTTTTTGGTCTGAATAAGACATTTGGGGCTGGACTCCCACAGCTGCCGAGCTGTGGAGCGCCTTTGTCCCGCTGTGGGTGTGCAGAGCCAGGGGGTGGAAGACTGTCTCAGTCCTCTCTGCTTTGTGAAGAATAATGAAATATTTATTGGTCCATGGAGAGTGAGAACATCTTGCCAGCCTGGGGGTTATGGTCCTTCCCATAGGGGCAGGGGTCTTGCTCCTGCGTGTGACAATTGGTCTATAGGGGTTCTCCAGGAGAGAGGTATGAGGGGCCCAGAGAGATCTCCTAACCTGCTGGTGTGGGAGACATCCACGGGTGGAGGCAGGACTCAGACCAAGCGCCCAATGTCCTAGCTGAGCCTTAGCCCTGGGGTCTCGGTTAGAAGTGAACCGACCCTCCCAAGGACCAAGGACCTGACTTTTTGTTACAAAGGCCTATAATAAAAGCAGAAATTTTGTTTCACCTGGAACAAAATGTTCCTGGCTAATCCCAAACATAACACTTTGCTGGTGAGAAAGAGGGAAAATAAAAGTGGCTTGATCTGAATTGATTATAAAATCATTTTCTAGTTCAGTGATTTAATTGAAAATTCAGTTGTTCTTTCAGCAGAAGTCGTTATCTGGGTTTCTCAGAGTCAGAAACCAATAAGAGCATGGCATGGACCCTGTCCTGACCAGAGACTGGCTGCAAGGCATTGGCACAAGTGAGCTGAAAGGTGGGCACGGGTCCTGCACCCACTCCTCAGCCTGAGAGCCAGCAGCTGCCCCTGTGAGCAGGGGCCACCAAATGTCTTTTCTTCAGATGCCCATTTGGCAGATGCTTGTGGCAGTGTCAGCTCTCGGGTAAGCTCAGGACAGGCCATCTCATTCCTGATGGACTTGCTGAAGCTCCAGGTGGTGTTCAGCAGGACACGACAAAGCCCATGCCAAGGTTGTGGGAGCAGTGACCGCTGCCACGCTGGGACACGTGTAACCTGCATGCAGTGACAAGGGACAACATGCTGCCTTCAAGACCTTCCCTTAGACATGAGCAAGGGGTAGGTAGAGTGATGGTGGGTTTCTGGAAAGGGAACGGCCCAGCCAGGAATGCACAGTGGGTGGGGGATCTCAGCTCTTAAAGTGGAGCATGGGAGCTGTGGATGGAGCTGGAGGAGCTATCTCCACCTGCAGTCCTTGCTGCCTGGCGGCTCTGCCCTGCTGGGGTCACAGGCCAGGGCAGCGGGCAGATGGTCTATTAGTTTAGGTAGGGTTGATCCTGACAGGGAAGGGGGGTGGCTTCCTGAGGTCTTTCTCATCCCAGCTGTCTGGGGGAATTACTGGCATCCTGTCGCTATCAGTTGATCTCATTTTCACTGGCTCCCCTTGCCCTGTATTGCAGGGAGCCAAGGCACAGAGACGTGCCGGTGTTCCCGTGGGAGCTGGGAACGTGCTCCAGCTGTGGGTCCAGCTGTGGCTCCCACCAGGGCAGCCCCGCGCTGGGAGACCAGGGCTGTGCTGAGGTCCTCTCCAGCCGCAGGGTCAGACCGGCTCTGGTGCAGCCGCTGGGCTGCCTCTCCACAGACGGCTGAGATGGGGACTGAGCTGGGCTACAGCTGTGGTCGCCCGTAGGGCTCAGCCCTTTCCTCAGGCCTTTGACACTACAGGGATTTAATGCAGTGTTCGAAGGCCTCTGGTAGGTGTGTCTGCTCATGTCCTCCTACTGCGGGGCCGGGCTTGCCGTCTGTAATGGAGCTTGGGCGTGAAGCTACAACAGAGCAGAGAGAAGGCAGCGAGGATGCTCTCAGGATATGTTAAGTGCAGGATGAGACACCTATGACACCAGTGCATGCTTGATTGCTAACACAGAATGAACCAACTTCAGCAGCAGTTTTGTTTTCTCTCAGCTGAAGCCCGGCTTTCTCACCGTTCAGCATCCCAACCGTCACAAGTTGGTTGGGTTGTACCTCCACAGCCCTGTGCATGCAATGGGGAAGCACTTGTAGAGCCACAGTCCAACACAGGCACCACCACAGAGCTAGCCCGGTCTGTCCCATCTCTGGGGACTGCGTAGGGAAATGAAGAGCCTGGCTTCGTGCCCAGGCCCTCTGCAGAGGTGGAGCTGGCAGCACAGACACGGGGCTCGCCTTGTGAACAAAGTGCTTTTGTCCTGGAACCTGACTCCTGCATAGAGTGTCCCAGTGCTGCTGCTCTGCCCCTCACCTCCAAATGGGGAAGGACAAAACGAGTCCAGCTGGAGCTCGAGAAGAAGCAGAGGAGGCTTGGAGAGCGGGCTGGGTTGGTGCCTGGCTGCCGTGGCCTGCTCTGCTCCTCTGCTGATGGGCTCGTCACTGCTCTCAAGAGTTCAGGTTGTGCCTGCCCAACTCCACTAGGCATGAGAGCCTGAGAGGGGTTGAACTAGAAACCTGGAAAAATTAAGGCTGGCAAGGATCCCTGGAGGTCTCTAGTCCAACCTCCTAATGTCAAAGCTGGGGCAGGTTGCTCCTGGCCTTGTCCAGTCATTTTGAAAATCTCCAGGGTGGAGACTCTACCACCTATACACACCTGCCCCAATGCTCGACCGCTCTTAAAATGACTTGTAACCATGGGGCAGATAAACAGAGGGCCAGGGAGGAAGGACTTGCTCTCCCCACAGGTGAGATAGCGCTGAAGCAGCAATGCACCTCCCCACGGGATCCCAGTTCTCGTCTGCTTCCCCACCAGGACCCTCAGCCTCCAGACCACCATCACCCATGGCATGGCCAAAACCTGAGCGGCACTGGCTGGTGCCCCCGATGCAGAGGTCGAACAGAGGGAGTTAAAGGACTAAAGGATCACCTCCCTGTGGGGGTTTAACAAGGCCAGCTGGTGGATATGTTTTCTTCCTGAGCTGGAATTAGAGCTGTCTGGAAAGTGTGCTGTATTTCCCATGAAAGTTTCAGAGGACTTGCACACCTTTCACTTGCATTACCATTTCATGTACTCTCACAGGTCTCCAAGAAAGAGCTTAGCAGGTAAACACTTGCAGGGGGCTTGCCAACTAGAATTAAAAAAATACAAAATGTCATACTTTTCCGGCCAAGACCTCTTCCAAACTTAGACAAAATGAGAAATCTTCCCAGCAGCTTTGGTGGTGAGAGATGAGGTTTGGTTTTTTTTTTTTTTTTGGTTAGTTTGTTTTTCAAAAAGCCGTTTTGTGTCAAAACAAAGTTTTAGATGAAAACTTTTCAATCAGCTCAGGGGACAGCCAAGCACAGAGCCTGCGGGTTTCCCTTCTGCATCTCTGAGTCATTGTGAGAGTGGAGGGTCTCTATTTTTAGCCTCTGCACACACTAACTGATACCAGCTACAGAGCCAAGCTGCTCTTCAGCACCAGGTTACCGTTGCGAAACCTCGGCACCGGCACAGAGCTGGTCCTTGGGTCTTGGGTGCACAGAGTGGCACCTTTGTGGACAGGAGCAGCAGGAGGAGGGAACAGAGATGTGACCCTTCCATCCAGCCTGGAAGCATGGCAGCAGCGCTGCTGTGTCAGATGATAGCCACTATGGCTGTGCAAGGGAGTCATCCCTCCCCACGAAGCCCTCTGTGCTGGAGCAGGAGGGCGGATGGGCAAGGAGGGCCAGTACTGCACAGGGATTAGCTGCTGTGTTTGGCTCACATAATTTTTCCCTGGAAATGTAGGAGTTTGATTTTACCATGTTTTTTATGCTAACTGTTTGTAGCAGAAAGTTTCAAGTTTTATTTAGTAAGTCCAACCACCCAAACCTGACAACTTGAGAACTATTTGGATTTGAGCTTGGCACAGCAATGCCTTCTCGGAGTGAAATGCCTCATGGCCCTCTCCTGCCTGGACTGGTTTCACTGGTGGGACTGCAGCTGGGGTCAGAATTTTTGCTTGCTTTATTTTTGCAGAATCAGCTTTGAAACATAGAAGAAACACCCTTTCCTCTGCCTTTGTTCCAGGAGCTGAGTGGAAGGAGCCCATGTTTTTTAAGTAGCTCCATTGGGTGCAGAAGAGCACAGGGACAGGCGATGGAGAGCATCCTGCCGTGGGCCAGACATGGCCTTGCAGACCAAAGGAGTGGCCTTTTTTGAGCATATGAGTTAATTCTGGGTGGTAAAAAATGGCTTTCTCAGTAAAGCTGTTGGGCATGCCCACAGATGTCAAACAAGCAAGAGAGCCTTCCACAACCCACCAGGGTGGTTCTATATGGGGAAACAGGACACTGTGTAGACGCGTGTCTGTGGCCTGTGTGATGTGTGGGTTAGCACGGAGAGGAAGATGGCAGGTACATGGCCAACCCAAATGGTTAAAGAAGAAATGTCGTAAAAATAGCTCACTGCTGAAGAGACTTGAG